>NC_056500.1:17412249-17581321 GCF_014905685.2 Nematolebias whitei
TAAAATGCTCCCCAAAACCAAGCTCTTGTGATGATGTTGCTCTAAGCATCAGTTAACTTGGTCCATAAAATGCTCCCCAAAACCAAGCTCTTGTGATGATGTTGCTCTAAGCATCAGTTAACTTGGTCCATCTAAAACAATAATAATAATCTAATATCTGTAAGTGCTTTACACAAACTCTGTTCACAAATAAAGAATGTCTTAAGATCTGCACGTCTCGGGTGATTTATTCTCAAGAGAGCTAAGCCTGGCATTCAAAAGGAGTGTGTGTTTTGAGTGACCGCCGGTGAGCAGGAGTCATTTCCTCTCTTCAAATTAAAATAAAAAAGTAGATCACATGAATCAGCGAGTGCAACCGACTCAACATCTGCAGGTCTGCAAAGTCATCACAATTACCAGAACAAGCACAATTTCCCATGTTCCTACAAAATGTTTCAAACATTTGAACTCTATATCGTTTTCTTTATCTTTATGATGACAGAAGCATTATAACTGGTGTAACAAATTTTATGAAAATGGACAAAACTGTATTGTTTTCCAAAAAAACTGCCTCTACAAGTGACTCCATACAACCCAGATCCTGTCCTGGATTGATTTATAGTGTTTCCAAGGAAGTTTTTTTAAAGACAGGTCAGGATTACAGATGTAACTTTTTAATCACTTTTTTTTCTATTTTTGCTCTCCTCTGTCAGCAAGTCAATAATCTCTTCCTCTCCAGGACAAGCTCACTCCCAGCACTCACACCCACACCCAGACAGAACCAGCATTTACCACCTTCCTCTGTACATGGTACCCGGGTGATCATTTCACTTTGCTAATCGTCTCTCTCCATCCTTCAACTTTTTCCACGAGTTTTCAGGCGAACATAAAACTTTAACTCTTAAAAGGCAGAAAAAACTGCAGGAAAAGAGAGGCGGCAGCAAAATTTGTGGAACTATTTTGCAGGAAACTGTATTTAGGGAAATGGCCACTTCCTGTTTTCCTGCTCTATCAAGATGATCTTTTGAGCTTCAGTAAAAATTAACTCTGGAACACCCCCTGCTGACATAAAGACACTGATAAGCAACATGGTAGTGTAGGATTTCACGCACTTTGGTAGAATTTTGTCAGCTTAAACAAATACTAAATATGTTTTTAAAATATTGTTTTTTAAATCATTTTCTGGGGTTGAAATTTATTTAAAAATCATCATTCAGGTTTCAAAAGAGCCAACAATTAAACGAATCCATCATAAGAAAAGAAAAAAACTACACATGGTTTTTAAGACCGGTTCATTTATGTTGAGTAAAACTAGTTATATATATATATATATATATATATAATTATATATATTTTTTTTTTTTTTTTTATTATTATTTTATTTTATTTTTTACATGCTGTCGGATTTCAACCAGTTTAATTTCCGTACCTTCATGTCAAAGTTGCAGTCAAACCGTTTGATGAGGACGAAAAAGGCGCCCGTCAAGTTGTCTCTGGGAGGGGGTTCGATGGGCTCGCACGCATTTTCTGGTCGAGATCCAATCAGGAATCCCTGTGGGAATAATATCATAGGAGATAAGAAGAATATTGAACTTTGTTTGAACTTTTAGCAAGTATTTTTCCTTAACAAGCCAAACGAGACATTTTTCTGGAAAAACAAAAGGTAATCATTAAAATACAAGACTATATGTTAAGAACAACATTTTTTAACTGAAAAGATCGTATTTATATGTAGGAAAAATTACTAATAAAGTTTCTTAGGCCAGTGAAGACAGACTGAAATGACCAAATTTAGCTAAAGGGCGAAGGACTCAAAATAATTCTGAGTCTGGTTAGTTTTGTAAGTCTTCAATACAGTTTATATGACTGAACCACTGACAAATCAATAAGTAATAAAATATTAAAAGTTGAGTTTATACATCTCAAAACGTTTGGACAGATACAGTCTCATCCCAATGTCAGCTCCTTGACTCATGCGGAAAAGTCACCTTCGTTTCTCCCTTCTCCCAGACAGACTTCATGTGCTTAAACCCCCCCACAGGCATTCTTCTAAAAACAACTTGACTCGGTACTATTTTCTTCGAGAAACAAACGGAGTACCGGTAGTTGCTGCAACCTAATATAAAACAAACACTAACATGGCAACAAATGCATAATATACAACTGTCAACTGAAATTAAGAATATTTCCAACAAACTGTATGAGTATGTTATAATATAAATAAGAATATAAAATAAGCTGGCTGTTCTCAGATTTCCCTAAAAACCTTCTGAACCTTGCATTTCCCATCTACATTCCTCTCTGCTGCTTCCTGTCTTGGTCTCATTTCCAGTTTCAGCTTTGATGCTTTGAAGTGACTGATGAGGAGATAGAGACAAGATGAGAGAGGAGTCTATATATATATATATATATAAATAAAACACAAATATGAACGCTGAGGTTACTGGATGACAAGAGGGAAAATAAATGACTGATGACAAAAAAAAAGTTGTAGTAAGATAAATGGAGATAAATTTGAAAGAAGCAAGTTGTTAAGAGGGAGTGACCTGGTTTTATAAACATTTCAAAACCTCTGCTGCTCTTATGGGCGTATAACTAACACCGGTGTGTCCAAAGAGCGATGAAGATAGGAAGTGTGGACTGCTGTGGTGGGACTGCTGTCACTTTTATCGCTGCATTTACCCCTGCATCACACAAAGCTATGGCTTTAAACCTTGGCACAGCCCACTGACGAGTCAGCACTTTCTGTCGCACACATAAGGCTGGAGTCAGCTCGCAGCAAACTGATTTCCTGCAGGAAAACATCTGGCTGATTGCCACACTGAGGGATGACCAACAGCAGTTGAGCTTCACGTGAAACATGACCACTGGGACAAAACAGATTAGCAACATAAATCTGTCAAACAGAAGATAAAAACTGCTGACTAAACACACTGAATAAGACTACAAATGTGAACGATCAAACTTTTGAATTAGGGAAATCTGCAGAATCTCGGATCATTGGCCAGAAGGAATGTGAGGGAACACCACCATCAGCTCTGGGTGTCTCCAGTGCAGCCCTTACTGCTAAATGACGTCACTGTGCCGCTGCCTCCATTCCACCGTCTGACAACAAAACCAGCAACAAGAGTGCCCTCTGTTGGATGGGATAACGTTAAAAACAGAGCAAGAAAAAAAAATGTCTGCCATGACTGCAGAATGAAGACGAGAATAGGCTGAGCAACATGAAATAACTGTGGGAGGAGGAGAAGGCATCCTGGAAACACGGTCTGAAATCTGCGTAAGGAAATGACACTGAACACCACTCATCTCTAGTATTACTAAACTGAACTGAAGACAGCAATCATGTACTGCACTAAAAGAGCTTCTTCACAGTGTAGTTTAACTTGACAAATGAGAGGATGATCCACAAATCACGAGATGGGATGTTTCAGTTCCTGTCTCTACAGTTTAACAGAAGTGGGTGTTGGACAGAAGGGGAAAAACTTTGTTGTGACACAAGGGAAACTTTTAGTCGCTCAAAAACAACAAGCACGTGGAAAGTTCCTGATCTGATGGTAAATCACAAACAAACCACATGTCATAACTGTAAAACAGCTCCATTCGCTGTTGTAACAGAAGTTGGATGAAAAATTAGGTAATTAATTACAAAACCTTCAAAACAGCTATGGAGTGGTTAATAAACTGGGAAAGTTAAACATGTGACGGTTAACAAAACTGTTTAAAAGTTTTATCAAAAACCATAAAGGACTAAAATGAAAGGCGTTAAAGAAGTTGTGGGCAAAGAGCTAGTCATGTTACTTCATTTGAAGTTGTGCTAGTCTGAGTTCAGTTTAATGTGAGTGTGCTTACAGGAACGGTCAAACTGAGTCCTGCAGACTGTCTTTAAGGATTTATGAGCATAATGAGTATGTTGGTAAGATCCCAAAGAGCAAATGTCCTGTAGAAGAGCAGCAACGCGTAAAGCTCTAAGTCTCACTACGAGCTCTTAAATCAGCTGCAAAGGGCTTTAAAGACAAAGCTGCAAAGTGATGTGTTTTACTTTAATTCTGTTACAAACGTTTCATTAAGGGAGGCACGGTGGTGGTTAGTGGTTAGCCCTTTTGCCTCATAGCAAGAAAGTCTCTAGAAATTGTCTTTAGGTGTGAGTACGAATGGTGTCCCTATGATGGACTAGAGACCTGTCCAGGGTGTACCCCACCTCCCGCACCATGACTGCTAGAGACAGGCACCAACTCTTCCATGAGCTGGAAAGGAAAAAGGAGGTAAAACAAAAATGAGTAGATGGATTTTTTATTAGGATGCCAGCAAATCCACTGCACTCATGAAAAGAAGTGCATGAAATGTCTCCATTAAAGCTCATCTGTCATTTGCCTTGACACATTGCAAAACAACAGTCTTTACCAGAGATACACTTTGATACTAAATCACTTAGTTCACTAATTTTTTTTAAATTTTTTATGTGGACACAAATATCAAGCTATAACAATGAAGGCTAACATATTTTTCTGGAAAATAAAAAATGTGTACAGTTCCCTTTTAGAGTAATTGGAGAAAAGGCTAGATGTGATTGCACAAAAACATTCCAAAAAAAAAACCCCATAAATTACTACCATTGCAAATACATTTACATTAGAAACAGTGTTCTGATCCAATTTGATTCAATAAATTACTACACTTCAAGGAGCAAAAGTCATTAATTTCCTCTTTTTCACCCTAGAGACAGCAAATGTCTGTAGCAAGTGCTAAAACAGTGCTGATAGATGAGAGGATTTTCTGTTGTTGCAGAATCCAAGGCGGAAGTGAGGAGGATTTATTGCAAATTATTGTACAGGGATTACATTTAATCCTGTCAAGAGAAAATCGTACTAGCAGGCTTGTTTGCAGGTTTGCTGTGATTTGAAAGGGGGGGGGGGGGGGGGGTGCTAAACAAAGGAATTAAAATCTCACTCAACCATGACTGAGGTTTCCTAAAAGCAGATTAAACTCTATGCCACTTCCCACTCAGTCTTGGCAATGTTCAGAACCAAACCACAATACCTAATCACACCAGGAAGCAGCTGATGCTACAAACGTTTTTATTTTTATTTTTTATGAAACAGACATGCAGACTATATATTTTACTACATTTTTAAGCAGAAAAGGATAAAATATTGCAAGGCCAGGACTCTAGGGCACAGATTACCTGCTCTTTTATTAAGGACTGGTGGGTTTCTGCCATAAACCTGCATAAAAGTGTTAGTGTATCAGAGTAGTTGTGTCTTATTGTCAAGACAAAGTGCTTTGTGTTTGTATCATACTCTGCATGGAAAATGAAGGCAGGATAAATGTACAAGTTAGCTGCAAGTTTCCCAGCAGAGCTAGAAAAACTTAAGCTGAATCCCATTTCACCCATTTAGCCTCTACAATTACCCCCACCATCTGCATAGTCAAACTAAGAAAGGTCAAGGGGTACGTGTAGGGCTAACAGTAATTTGAATTAGGCCTGAAGTCTCAGCGTTTTCTCATTGCATTGGACTATACTCTTGTTTGTTAAGTTGTTCTGGACATTGTCACTTCTAAATTTAGAACACCAAGTTCTGCTTGGCTTTTCCTCTTTATTGAATAATTATCAGTGCAAGTGTGCTTTCCTCTACTGAAATGGTACTTAAGACACTTTGTAGTTTGGGAAAAGGTCAAATTACAGGAATGAGAAGAATATTACTCCTGATATTTGTGGTTGCTGTCATTTTCTCCTGTAAAAGCTAACTGTAAACCTACACAAACAAGTAAGACAAAAACACATGAAACTCACCCTGCCTGGCTTCTTTTTCGCCCCACAAACTGTCAACCGTGGTTTAAAACTGATGTAAATGTCAAATCGTAAATTTTAGAAAGGTCAGGCTTCCCTTGTACTTGAACAAAAAGATAAGTGAAAGAAAATGTCAGGCTAGAAAACCTGTTCTTGCACTGAACCGTGCAGGCGTATAACACTCAAGCCATGTGGACACCGAACTGTTGAAACAAGTGTGAGAGAACCAGAGTACCAGAAAAGAGAACAAGACGACTAATGCAGGTGCATGAACTGCATCAGTGACAATATTGTGCAAATGACTTTAGGTATGAGCATTTGTCCAGAGTTTTCTGTCATCAAAGCAGATTTGTCTAGAAAACTAACTAGAATATTTGCAGGCGCCAAAGGGTTGAAAAAAAAAAGGAGCCTCCTAAAGAGGAATTCAAGAAGCATCAAAGGCCTTTTGGGGATTTCACAGTTAATTAAAAAGGATTTGAGCAAAAAACATGTTAGGAACAGAATGTTGGTTTAAATGCCTCTTCAACATAAATTAATCGTATCTGATCACATTTGTAGTAGTATTTTAGTTAGAGATCTACAGTAATGTTTTGTGTCTTGTTTGTTTCATAAAACATCCATCTACCTGTTAAAAAAGGAGGAACTTTGTCACCTTTGTTCAAACTGAGCAAAAGGAAAAGATGCTCTAAATGACATGCTATAACCACAACAAAATCTGTGAGCAATTCAAAGTCATCAATAGTATACCTACACTCCATGTCTTTAGTCTGTAGAATGAATCCAGAGCATGAAAAGCAGAAATGTAGGATTTTAATTAGGCCAAAAAAAAAAAACATCTACAACCTTTTTATCTTGCACATTTAATGGTCTAGAAAAACAAAGCTATAATTCAGAACTAACTAAAGAAGATCATTTCTACAATGAAAAACAATCAGTTTTAAATTATTTGTCACAACAGATGACAGTTCATGTAGCACTAAACAGTCTATGGTACACATTATTCTCTGATATGCAGCGTGTTTGTACTTTCACCATATTGAGTCTTTTGCTTCACGTGACACTCAAAACAAGATATGTTGAGGAAGGAAAGTAAACTCTTACTTTAATTTTATGACTAACAAATCCCCCAAAAGCACTTTGACAAAAATTTGTTGGAGAACAAGTACTGTAAATTAAAAAAAAAAAAAACCTGTTAGAGATGAGTTTGTGTGTTTGGGAGTAAATCAACCTGCAACTTCTTTAGTAAAAAACTAGAGATAATCAGAATTATACAGGAAAAGTTTTACCAGGTGATGCTGAGTCTGTATTTAAATATTTTTGAAACTTTTTATAACTTGTGCACAAGCATTCACACAGAAAAAAAAAAAACTTTTACAAGATTAAATTATACTTTTTAATTTGGAGCTATTTTACAGGGTATAGTTGTGTACTTCAGGGACCTTGTCTGATCAGAATCAGTTCTTATAAACTGGTGCCAGAGGTTTCTGTCTGACAAAGCTAGCATGGCAGGTTATCATTACAGAAGTGACGAGTACAGAAATGGAACAGAAACTAACAAAATGTCTGAGTGGGAAGACAAAAAACCTTACTGCCAACAGGGAACAGAGTTACATTCATAAGATGCAGTTTTGACAATTAGGCAGTGTTTCATGTAAAAAAAAAAAAAGAAAGTCAAATTAACATGTGACAAAGAAGATCTTTGAAAACGAACCTCTGCATCTGTTTTTACTCCCAGCCTTTTCTACAATGACTAAAAAAAAACAACCTTCCTATTCTCAGACAAAATCAATATATCTTTGTAAGATCAAATACTTTTTAAAGTGCTGCACAACGTTTGCAAATTACATTGGTCTTTCTACTCTTTCCTTATTTTCACTCATTTAAAAGAAAGACCAAATTGATCTAAGGGGTGTTGTGGCCACGGTTATTTTATAAAAACAATATATGAGCTAAGAGGGAGGAAATGATCACTAATATCAAGGCATAGCATTAACAGAATAAATGCTGTGTATGCTGCATACAGAAGCAGTCACAAAGACAAGATGAGAGTAAAAAAAAAGAAAAACAGAGTCAAGCAACTAGATACAGAAAAGGCTTTGTATTCCAGTTTGAAGCCTCTTTCCCTGTGGAACATCTTCAGGAGATAAACTGGCTTGTGCCACCTTGTGATCCCAGATGTCTTCATGAGGTTTATAAAGCTGCAGCAAACAATTTGTAATTACAACACAAACGGTTCACTAGGCAGACTCACTTTATAAACCCCCTCAGTAAAAAAAAAGGCAAAGTCAAGTCAGGTCAAAGTTTGCGTAGCTGAGTTTATTCATGTCATACTACAAGATATTAAACTATTCAATCTTCAGGATCACAATTTAATAATTCATTAACTGAAAGAAGAGCCTCTAAAATTTGGTCTCAGTCTATCTTACATAACTTTACATAATATTGTTTGTCCTTTACAGATTCAAAAAAGATGTAGGCTCCATCAGCTTTCTGCCAAAATTGCCCAAAAAGAGACATTTATGGCAAACAGATGAACAACTGTGTGTCTTTGGGGTCCTGAGCAACATATCCGTTAGATGTTTAGCATTTCTGCCCGTTGGACAGCAGCAGGGCGAGCAGAAATAAAAATAATTTAATACATTTAGCATGATAGATGTAAATTAAATGCAGTGTGGAAGACAGAGAGACTAAGCCTATTGTTACATAAAACAAATATTCTTGCACATGAACACAAAGCACCATGTAAAAATCCCTACTGTTTATCTAAATTAAAACAACTTAGCATGCCATTTCCAAACCGATTGGTAAAACAAATATGAATGTTGCAGCTCTAAAATATTGTCCGACATCTCCCTGCTGTAAATTATTCCTTTGGATTTCCTTGTCGGGTAATTCTGACTGTTGCTGGGCACAAATCTCCATTTAACTACTCGGACGTTAGACCATAAATAGTTTTCTGCTTTACAGATAATAGGTCTTCAACTACATACGTGTGCATTTGTGCACACAAAGCCACACAAAATTAGTTTTCAAATCATGTAAAATGCTAGGGATCTTTTTGACTTTTAAATATTTTAAAATATATCGTTACATTACACCTCATGCAAAAATGCTAAATATTTAACCCTCATAATGATGTAACAATCTTAGAAATAACATTACAAACTAATAGTCCAAATACACTGCTAATAAACACAACACATGTATCTGTCGGGTATGCTAAGGGCTCGTCTCTTAAGAGCAAAAAGCCTTTGTACAACAACAAGCTCTTGACTGTGGGAAACAATGGCCAGTTTAGAAAGCAGACATGAATCAACTCCTCTGTTTGTGAGCTTTATGGATCAACTTCTGCGGCAAACAGAAACCTCCCAACAACAAAAAACAAGACATGGTATTGAAATACAGTACTTGACTCTAGACAGCAGTATTTGAGAGTTGTTTCAGTAGACTCAACTACATGTTAATTAAGCTTTATTCAAATGAATTTGAAGTGTGCAGAGATTCATTAAAGTGTTTGACTTCATAGGTGATATTTTGGTAGCTTTATCATCATGAAACATGATCATGAACATCATGAATCTCAATCCATTGCATCTATCTCATAAACATAACCTGCTTGCTGATCATGTCCAGATAATTAAACATGGACTCAGTAGAGATGTAAAGTAACAATCTGCCAGTAAACAACCAAGACAGAACTTTAAAACAACACTTGGCTCTTTTGCACTCACCTTTAATCCATCACTAGGGAGCCGGTAGCCAAATCGAGCAGGCATATCATCAAACGTTTCAGTTTTGTTGTCAAATGAGTACTGAAACAGAAAAAAAAAACATTATCTGACATGTGCTGATTACTGTAGGCTCAAAAATGACTGCTGACACTTTGTTGACACGCCAAACACTGAACAATTGTTTGCAATTGATTCATGAACAAAGGTCTGTCTCTCTGTAAGTGGTTTAATTCTCTCGAAGGGTTTAATTATAGGACATTTGCACATATCTGTATTCTTCTTTACTTACAGCAGAGATGTCAGCCTCCACAGGAAGCAGGTTGAGGAAGGCAAAGAGCTGAACGGTGAAGATGGTGTAAATCTGGGTGGCAGACAACATTAACATTCCCAGAGACAGCAGCATCTTGGCATCACGTTTTAATCCTCAGCTTCAACGCCACACAAACATCTACAAGTGATCACACCAACAGCCTTGTAGCTGGGTTCCTGTATGATGGCCGGTATCGTCACACCTAAAAAATGCAGAAGTATTTGTGTAAGGCCTTCATACAATCAGTTTGAAAACTTAAACATTACTAACAGCACGTGAGATATTAAAGTAACCTCTGGGACTGAAAAGTAAAGCCAATGCAACAAAGTCCATGCTCAATAATCCAGGTATACAATCAGGTCAAAGCCAATGCACAAAAGAAAAAAGTATTTTAATGGCTAGCAGCAGTATAGACATTGTATAACTAAAATCTGTTACCAAAGTAAAGAATAAGTTAAAGCTTTTCAAAATATTTTGTGGTCTAAATCAATATTTGTGTACCCATAACTCACTCTTTGCTCAACATTAAAAATGAAATTATATAAAATTGACACTTAATTTATTGTAAATCTGTTTACCCACCGATGAATAACTTGGTACACTGAATAAAAAGAGTACAAGGCAAATAAAAAAAAAAAAGACATAGACATGTAACTTTGTACAAAATTAGCTTGCTGTGGGAACCCCTGAAAAAAGGAGCAGCCAAAAGTAGGAAAAAAGTGTATTTTAGAAGTTTTTTGTACAAATAAATAAAACCTTATACAGTAGGCCAAAGGCTCAAAATATTCCATAGTTAAATAAATAAAACCTTTATTTACATGTAATCCCTTTTTAAAGAGACAGAATGCTTTAAGAGCCAATCTTTGCATACAACAAGCTGCTGGCAGCTGCTCTCTGCTTGAGGTACTATATGACTCAAGTTCAAGTATCTTTATTGTCATTCGCATCACGTTATACATGAGGTGGAAAGAAATTATGTACCAGTACTCAAGGTCTCAGTTACACCCAAAAATAGCAAAAAATATAAAGCACAAAAAGAAACGGTATATAAAGGATCTAATATATACACCAAGACATACACTAAACGAATGCTAAACAATACGTTATGATATTAAATTATATATATTAAATTTAAAAATTTTTTTTTACATATTTTTGTGACATTTACCTAACATTTTTAACCATATTGTTGCCATTGAACTTAACATTTATATTCATTTACACCACTCAAAACAATGTTTTGCTGTTCTTTATCATATTAATTTGTCTTTGTCATACATGTGACTTCTGTTTTGGTATTGGGGTTTTGAACAGCCTGTAAAATGTGGGAGTTGTTTTGTTCAGTGATGAGGGGAGTGGTGGTGCAGGGGCTAGAGAAGGTGAGCTTATGATTGGAAGGTCGCTGGTTCGACCTCTCACACGAAAAACATCAAAATATGGGTGGGAAAAATTAAGAGCCCACACCCACCTCCACCCTCATTTGCTCCACTCTGGGCATTTCAGCAAGACCCTTAACCTCCACCATCTGCTCCCCCGGGCACCTTAGATGGCAGCTCTCTGTTTCACACAGAGGGGTGTGGTAACTCGGTGGTCTGTGGTTGCATCAGGTAGGGCAACAGGTATAAAAAAAAATTGCCAAATCTCAGTGCATTATATTTCCATGTAGCAACCCCTGAAGAAGGGAGCAGCCGAAAGAAGAAGGCTTTGTTCATTGATAAAAAATATTAAAAATATAGCAGTCATGTACAGGAAAACATGACAAATTTCTGAAGTTTGGATTAGGGATTGTAGGTGGAACAGTAAAAACAGTGTTTGAAGCAGTTACTTCACTACAAGCTGCAGGTTCAAGACTTAACTGTGTTTTTGTGTGTGTGGAACTTGCATGTTCTCACTGTGCATATGTGTGTTCTTCAGGTACTGCATGTTTTGCTCCCACAGACCAAAAACATGCACGTTAGATTAACACTAACTAAATTGACCCTATATATGAGTGGGCATGTTAATGGTTGTATGTCTTGTTAATCTCTATGAGGCCCTTGATGGACTGGCAACTATCTTTAGTGTCTTGCCCAGAAATAAGCACCAGCTCTCCACAATCCTGCATGGAAAAGTGTGAAAAAGAAAATGGAACATAGTCGAGCATTTCGTTTATTTAAATCAGAAAGTGTAACGTGACTTTTTAGAGAAGCCTGTGAACCTCAAGCTTTTCACCAACAGCCCAATCAAACACAATTTGAATATTTACAGAGTATTCACTTTTTGACTGTTGTTTATTGCAGAAACACTTGTTTTTATTAATAGAGATCATCTCAGCACTCTTGTTGTTTCATCATAGTGTCCAGAATCCAACTTTGAGGATCAGTTTGTCAAGGAGTGATATTGTATTTACTGTTTGGTACAAAAAGAACTTCCGGAAACTATTAGCGAAACAGCGAGACTGAGATTGAGTTTTCACATCATAACAAAAACCCCCAATGAGAGAGGGAAACAACATTTTTCATAACAGGAGAAATCAGAAATGTCAAACGACAACGATCACATTTTCTGAGAGAAGGTTGTAATATAATAACATCACTGTTATGACAGAAAATGAAATAGCAGATGACAGACATTTGATTAGTAAAATAAAAACAGCTGTTAAATCAGGATATAAATGAACATGAAAAAATGTATACGATAAAGTGGTAATAGCGAGTTCAGAAACCTTTAAGATGTAGCAGTATACACAAACACAAAGCAGTGGACACTAAAATCTTGCAGGTGGCGTCCAAAACAGAGCGACCTTTCCATTAGCATGAGGCTAATGACGGAAGCTAACATGGGTGTTTACCTTTAAATGTGCATGTAGCCTCGTCTTTTGCAGATAATTAGCTGATGTCAGCGACATTGCTCTCCTTTGCTACGCGTCGTATAAAGCAAAATGGACAACCTCAAGAAAAATGGATGCAACTCGCTACGAGTACGGGTATAAATGTTGCTGTTTAATCCCACACCGTTAGCTTCTCTCAAGCGAGCTCTGAACTCATCGCCGCTGATTGGGCAACACGTCTGTCAATCACTCCACCCCGGAAATGACTCCCAACATAAACATGTCCACGTGATAGATCTGTTTTTGTTTTGTTTTTTCTTTCCCCCATTTACCCTTTATTTATACAAGTAGTCTCATTGAGGCACGTTAACTCGTTTTCAAGAGAGACCTGTTTAGGGAGCAGATGGTGGGGGTTGGGGGCCTTGCTCAGGGGCCCAGGGTGGGGCAAATGAGGGTGGAGGCAGGTGTGGGTGTTTCACCTTTTCCACCCACATTTTGATGTTGACGTTACCGGGAGTTGAACCTGCGACTTTCCGATCACGGGCCCATGTTCTAGCCTTTGCGCCACCAAATTGCTGCAGGCCTTTTACAGTCACATGAGAGGAGCCTAAATCTTTAGCGCTATCTTAAGGTGTGCAGCCTTTCATTGTTGACTGTGCGTGGTTCTTATCCACAAGTTGTGCCCTTTTATACATTTTATAAAAAAAATTGTATGCATCCTTTATGGTTGTCTATTGTTGTCATTGTTGTCCACTGTTGTCATCACTTTTTGTTAAAATTCAGGTCTCTCTTGTAAATGAGTCCCCGAGGCTCAATAGGACTAACCTGTATGTGGGCGGCCGTGGTGCAGTGGTAGTGGCAGCCGACCTCTGATCGGAAGGTTGGAGGTTCGAATCCCGACTTCCCACACCATGTGCCGTTGTGTCCCTGGGCAAGACACTTAACCCCGAGTTGCTCCCGGTGGGACTGGATGGCGCCTTGCATGGCAGCCTACCGCCACCGGTGTATGAATGTGCGTGTGAATGGGTGGATGGCTGGTACTGTAAAGCGCCTTGGGGCCCCTCATAGGGGGCTGGAAGGCGCTATAGAAGTAAGCTCCATTTACCATTTACCATTTGTATAAATAAAGGTTGAATGAATGAAAAATACAGAAGAATGTTGGACCCCAAAGTACTTAACATTGAAAGATTAACTAACGTATAACAATTGCCAGGAAAAAAATTTTTAACAGACATGTAATTTTACAAATAAAAGGTTTCAGTATTAATTTGCATCCTTTTAATAAATTTTAGAGCATTTTTTTTAGATGTGGAATGTAATTATTTTAACATCCTGTTACAGTTGTAAGGAGAAACATTTTAATTTTAGGATGTCTTAAGCAGAACAAAACATTAGGTGGGAGACGAGATTTGAGAGGAAAGGAGAAGAGAACTTGTCCCTCATTAAACAGAGGCGGAGGCCTCCGTGTTCAACTGTCCCCTCTTACCATGCTGTTATTGCAAGTATCACTCAGCCTGCTGTGAATAGCAAGCTGCCATTAGGGCACCCACAATCAATTGTTAGGGCACTAGCGATCAATTGTTACGCTGATGGTCCTCCTTTTGTATGTGAACAACTAGTTTTGTCTGTCACCATCAAAGTGGTTGATCCAGGTATGAGAAGGTGCTTTTTATTTGTTGCAGTGCCTCAGACAGAAGGAGCCTTTTGGATATTTTTTTTAACCTAAATCCATTCTGAGGACCTGATTTAACCTTATTAGAAAACACCAATTACTTATTATAAATAACTAAATACTGATATTTTCATGAATTGAATAGTTACATAATTTCTTCTAAAAAACCACTGATTTAAAGTATAACAAATAATCTGTCAAAACTGGGTAAAAAATATTGTACCTGATTAAAACAATCACATTTTAGTTGTAGTTTGCATTTTTAAACTGTGCTAAAGTATGTGGGTCAGTGCTTTAAAAAAGTATAGTTTGTCCCAAAAGCTTCAACTATTATATTTGTTTCACACCTTTTCCCCCCCTTAGGTTTTTTCTCATTAACATTTTCATAACTGTCTTTTTTTTTTGTATGTTTTTACGCATGAAAATACTTAAGCAGCAAATTATTGCGGTAAAACTTTGAAAAGCAAGTCCTGAACAAAAAAAGAAAAGAAACAGTTGGTTTTATAATGTCAAATGCAAGTAGTGGTTCCTAATGAAACATGTAAGGACTATTTATTTATTTTTCTTTCTTTCGGCTGCTCCTTTCTTCAGGGGTCGCCACAGTGAACTAACTCGCACGAAGACTTGCCCTTCCTGACGCAACCACAGACCACCGAGCTACCACAGCCCTAGTGTGGAGCATGGAGCTGCCATCTAGGGTACCCACAGGGAGCCTACGGTGGGGATTAAAGGCCTTGCTCAAGGCCCCAGGGTGGGACAAATGAGGGTGGAGGCAGGTGTGGGCGCTTTACATTTCCCACCCACATTTTGATGTTGTCAGTATGGGAAGTAGAATCGGCAACCTTCCAATCACAGATTCACCTTCTCTAACCTCTGCGTCACTACTCCCCAAAACCCATAAGGTCTATAAAACCTGAAGAAGAAAAAAATCTATTGGCTGAAATTGTCAGAACAACATATGTTTGGTGAGTTGTTTCTCATAAAAAAGCAGAAGTTTCTCTGGTTGTCACTGCGATGGGAACTTTATATGCATATATTCTTTAATTTCTTCCTAATGTTTGAAGTGTCCTAAAGTTGTATTCCACTGAGGCTGTAATTTATTATCACAGTTGCAGCTGTAGTCAAAGCAAGGTCCTGTTGGTGTAAGGTTTGTGCTGGGAGCTGTGCTCTGAGACCTTGGATCAGCGGCGCCACACATCCCAAACCTGGTTCGGTCCAACCAAACCAAGATGTTGTTGATTAGCTCCCCAACAAGTTTACAAGTATCTCGGCAGCGAGACTGCTCTGGGCGCTCTCCTGCAGACTGCTTAGACACTCTGTGATTTGTGCCTTGTCTATTGCAATAAACAAATTCTAAGACCACTTTTGAAGACATCTTTAATTTCAGCTGTTTCTGTGTTGAGGCAATTTAGAGCAGAAAAATCCACAACAGTCACTGTAACTCTGTATAATGTTTTCTTTGGGAAACTCTGAACTTTAGTTTTCATGAGTTATACATAATAAAATTTTATTGCTCCTGGGAAAGCATATTCCATTTTATTTCATTTGTTTATTTAAACACATTAATCAATATTCCAGGAATGGGGGAGTGGTGGCGCAGAGGTTAGAGAAGGTGGGCCTGTGATCGGAAGAGCGCTGGTACAACTCCTAGTACCGTCAACATCAAAATGTGGGTGGGATTGGTGAGGCACCCTCATTTGCCCCACTCTGGGCCCTTGAGCAAGGCCCTTAATCCCCACCATCTGCTCCCTCGGGAGCCCTAGATAGCAGCTCCACTCCACACAGAGGGCTGTGGTAGCTCAGTGGTCTGTGGTTGCTTCAGGAAGAGCATCCGGCATAAAAATAATTGCCAAGTCATCGTGTGACTCAGTTCGCTGTGGTGACCCCTGAATAAGGGATCAGCTGAAAGAAGAAGAAAAAAAATCAATATTCCAGGAATATAAATGTGCTGAAATTAGAACAAAAGCTAAATTCAAAAAGCGTTCAATACAAAAACAACTGGACTTTATTTGTAACAGAAGACGTTTCGCTCCTCATCCGAGGAGCTTTCTCAATTCAAAGAGCAGAGAGTGAGAGATTCAGGTTATAAGGCCGAGTGAGATAAGACACACACACACATATGCAGATTGGCAATTCACACCTAAACAACATTAACAGTAAGGGGCCTCGTCTGTGAATTAGAGGAACAAAAGATGTTTAGGTGTGAATTGCCAATCTACATATGTGTGTGTGTCTTATCTCACTCAGCCTTATAACCTGAATCTCTCACTCTCTGCTCTTTGAATTGAGAAAGCTCCTCGGATGAGGAGCGAATCGTCTTCTGTTACACATAAAGTCCAGTTGTTTTTGTATTGAACGCTTTTTGAATTCATCATGTCCTGGATGACTGAGAATCTTCACGAACAAAAGCTAAATTTAATCCACTGCCCTGTACTCAAGTCAGCTGTACAGTTGACAAAAAATAAATTAAGAACTGAGCCCATTAGTCAAATAATACTTGTCTTCAGAGTGATATCACACTACATAGAAACACAGAAAACAGAAATGGAAACAATGTTTTTTTTTTAGTACATGTGTTTCAGTTTGTAAATAATGTTTTTCCTATACATGTTGTCAACCACATTCTTTTTTATGTTATTTTCTTGTTGTTTGTTTGTTGGATCCGAATGACCACAATCTCCAATTCAGTTAGAACAACTTAAAGCATTAATTGATGTGGCACAAACTGTGAAGTCTCCTTTCAGAGAAAATAAAACTGTTGCTTGTGTGTATTTCCATAGGAGGGCAGCAGTGGACCATTTTAATAGAAGGACTGAAACCACGCTTCGGAAATCTCGCGATATTTCGAGTCCATCCGCGGTAGTAGCGCGGTAGCCCAGTTTTCCTCAGTAGACAGCGAACAACACGAGACCGGACATGTTAAAGTAGTCTACAATGCTGGATCCTGTTTGGCTTTCTATTAAGTTTAAGGAAGAACATTGAATTATGAAGAAGTGCACGTTTGCATCAGAACCCGTTTATTGGAAATTAATAGTCTAAATCAGGAATAAAATAATAAAATCCGGAGTGATAGTAGTACAGTAGTTAGAACCGGTCAGCTTCTTCAGCCTGTGCGGGAATGGCAGCTCCTCGACCGATAAAAGGCATCCTGAAAAACAAGAACAGCAGCAGAAACGTGAAAGTGCCGCCCGAAGAAAACACAGAGCACATCCCGGCTGGTCTCTCGGAAGACGAACACCAGTAAGTCTCCCGCTAATGATCGCTGGGTGTGTTACCCCGCAGAGGTAGCCGACATTAGCTAAACACTTGTTAGCCTCACTGTGCTCCTTTGACGCTTTACGTCCAGCTGCGTCTGCAGACAGAACCAGAACTTTATGTTTTGTTTTTTTCTCAGCAGTACCAAATGCTACCTCCTCCCTGTCACAATCTTAATGTTGTTTTTGCATACGTCTTGTCGGTTTACATGGCTAACAGTAATAACACAGTCACGTCATTGTTAATAATTGTAGTTACAGCTGGCCAACCACACATAAGTTAGCCTTTTTCTCGGATTAACATTATATATTTAGAGTAAGGGGTCATATTGGGACTGGGTATCTGTTATATCGACTTTGGTAAGTTTTTTCCAGTTTGAATTGATGAAACTTGCCTTGCAGCTTTTTAAAATATCACTCTGTGCTTTTGTTAGTCACAGAACCAGTAGCGTATTATGTTTCAGTACATTATAGCATTTCATTTCCATCACGTTTCATTGAAGTGATCATATCTTCTTTCAGCTTTTCCCTCGTCAGGGGTCGCCACAGCGAGTCATCCTCCTCCATCTCACTCTGTCCTCTGCATCCTCTGTCCTCTCTAACTGCATCCATATACCGGTATCTTCTCTTTGAGCCTTCCTTCTTGTCTTTTTCCTGGCAGCTGCATTTCTAACATCCTTCTACCAGTATACCCACTGTCCCTCCTCTTGATATGTCCAAACCATCTCAGTCTGGCCTCTCCAATGTTATCTCCCAGTTGTTCAACCTGTGCTGTACCTCTGATGATCTCATTCCTAATCTTATCCATCCTTGTCACTCCTAAGGAGAACCTCAACATCTCCATTTCTGCCACTTCCAGTTCTTTTGTCCTGTCTGTTTGTTGATGTCACTATCTCCAGGCCATACAACATAGCTGGTCTCACCACTGTCTTGTAAACTTTTCCTTTGAACTTTTCTGAAAACCCTTTTGTTGCAAATCACTCCTGAAACTTTTCTCCATCCTGCCTGGACTCTCTTTTTCACCTCTTTACCACATTCCCCATATTCCTGGACAGTGGACCCCAAGTATTTGAAGTCCTGCACCTTTGTGACCTCTGCTCCTTGTAGCCTCACTGCTCCACCGGCCTCCCTCTCATTCACACATGTACTCGGTCTTACTACGGCTGACTTTCATTCCTCTTCTTTCAAGTGCATACCTCCACCTCTCCAAGTTCTCTTCCACCTGTTCCCTGTTCTCATCAAAGATCACAATGTCATCTGCAAACATCATAGTAACAAGCAACAATATAGTGATCATATAAATGTTATTTATAAGTAATGTCAGAGCTTCTTTGTTATACGTGTGTTTAAGAGTCACAGATCTATTATCAGTCTATGTAAGCAGATTTGTAATCACTAACACCTACATTACAGTTCTGCAATGGTTTTGAGTCCAGTTTATGATAAATGGGACTAGTACTTGGTCTTACAGCTATGCCTTTGATACAAATCTGCTGTTTTGTTAGAATCTACCTCATGAACACATTCAGTGCACCTTTTGATATAGATCTTTTATTTTTTTTTTAAACACCTTGCTTTTTTTTGTTGCTTATATTTTCCATCCTGCTGTTGGCCAAGATGACAGCTCATACAACTAGTGGCAGTAGTGGATGTTCGACTGAAATATTATTTTTGTTCAATAATGTCCCGAGGTTTGTTTCAGACTTTGTCCAAGAAGAGCACTGCAGGGTAAAATAAGTTGGGAGTGGATCAACAGTCTGCTTGTAAAAATGTGAAGGTTGTGAAAAGTGGGAGTGGAAGTGCCAAATCAGCTCTTCTGCTGCCCAGTGAGCACTTTGCCTTGGGGTTGAAGTGGCAGGAGTTGGACATTGATATTTCATGTAGCCTTGCCTTCTTACATCCACTTGTATCACTGACAGGGACAGTTTTGCTGTTACAGTGAACTGTATTAATGCTGCAAATCACAGTCATTTCTGTGTTGTGTGCTCCTGCTGCCAGCTCTCGCTCTTTCTCTATCATCAGGAAGCATGAGGGATGCATTGCCCCTGAATTGGGTAAAACAATTACCAAATTATTAGAGGTAAACATGTTAATTTACAATGGAAAAACTGAATATTACCTAACTCCATGGGGCCTTGTTGTTAAAAGTAGCTTGCATTGGACCTGATCAACTTTTAGGCTATTTATTGGAGGATTTTAATTGGCATAATTTAAGTGAAAAACTACACTTACCTGTGTATGTGACACTAATTAATTACAGAACAAATATTGTTCACTATATTTAGCTGTATATCACCTGAGAGGTGAACCAAAATCTGTGAGGAACGGGGTGAATGTACCTGAAGCAACAGTGGCTGTGGACCTACATTAGAAGTTGTCTAAAGGCTGATTATAATGCAGCTGTGTTAACTACCTCTCAAACTCTGTGCCTTTAAACAATTTGCAGAACAAAGCACCATCAGTAGCTGCAAAATATGGCAAGTTAAACTATTTGGAATTGTGCCCCACCTTAGAGCATAAAATACTTTGTTACAGTAGTTGGCTCTAAAAATAAAATCACAAGCTCTGATGGCCTTACACAATCTACTTACTGCCTGTGTTGCTGCCATAAATTTCAAGTAACACCACCCACCTGCCAAATGCTTCAAAACTGTTAGTTTTAGCTGAAAATGTTGCCCTTTTTGGTACCTGTAGTGCACAATAGCCAAGTTATTATTATTTTTTTTTCACATTTCCTAGCAGCTCTGACGGACTTCATCAACCTCAAACTTGGTGGTGGACACCCTGAGTGAAGGAGACCGTCAAGCTAAGGGTGGAGTCCGGGCATTGTTAGCTAGGACTCCAGAGGCAACTGAGGGATATCAACATTGGTGGGATAATCTTGGCTTCCCCGCACTTGACTGTCTGTAGGCAAGACTAAACCCTGCATTGCTTTCCATCTATTGATCCGTATAGAAAACCACTGCTTAGCTTTTAATTAATTTCTACAAAAATAGTTACATAAATGTAATTCATCATTACCTTGCCTTTAGTGTCACATTTTTAAAGCTGATCAAATTCCAGACTGTACTTTCCATATGTTTTTACGAAGTACTTTGGTACAAATCAACAGTGATTCCAATTATCCACAGAGTTCCCTGTTTATGCTTTTCCAGCCAGTCTAGTCATTAGGAGAAGTCCTCTGAGCTGTTGCTTGAGAAATTAGGGCAACGAAGGATGACGGTTATTTGGAATTTTCCTTTGCAGACAGCGAATAGAGCCTTTTCAGTGTTGCTATAAAAATAGTCTCTCTCTGAGTGACAGGCAAGTGGAGGAAAAGGATATTTTGTAGGGATTCTGCGTACAGACAAGTACCAAATCCTCAAAGGGAAGTGAGGGCTGACCATGATGTTCCATAGTGCTCCTGTCAACTTGGAGTTTAACGCACAAATAACTGTAAATATACAGGATACACCAAAGTTCATGCTCAGTACAGAACACAAATGGTCAAATATATTTTAATTAAAATGAATACATTAACACAGTCTTTTTTAAGAAATGTTAGAATGTTTTTTTTCAGCTGATCTACAAGCAGTCATCTTTCTATATATATTAGTCTCTATTATTTTAGTGCTTTGAAAATGTATTTTCTACTGTACATAAAAAAAAACCACCATCCATCCATTATCTTTACCAGCTTCTTCCTTTTTGGGTCGCAGGCGTCACTGGTGCCCATATCCAGCAGTCACTGTGCAAGAGATGGGGCACACCCTGGACAGGTCTCAGTCCATCACATTGACACATAGAGACAAACAAGACAAACAACTATTCACACTCACTCACACTTAGGGACAATTTAGAGTTACTACTTAGCCTAACATGCATGTTTTTGGACTGTGGGAAGAAACCTGAGTACCCACGCATGCACGGAGAGAACATGCATACTCCACCCAGAAAGGCCCCCGGCCTGGATTCGTTCCAGCGACCTTCTCACTGAGAGGGAACAGCTCTACCAGAGCCACCGTGCCGTTCTAAAAAATACTATTATAAATCAAAACTTGCATGCATTTTTTAAGTTTCAATTAAGGTGTTGTTAAGTAATTAATTTTGCAAGCAGAAGTTTATTTTTAGGTGCCTCCATGTTTGGGGTGTGTGCAATAGAACTTGCACATTTTTTATTTTATTTTCAGGCAGCCTGAATACCACAGAAGTCACAGTGAAAAACTGCAAACATTTGTCCCCATCATTTTTAAAGATGTGGTGCTAACAGCGAACTTGACACAGCCTAAAAGTGTTTCTGCTTTTGTCTTCTTTAATTGTGTAGAACATGACACATAGCCCTCCTAGATCATTCAGCTGCACACAATGGATATCCTGGACTACCTCTTAAAATATGTACCAGCTTGTTGGAACCATTTAGTTGGACAACGCTCTGTGTGAACAAACTGCAGTATTTCTTTCTAGACGGTATTTGGTAACATTACCCTAAAATTCAATATCAAAACTGCAAAATTATAACCTGTATGGATGTAATACTAAATTGTATTGCTTTATTTTGAGAGTTTTGCTGAACTAAAAGACAATGATGTTGATCCCTGTCATTGGTCTTCTCCTGTTTAGATCATTTCTTTGATATGGAAATATATGTTTACATGTGCTGCAGTAAGAGGATTATTCCAATTAAGACCTTGATAAGAATAGGAAACATCCCTAATGTTTCCTGGTTGCTGTAACCTGAATAAGGTTATGTTCTGAGAAAGCAATAATTAAATTGAACTATGTTCAGTATTCTGATTCTAGTTGCATCATGTTACATGTACCTCTTAATCACTTGATCACTGCTGGAGTTTGACTGCTTCTCTACACTGAATCTATGGAAATCAACATTTTTTATGTTTAACACTTTATTGTTTTAGAGGGCAAAGCCAGGCTTACTTGACCCACTTGAGAACAAAACTTTTAAATATTTTTTTTGTTTGTTTTGACATTGCCCACTTTTATTTAGTTAACAGTGAAGCATAAGCCTCACACCTTGTCATGCATATTTCATGGGTGCTTCCATGAAACTCAATCTCCCCTTGCTTTTTTAAACCCCATCCAAGCTGCAAGGTGAATGCTTTGACTGGCAGTCAGCAAATCAGACTTTTCTTATTCTGAACATAATAAAACATCCTGCTTCAAATTTTAAAAATCTTTTGGTGTGTGGCAATGGTTAGATTTAGCAAGAGTCTGATTTAATCCGTTGCCTGCAAAAGCAAGAAGAAGCAATGGCTTTTTAAATGTATTTTTTAAATATATTTGAGGGTAAATTAAATGCTAAAATTTACTTATACCCTATACAACAATAAAATAATAGATTTGTTATTTTTTTAAACCAATAAAAATATTTTAACCAGTATTTAAGTGATTCTTTTTGTTCCAATCTGGATTATTGTGTGTTAAAGTAGTGTTCTCCTACGAGTCTTTAAAAAGCTTTCTGACACTTATTTTAGATAATCAGAGTTGATAATGTTATGCAAGCATCTGTTCTCCTTTAATATGTCAAAGAAACCAAGAAATTATTTTTGTTTGGCAAAATCTCTGACTTCACCAAGAGTATACTGTGAGATGAGAAGCACACATGAAAGTGATGAGCTTTCCCCTCTGGTTTATGCTGGCACCAAATATTCTTTCTTGTGGCTAAACACAATATTTGGAAGCTGTACACTTTTGTGCATTACGATCAGCAGCTTTCTTCGTGACGGAGCAGACGTCTTCTGTTGTTCTTGCTGCTGTGGTCGGTCTGATGTGTAGGTCACTGAGCTGGACCTTTTCCTCGCCGTCCTCTG
Source organism: Nematolebias whitei (assembly GCF_014905685.2). Lineage (NCBI taxonomy): Eukaryota > Metazoa > Chordata > Actinopteri > Cyprinodontiformes > Rivulidae > Nematolebias > Nematolebias whitei. Next base: position 17,435,603 of record NC_056500.1, read on the forward strand.
ACTATGCTACCTGATAGCACAGCTCGGCTCTCAGAGATGACTCACTCTGTTTAATGAGTTTTCCTGAAGCGCTATATCGCCAGCTGTTGACCACCCTGGAGAGGTAATCATCATCGCGTAAGACAGAGCTGCTCTGTATTTTACGTGTCCTGGTAGTAGGTGTGTGCAAGTACAGGCGCTCCAGAGTTTGTTCTGGTTTGTGTAACTTTAAAAAATAGAGTGAAACAGTTAGTAGAATCAAACACTTTTGCTAAGTTTGACTCGGGTCAATTTTCAGATCTTTTACCACAAAAAGTTTTTTAAAACTTGCCTTTGATAAAATATATTTATCAGTGCTGCTCAAAGATTTGTAGTTGGCATGATATACAGTAAATATAACGTAAATCAAGTAAAGGACTAGAAGTGCACTAAATCATCCATTCATTTCTTGCTCATTCGTGGTTGGGTCATGAAGGCAACAGGTCCAGGAGGGAAACCCCAGGCATGCCTCTTCCCAGTAACACTCTTCATCTCCTCCTGGTTTGCCCAGAGGTGTTCCCAGGCCAGAGAGGATGCATTGTCCCCCCAGCAAGTTCTGGTTCTGCCCTGACATTTCCTTCCATTTGGAGGTTCCTGGAACACCACCAGAGTGAGCACTCCTTTTGACCAGGAGAAGCAGCAGCAGCACTACTCCAAACTTCTCAGATGATGGGAATTTTTAACTTTACTGCTGAGCTTGACCCGAGAGAGAGTGGTGGAGCAGAGGTTAAAGAAGGCGAGCCTGTAATTAGAAGGTCACCGGTTCGACTCCCCGGACCGACAACATCAAAATGTGGGTGGGAAAGGTGAAACTCCCACACCTGCCTCCACCCTCATTTGCCCCACTCTGGGCCCTTGAGCAAGGCCTTAACCCCCACCATCTGCTCCCCCGGGGCACCCTTGATGGCAGCTCTCTGCTCCACACAGAGAGCTGTGGTAGTTCAATGGTCTGTGGTTGTGTTAGGACGAGCACCCGGTGTAAAAATAATAGCCAAGTTTTCGTGTGAGTTAGTTTGTGGCGACCCCTGACGAAGGGAGCAGCTGAAAGAAGAAAATAAATAAATCAATAAAAACAATTGCTGAACTTGACCAGCTTACGAAGGAAGCTAACTTCAGCTGCTTGCAGGATCTCATTCATCCAGTCATGATTCACACCTCATGACTATATCTGAGGGTTGGAACATAGACAGATCAGAAATGTAAGGATTTTGCCTTTTTGGCCTAGCTCTTCTTTTTAAACCACGACACACCAGAGCAGAGTTGTAAATACTGCGAACAGGGCCAAGATCTGTCTCTCGTGCCATCCTACTCTTCCCACTCTTGAACAAAACTCCCAGATACTCAAACTTCTCTGCTTCAGGCGAATAGTGTTATAAGAGTACAAATAATGAATGCTAATGAAGGGTTTTCTGAGCATTTGTACTGTTGCTCATTCTAAAAAGTGAGCAGCTTGTGCACACTGTATTTTTGTTGAGCCAAATAATTTTATTACAATTAACAACATTGGCTTATTTGCCTACATGTTTTATGAGTATTTCTCAAACCCATATCATACCTCTATCACTGTGGTCTGTTCTGAGAACATAAGCAGATCATTTTATTATTTTCTGTCACTTAGTAAGCACTAATAATCATCCTTTCTGCTCGACCACTTTAGGTTTATTATGTCCATTGTGGCATTTGGTAACATACCTTTGTATGCCTTTTTGTTTGTGTAAATACATTTATGTTATCATTGTGGATTAATAATAAGTCTACCCCCCCCCCCCCCCCCCCCCACACACACACACATACAATATTTGCTTGAAGCACTTTTCTGGACAGCTGTTTTATGTACAAACTATGTAGTTTTTTTGGCAGAAGGTGGGAGCGGTCTGAAATGGGATGTGTTTGTAGAGAGGCAAATCTTTGCAGGTGGTAGATTGAAGATCTTTTCCTGTCTCCCGCTCCCTTCCTGTCTCCAAAGGCACCCAACCTTTATCATAAAAAGGTCAGGGGTGGTGTTCTGTGACTTGGCTTATGAGGCTTCAGAGGGCGGCCCCATAAGGCAATGTCAACTCTAGGAATTTCTGTGGAGATAGAAGTAACAAAAACATTTAGAAAATGTAAATTGTGTGTTTAAGAAAACAGCATAGGATTACAATAAAAACATCTACATATGAAGACTTGAGATTATTGCCAATAATGAAACAGATTGAATATCAATTAGGTAGGACAATAAAATATATGCCCTAAACAACATTCAGTAGTGGACAAATAGTTTTTCAAATTTTATTTAAAGCACAATGTGCTAGTTTCTCTCCCTGAAACTAACAATGCAGGTTCTCTGTTTAACATTTTTTGTTGATTCATGTCATTGTGTTAATTAATTTTAAATATTTAACAGTAAGAATAATTAGTCTATTTAGAACAAAAGCTTCTAGTGGAGTATGTCCAAATTAAAGCTTTAGTCCTTGCGTGAATAAGAACCATTTTAGGAATCAGACAGCTGTGTTAAAGATATTAAAGGAGATGGATAAAGATTATTCAATGGAAGAAAAGTCTGACCTTTTTCAACACAGCTGATAACTATCATCACACTTCCTTGCGTGCTTTACATGTTGTTACATTGACAAAAACACAGTTCCCAAGAGACGTCAGGGGTCATGTTTTTGCAGAAGACATTTTTGGTCTCTTGTTCAGCCGTTCCTAAAATAATGCAGTTGGAGTGAAAACTGGGGCACGTTCTGTAGTAGATTATAGCTGGTCGCTCTCTTCCCCTGAGGTGGATTAATGGCTGGTGTGCAGTGGTTCAGAGTGAATGACTAGCCCTCCTTTTCTTATTCTTTTGTGCATTTTTTTTTACAGAAAGAAATCTGCAAAATGGGATGAGATGAACATCCTGGCAACGTACCATCCAGCTGACAAAGATTACGGCCTGATGAAGATAGATGAACCCGACACTCCTTATAACCGGTGAAAAGCTTCACATAAAATATTTATAGCCTCACATCCTGATCTAGCTGTTTAAATGTGGCAGTATCTTTAGTATGAAGTTCAATTTTTCATCAGTTTTATTATTTAAACAAGTAAAATATATGTTCCCTATGTTGTATCAGCACAAGAACATTAAAACTATATAGAGTGAGGAAAACTGGATGGTTTAAGTAGGTAGCTATGTTCTCAAATCTCCAAGAAAGAGAAATGCACAGCTTAAAAAGTGAGTGTTAATTCAGCAAACTCAAATCATTAAAGCATTCCTTTTTTGCGTGTTATTATTCCAGGATGGTTGGGGATGACGATGACGAGGGGGCGCACAGTGACTCAGACGGTCAAAGCGGGCTTGCAGCTGATGACCTGGCCTCAAAGTAAAGATGAAAACATGAATGAGTAAACAATGTCAATGTCATTTTATTTATATAGCACATAAAAACAACAAAAGCTGACCAAAGTGTTTTGCAATTAAGTCAAATAAAATGAAAACAAACAAACAAAAAACACATAAAATACACAAATAGAAAGAGGGGAAGCAACCAGTCAATGCACTTTCATTGAATGTACCACTGAAACTGTATAGCTCCTTTTATGTTAATGTAAACTAGGCTGTAGCCAAACATAAGACACATTTGGTCAACAGCCACTGATGTCTTTCAGTCATTTATAGCCAACTTCACTGCAGTTGCACAGAAATGACAACACAAAGGTCACCTGCAGAAGTGTTGTACTGCTTCTGTTTTTAGAACATAGCTTTATCTAAAAGCATATGACCCAGTTTCATATAGTAATGTTTACATTTGTGATCCTGATGGATTTCATCCATAAATATTGAAAACATTTTTTTTTACGTATCTTTGGTTCAATTGACTCGCATTACATTTTTCACATGCTACACAGAAATAGAGCTTGTTTCTGTGCTTGAAACCATGTTGTTGTGTGTCTGAAGTCCCTTTCAACTCAAAACATCTGGCCTTCTGGTTCAAGAGTGTCAGTCAGTGACTCATTAAAATTTGCAGCTGTTTTCTACATCGCACTGCAAAGCTTCAATCTTGATTTATCCTTGAGTTCTACTTAAATATCAAGATGCTTTCACTTTACTCGTTCATTTGTAAATAAAAACACCCTTTACTTGCTAATAATTACAGATTTTATTTCACACTGTTCTAGCCTGTTTATACTGTTTAACCGTTGCATAAAAATAAAAAAAAACAGTATGTCACAAACATTTTAATAATTCCTCTGCTTGTGAAAAGATAGTAAAATGTCTTATTTTTATAGCCTAAATATTTAAAAATGTACATAGTTTCATAAAAAAAACTGTGTCTCAGTTGGTGCTTGCTGAAAAATTATCCAGTCGTGTCAACCAGTTTGACACAACTGTCAACAAGGAAGAGGGCCAGCAATGGAGGAGGGGGCGTACCAAAGAGACCATCTTATCACAAGCAAAACTGGTTTGTTCCACTTTGGAGTAAGCTGTTGGGGGAAGAATCAGTTTTGTTGTATGTTTCCTTGACTGATGAAGCCTTCCGGATTGAAGGTGAAACGTTTCAGAACAAAAAATAAAGAAACTGTCCAGATGACCTGACTGAAAAATGTTGGATTGTATACCTGGATTATTGAGCATGGACTTTGTTGTTGATCCAGGAAGAATCTCAGAAATTATTTTGAAAAGACACTGAGGTGAACTACTCCTAAAAAAATCTGGTTTATACAGTGACAGTTTTATTGTAAATCTAAGAATCTGCAGTGTCAAGCCAGGTAAGCACAGGAATATTTCATTTGGATTCCAAGGCTTTTGTATGAATCTGATCAGCAAACCAATTAAAAAAATCCAAACAGTGCATGAAAGAGAAAGCAGTAGAAAAGGTGGGTTGGGCTGACTCCCAAACTGCCACCAATGAACCAGATACTGGCACAATTGACAAGATGCTTACGGTAAGATCGCTCTGCCCATGAGGAAATGTAACCCAGGGTGAGCTGACCTCCAAAAAACAAGCAAGATAGCTGTAATGGCAGAGGTAGTGAAGCTCACGGCGTTACCTCATCAGACAACATTAAGGCAATGAAGACAGGCAAAAAAAATTCTGATACTAATAACTTAAAATAGTTACTGCAGTAGATATTTTCATGTTGTCGGAGGAAAAGGGGGAGCAGCTCCTACAGGTAAGTTGTGTTTAACTTCGGGACAAATTGGGTTCACCAATTTGTCAGTTTCTGATGAGCTTACGGAACTGATTGACAGGTGGCATGTCAATTATCTGGCACACACTACAGCTGATTGAGATCCTATAAACTTTATAGGATCTCAATCAGCTGTAGTGTGCTGTGAACCAAGCCATTGGTTCAGATATGTGGACGATACCTGGGTCAAAATTCAAGCTAAGGAAGCGGAAATATTCATCAACTCTGACAACAACATCAAGTTCATCAGAGAGAATGCAAACAACAACAAGCTGCCTTTTTTTGGACTGTTTGGTTCACATGGGAAGAGAGGACAGCCTCAACATTGAAGTCTACAGGAAACCAACCCACACAGATCAGTATCTTCTGTTTGACTCTCACCATCCACTGGAATACAAACCTTCTGTCATCAGAACTCTACAGCATCAGGCTGAACACGTCCCCACGAAGAAGAAGGGAAGGAAAAGGAACAAAAACAAGATAAAAAGCTCTCCAAACATGGATATCCTAACTGGGCTTTTGTCAAATCAGCGAGGAAATCTACAAAACACAACACTGAACAGACCAAGGAGGAAAAACAGATGGAAAAATGTAGTCATCCCTTATGTTGCTGGAGTATCTGAGAAAATCAGAAGGATTTTCTCCAAACACAACATCCCAGTACAGTCCAGATCTGTATATTGGAGAAACCAAACAGCTTCTTCACAGACACATGGTTCAACACAGGAGAGCCAGCTCTTCAGGACAAGACTCAGCTGTTCACCTACACCTCAAGGATAAGGGACACTCTTTTGAGGACCAAAACATTCACATTTTGGACTGAGAAGACAGATGGTTTAAGAGGGGGGTCAAGGAAACTATCTATGTAAAAAAAAAAGACTGAAACCGTCTTTAATCAGAGGAGGACGTTTCAGATTTCAACTGTCAAAAACCTATAATGGAGCTTTAGACCTGATACCCAGTCACTTTCATCCAATCAAAAACTTCATTCATGTGACCAGAGTGCCTCATCTATGAGTCAGACTAATAAAGATCCTAACATGAACATGCATCAGGAGATCCTAACATACCTCTATTGTGAGGTGCGAGAGGGCAATCTGCATGTGAATCCAGCTTACAAAACACCTCAGCTTTATAACTCTGCACTCTCCATTCTTTGAATTGAGAAAGCTCGAAAGAGAAGCAAAATATCTTCAGTTCCAAAATAAAGTCTCTTTGGTTTGTTTTTTAACCTTGTTTCTTTTTATTATTTTTTTACAAAATGATTACTGTAATATTGAATTTTTTTGTTGTAAAAGTGATCGGAGCAGACCCTTGATGTTTTTGAAGGTGGATCCTTGTAGTTGATGTTTCCAAGCCAGTCTCCACGATGTTCTGCACTCAGCTCCTCCATTTGAGGTCCTTCGCTTTACTGATTTTTAGAATGTAGTAAAAACTGCGCTATGCCGAACCGTCTGCCCGATTGGAACATCCTCTAACCCAACACGAAACAACCATTGTGACATAAAGAAAAAAAAAAATACTCGATGGTTTAACTTACTTAGCCATGTCTGCAGCTATTGGGTGCCAACAATAATGGTGGTTACCAACAAAGTGCCCGGATATGTTACATCACATGAGAATTATGTACAGGAACACAAAGTACAGATGTTAAACGTAGAACCAAATGTTTGAAATTCAATTGAATGACATTTTTTATAATATAACCTCTTGACAGTTGTTTTATGATCTGTCTTTGCGAAGTGTTTATCTGCCACTTTAAGCTTAGCTGACATGATGTTAATGGAGCTTGAGAAGTGATTTTGCTCTTGGCTGTCATGCTTATATAAGTGCATTAATGCTGGGATTTGATGAAGCAGTTCAAGTTTATGAGTTACAGGAAGATAATGATGTTGTTTTACAGTAAACACTCTAGACATTACCATACAACAGCTGCTATCCTCTGTCTTATCCTTTCATGATCCACTGACACTTTTGCCTCTTAGAAACTAAAGCACAGAAAGTAAGGAAATTTGTGTTTAATCAATGGTCTGTTTGCTGTAACTGTGCTTCTTGACAAACAATATTATTTTACAGCAAAGAAATAATCAATAGAACACTTTTTGAGTTATATTTTTATAGTTGTCACTTGTTCAGCTGTGATTTTCTCAAAATGACGTCCCTCTTCACTTATGCATTATCTTTTTTAAACATTTGTCATCCATTCATCCATCCGTTACTACCAGTCAGATACTGTTATTGGAGCAATTTGTAACTGGATGCTAATGCACACTTTTCTCTCTGGCTGATATGTGTCAATTGGTTGCAGAGAAGTAGTACAGTAGAAGGGAGTTTCCCCTGTGGCACTTCCACATATTCACAACCATCTATTCATCCGTAACTCATTACTCATTTAGTCTAACGCTGTTGAGGTCAGTTCTTCTAAGTCTGAGACCATGATTCTTGACCTTCTGGGTCAGTGGGGAGACTTCACCTCAGGTGGAGGAGTTCAAGTGTCTGGGCGTCTTGTTCACGAGTGATGGTAGGATGGAGAAGGAGATGGATTGGGGCCTCATCCTCAGTAATGAGGGTGTTGCTTCATTCAGTCTTGGTGAAGAAAGAGCTGAGTCGAAAGACAAAGCTCTCGATATACTGGTCTGTCTACATTTCGACCCTCATCAATGGTCATGAGGTTTGGGTCATGACCGAAAGAACGAGATCCCGGATACGAGCAGCCCAAATGGGCTTCCTTTGTAGGTTGGCCGGGCTCAGTCTTAGAGATGAGGAGCTCCATCATCCAGAAAGAAAGGAGTCGTTTGAGATGGTTTGGGCATCTGATTAAGATGCCTCCCGGACGCCTCCCTTTTTGAGGTTTTTCAGAAACGTCCCACTGCTAGGAGGCCCTGGGGAAGACCCAGAAGTTGCTGGAGGGATGGTGTGGGTTTCTCTCTGTGTCTTGTTGCCTCCACGACCCAACTACGGATAAGTGGTAGAAGATGTATATGGATGTTGAGGCTTTTAGTGAGTGTAAGTGGTTGAGATTGTAAGTGGTATTGTTTTTTTGTTTTTTATTCTCATCTTTAACTCATTGGTTCACAACATTGATTAGCCTACTTTACAAAAAACTTTATACCATACCATTCCATAGCTTTATTTGTAGAGAACTTTAAACACCCACAGGACCAAAGGGCTGTACACATAAACAATCATACAGTCAGATAATTTCAAAAAGCAATTAGAATGATGATTAAAAGTCAACATCTCAGATGGTGTCAAAGGCAAGGGAGAAGAGATGGTTTTTAAGAAGGGATTTCAGCAGACAGGGAAGAGGCCTGTCTGATGTTCAAGGGAAGGTCATTCCATAATTTAGGAGCTGCCACAACAAAAGCACGGTCTCCTCTGAGCTTATGCTTTATCTTCAGCACATTCAGGAGCAGCTGATCACATGACCTGAGGGATCGAGTTGGTGTATATGGATGTAACAACTCTGACAGATGGGGCGGGGCAAGTCCATTTAGAGCTTTAAAAGCAAATATAAGAATTTGAAAATTAATCCTAAAATGTACAGGCAGCCAGTGCAGGGAGGATAAAATGGGAAATGTGGTCAAACTTTTGTGTGCCAGTTAAAAGCCGTGCAGCAGCATTCTGTACCCTCTGAAACTGACAGATACACGAGTCACTGATTCCTGTATGGAGTGTGTTACAGTAGTCCAACCGAGTGGTCACAAAGGCGTGAACAAAATGCTGCTTAGAAAGAATCTGCTTTACTTTAGCCAGCTGCCTCAGATGGAGGAAAAACAACTAGATTTAACAACTGCTCTGATGTGATTTGGACGTTTACAGAAGTTCTGCTTTTATAATACATCTGTTTTTTTTTTTATCTTTAAACAATAGGTATAGTTCTTTTTATTGACAGTTTCCTGTTTCTACTTCGTTGCAAACTTACTTAATGATATGTTCGAAAATGACAAATAATTTCCCCCAATGTAATTTTTTCACACCTTTCTTCAGGTTAGTGGCAGCAGAAGGAGTAGAACCTCGCTTTATGAAAGAAGAAGAAGAAGTGGAAGAAGAGAGTAGTGAAGAGGAGCAAGAGGAGCTGACACCAGAAGAACAAGGTAATCTTGTTTTAATCATCTCTGTTCCTTCCAGTTTATACAAAATTTGATGATGTTGCGATACATTTTTCTAAATAAGAAAGGTGAACATCAAATCTGATAGTGTATTTCTCATTTTCAGGGGCTTCCCATGTTTCATCACTCTATTTGTGCTTAGCTTCCCTAGTTAAATTGTCCTCTGTAGTTGTGAGGGTGACTCGTTGCAGAGTGAAGTGTTGGCAGAAATGGATCTGCCTGAGAAAGGTTTAAGTAGTCTGTGCGTGTGACCTTTTTGCTGACTTTCTTCCAAACAAAGCAACACACACACACACGTATACACACTCACTGTGTCAGCACGCATTTGACCGGTTCCTGACCTTACCCATCTGTACACACTGTCTGGATACAGACACTGTCTGCACTCAGAGTTGTCTGTGAAGCTGAATAGTATGCACACATTCACTGTACTTTTACTAAAGTAATCCACTTTTGCTTACTGTCTTTATTCCATGTTCATATCCAGATGGTGAAAGTAAATAAATAAATAGGTTCTGAGACTTTGCAAATCCAATCAATATCATCCAACTGTAAAGCCACAGCTTAAAAATGCTGATTTATACACAAATATTTAATATGTAATGGAAAAAAGACAAGGGTCCTTGTGTTAAACATTTTATTATGAAACAGTTTTTTTTGAATCAGCATTTGCATTGTCTGACAATTCAAAAGGACAATTTTTATTATTTTCTTTAGATAATTGAACGTCCAACCAGGGTTCAATTGCTGTGTTTTATAGACAATCAACTGCTGCTTTAATTAATAAGTTTTTTTTGTTTTGTTTTTACTATTACAAAACGTGCAAATCAAATGTGACATTTTGTTAAGGTTGTAGAAACAGTCTTGGCTCTACATGTCCTTTTAAAGGTCCCACACAAACCAGCAACACAAAACTTGGCTCGGGCAACACAAACATATGATTTAGGTAAATGTGCTCAACTCTGACGCACCAGGGGAGGTGATCAGTGTCAGTTTTTAGACAATAATATGCTGTTATTGAAACTAATCTGAGAGCCTGAAGTCCTTTTAGGCCTTTGACAAAACATGATGAAAGTCCACTATAAGCTTTGTGGAACAAGTTAATCAGGACTGTTTATAGAAAAAGGTGCAACTAAACAAAGAGAGAAGCTTTCTCTCAGTCTTACAGCCCCGGCTGCAAAGTTTAGATCTCAAATTGTTATAATCAATATATTAACATAAAAGTAATAAGCATTCGTGTTGTGTAAACCTAACATTTGTGATCATACTTTAATTTTTTTTTTTTTTTAATCCACGTTTTACTAATTTAGGGAAATCTCATGTCTATTCAAATGATCTCTAGCAGCAACAAAGTTGTAAAAACATAAAGAGCATATTTTTTACAGTAAGTGTACTTTTGCATTTTATTTTGAATAAATTTAACCACTCTTTGTGTCATATTGGTTTAATGTGTCGTGTTTAGCCCCAGCCATGGATTCACATACTGTCAGTTGTTTTGCATGTTCAAGTAATTTTACGTTTTTTTTGTCTTTGTAGCCAAAAAGAAGCAATTTCAGATGATGAGGAAGATGCACTATAATGAGGGCCTGAACATAAAGCTGGCTCGTCAGCTGATTGCTAGTGAGCTAGAGGAGGATGACGATGAAGACGAAGAGATGAGGGACGACTCAGAGGAACTAACAGAGGAGACAGAGGAGACAGAGGAGACGGAGATCAGTGTTGACCCACCACAGGAAGGTAAGGAGAGGTATACTTTGTTTCTTTGCACACCGGATGAATTATGTTGACAGGTTCAGTGACGGGTGAGTACCATTGTGTATGAAAATACTGTTTATTTAGGCAAAATGTCCGAAATTTGATTGCAATGAAATATGGCAAACGTACAGTATTTTCACGTGTTTAAATTTTGTCTGTCTTTTGTCCGGCTGACTCTAGAATCCTAGACGAGGGCTGTCTCCCACCTTCAGTCCTGTGTCAACCCAGAACACTGAGACATGCAGCAGACACCACCTCACCTCCCACACGACATCGTCTCTCAACAGCCAGTAACTTTCCGATAACCAGTCTGTCTCCACTCTGTGCAATACACCCTTCAAAGAAGTTGGACGTCCACATGCACGTAAAGACTGGTGCTTGCCCTGTCTCTCTCTCCCGTTGCCAAGAATTCCCTCCTTCTGCCTCCTCACGTCTCGTCGGGACCGGCTTTGCACTGAAGAATATGTTATTCTGATCCTGAAAGGAGGATTACGACCTTTAGACAAAAACAAACAAGCAAACAAATAAAACTTGAGTGACAAGAAAACCTGTCTGACTGAACCAGCACGTCAGTCCTGGAAGAAGCCCCGGATTAATGACTGCTGAGACATGACGGTTTTTACTGGCTGAACCTCAGACAGCTTTTTTTTTTCTCCTCGGTGACTGACCATCCTGTTGTGTTTTAGTTCCATTCATGATTAAAGTTTCAAACAATTATTATATTTTTTTTAATCTCTTCTTCCATCTTAAAAACCAGTAAACTGCTTATTTAACGAAGCTGTTCAAGACAAGTTATTTCATATTGGCACAAGAGTTTTAGGATAATTAGGGACATTTCCAGCCTAGGTAGTAATATTAACAAAAAAATTATAATTGCCTTATAAATAAATATTTTGTTGTTGTTGGTTGACTTGTGTATGCTACAGTTGGTGGTTCTCAAACTTCACAGCAAGGAAAATAATGACAAGGAGAGCTGCATGAAGAGGAGAAGCTTTAATGCTGAACCTGAACATTTCAACCAAACGAAGCTCGTTTTATTCTGAGTTTCTGTGGTTGTTTTAAAACAATAGATTCAGCATTTGTAATTTTAGGGCGTGAATGTTTTTTTGGAAGCCTCTGAATGTGATGACGTTGCAAAAAAAAAAGTTTGAGGGCCACTTCCTGTAGTGCTTCAACATGACGCTCACCTTTATTAATCCTCATTTATTTTTATCCTCCAAGAGCGGTCGTTTTAGCCAAACTCGTTTCAAGTTCACAAACGCACATATCTGATGAAATCAGACAATAAAATTGTCAAAAGAACATGTATTCATGCTCTGTTTTCTTTAAGGAGCCACTTAGTTTTCATTTTATGTGATTATTGTGTTCAAAAAAATTGCAGGACAAGCTGGTCAGAGTTTTGCTTACCTAAAAAAAAAAAGTGAAGTTGCTGTATTACAGTAGTTTTAAAGATATCCGGAGGTACAGTGTTGAAGTATTGCTGCTTAGGTTTGACATGTGCTACTGATGAAACAAGACAATTCCTTGCAGCTTTTAACAAGTTGCAGCTTTAAATAACTTCTAGATCAAACGAATAAGAAACCAGCACTCGATGCGCTTTTTTGTCATAGATCTGTGCTCCACCACACAAAGCTATTAAGTTATTAAATAGAAAGGTGTACAATTTTTCTTTTCTTGGCTTCATTACATATTTTAAATGCAACAATGTCTAATCTACTTAAATGTCTTGCACAGTCCAGTTTGAGGAACATCAATGAGAGAAATGGTTTTAATGCTACTGACTTAAAGAGGATGTTGAAGTTAAACCACTAAAGGCTACTGGAGGTGTTCAGGGAACTTTTGTACTGTTTCATAGTTTGGCCAGGTGTGAAAAGTGTCACTACAAAGTCTTAATTTTTTTTTAAAGACCTAGATGGCACCCTTAAAGTTTCTCTTGGCTGTGAGATTTGGCTGCAAACTGTACGACTTCACTTGTCAAGTGAATAAAAAGAAAGTTGTGGAGTGAAAAGCATGCAGGATGTACGTCTTGTGTTATCTTTTCCCATCTCTCTCTCTCTTGCCCTTTAATGACTCACTGTGATCTTAGAGCTTTGTATTGTTGAAATTCAAAACATCCCAATCTATACCATGACTCCTGCCAACGACCCCTTTTCCTCTCCTATAGCTGAGCATTTTATTTATTTTTACATAACGTGAAGGAAATTACTTTAAACAGTTTCCACCAACCAGTGAAATGAGCAATGATTTAATTATATATATATATATTTATATATATATATTTATATATATATATATTTAAAAAATCAGTTAATTATTGAACTTGCTTCTTTTTTCTTTTTTTTAACAGGAAATATATTTTTGGCAGTAACGTGTTTTGCCTCAATTTGGAAATTAGTTAACCAATTTAAAAAAGGTTCCTGCAAAGAAGTTGTAGTTTATTTCCTCTTGAAAGAACATAAAATACACGACTGACATAATCGCCCATAGGTGATTATTACCTGTCTAATGTGCCTCTATTTATGTTTTCATTGGACAAGCTCCATAATCCTATTTTTAAGTTCTTTTTTATTGCCTTTGGTCTTGCATCACTTTTGACCACCTGCATTGTTTTGTTTATAGGTGACAGACTTTTATGCAGCCCTTTCACTGTCTCAAAAGCTATGTGGATGTCAGCCATATATATATATATATTTTTTTTTTCCCCAGTTTGCATGTTCTTAATCATCAAACTGTGTGTACTGTTTTTTTCTCATATTAAACAGATGTTGTTAGAAGTTAGTGTCATATTTGTTTCATTTGTGTCAAAAATATCAAGATAGTTTTTAGACTACACCATTTGTTCCTCTTGTACACAGTCATTTATTTTTGAATTCCCTCCACATTGCTCTTATATGTGTGTCATGTTAAAAATAAGTTGGTGTAATTGTAAATACATGGTCTAGTACTATATAGCATTTTATTTAAATATTTCTCACCTAATTTTGTGATAAAAAGCTTAAACTCAACTCCATCGTTACAGTTTTAAGTCCTGTATTGATGCGTTATGGTTGTTAATAATGGCACCTTACTTTGGTTTTATTTCCTATTTAAAAGCAAGAGTTGCCTTGAAAGTCTTTTACAATAAAGCAAGTAAATTTTATCTGCACAAATAAAAATCCATCCATCCATTCATTATCTTTACCCACTTCTTCCTTTTCTGGTTGCATCTCTGAATTTGATGCCACTGCCATGCTGATCATATAGAAAAGGAAAGTTTATTTTGATTCAAACCTTAAATGTATAAACACTGCTTTAATGGAACTGTGTCTCACTTATTCTGTCTTCTACCTTTAAAAGTCTGTCATGCAACACCTTACTTCAATTTTATTCTTAAATTGTATGACCCTCATCCTGGTAACATTTTGTGGCACAGTAACTCGGGCCTAGATTTGTCACTGTAGTGAACACATCCTGATGCATGCTCAATAATCCAGGTAGAAAAATCCAAAAAAGTTCAATCTGGTCCTCTGGACGTTTTGTCTCTCGTCCGAAAGACTTCCTCAGTCTGAGGTGCTGTTTTCAGCTCAGTCTCTTAAATAGCACCTCCTCATAGTGGATCAACCAGTTTGCTGCTGACAACCAAAACCAGCTGCTCACATGGTCAAGAAGGACCATCAGCCTAACAATGGGTCATTAGCACACTGATGGCTGTTTACTGTTCACAGAGAGCTGAGTGATACTAGCAATCATAGCTTTGTAAGAGGGGGACAGTTGAACCCGGAGGCCTCCACCCCTGTTTAATGATGGACGATTTCTTTTCACAAAGATGGCCTCCTTTACTCCTCTCTCAAACCATCGTTCCTCTCTGTCCAGGATGTGAACATCTTCATCCCTGAAAGAGTGACTGCTGGCCTGGAGATGAGTGTAGACCGCAGTCCTGGCCTGATGATGTTGATCTTCTGTGCTGGTCCATCCTTTTGGCCAGTGGCTGTTTAGTTTCCCCGATGTAAGACTGATCACAGCCCTCCTGACACTGAACAGCATACACAACATTACTCTGTTTGTGCCGGGGGACTGGATCTTTGGGATGAACCAGTCTTTGCCGTAATGTATTTTGTGGTTTAAAAGCCACTGGGACGTTATATTTAGAAAATAAACGTCTCAGTTTCTCTGATACTCTCTCAACATACGGAATGACCACTGGTCTGGGTTCCTCCTTTTCACCTGATGGCTGACTGGAGTCCTGTTTGGGTTTCTTCTATGCTTTCAGGAAGGCCCAGTTAGGATATCCACATTGCACTAGAGCCTGTCTTGTGTGGGATTTCTCCTTCTGCCTGGCTCCTGAGCTAGTGGGGACGCTGTCTGCTCTGTGATACAGAGTCCTGATGACTCCTAACATGTGCTCCAAAGGGTGATGGGAGTCAAACTGCAAATACTGGTCTCTGTGGGTGGGTTTGCGGTACACCTCAGTTTGCAAAAGGCCTCTATCAGAGACTGAGACTTCACAGTCCAAGAAAGCCAACCTGCCATATTTTACATCTTCTCGTGTGAACTTGATGTATTTATCCACAGAGTTGATGTGGTCAGTAAAATGTTGGACTTTCTGAGATTTAATTTAGATTTAACTCAGGAGACAGGCAGAAGGAGAAATCCCACACAAGACCCCCTGTGTTTAGTAAACAGCCATCAGTGTGCTAATGATCCATTGTTAGGCTGATGGTCCTTCTTGACCATGTGAGCAGCTGGTTTTGGTTGTCAGCAGCAAACTGGTTGATCCACTCTGAGACGGTGCTATTTATAAGACTGAGCTGAATACAGCACCTCAGACTGAGGAAGTCTTTCGGATGAAAGACGAAACGTTTCTACATTTTTTTTCTTTGTTTTGTTTTGTTGAATTTCCAGAGGACCAGATTGAACTTTTTTGGATGTAGTGAGCACAGTTGAACACTGGAGTGCAGCAACTTACCCATTTATATATGCAATTTTTCTTTTCGAAGTTTTCACCACTCTTACAACTACAAGACACACACATTTAAATTGTGATAAATTTGATACTGTATTTCAATATAATTTAATGTAACTCTAACTCGATTTTGGTTTGCCTGCTAAAGAAAAATAATCAAAAACAGTTATTTTAATGGACAAACGTTACTATGACCAGGAACAACATGACTAGACAGCATTTTCTATCCGTGCTGATTTGGAGGTAGGACCGTTCACACAGGAAGTGGACTGTCATTCTTGCCGTGTCCTTGTTCGCTAGCTGCAGTAATAGGCAAACAGATGTGAAGAATTTGCCAAGATGAATTAAACTGTGCCTGAAGAGTGAATGTGAAAGACCGACGTTCAGTCGCTGCTAACATCACCATGTTGCGTGTCGGGAGCAAGACTGCCTGGTAGGTTTCCATTTACTGACAGTGAGGTATCAGAAGCTAATGCTAACTGTGTCAGTTGTGAAGAAGTGGCTTCTTTATGAGCTGAGGACAGTCCAACAAGAATTTTAGCCACTTCTTCAAAAGATGCATACTTCAAAACATAGACTAAACAAGATCAAGTGTTTTGTTTCTACATGACTGCTGCAATTTACAACAGATGTCCCCGGCGACACTGTTAGGGTAGAGTTTACCAAGTTAGCTAGCTAATAAATAACCAGTTTCTGCACTCGGGAGATCGGTAAATATAATAAATTTTACTGAAATTTAAATGGTGGTTCACAGCTAATTGAAATTAAACTGCAACATGTAAAGCGGAAACATGTTACGTCATATTCTAGACGTCTGTAAATAAGGCAATTTAATTTCAAGTAAATGCCAACCAAGTTTAGCTTTATGTTAGTATTTATTACTGACATGCAGCTGTTAATAAAACTCTTGAAAATGCGTCATTTTGTCTCCTCCTGTTGCTCTGACAAGAATAATCGATTACCAATTATAAACTAGTTATAAATGGTTAAAGCTGTTATTACAAGCGCTTGTAGGTTTTCAGCTTTTGTGAAATCCAAATAAATCGCAAGGAAGTCTATTTTCATGCTTTTCCTGATCATTTTTTTGAACATTTCCAGTTTTGGGAGCATTCATAATCATTTTCTAGTTAGGTATGGTCAGATTGTCATTGCAATAGTGTTTTCTTTTCCTGAGTCCTTCCTAGTTTTTCTAAAAAAAAAAAACCAGGTGATTAAGCAAAAAAAGTTTTTAAACTCAAACTCTAGTTTTGAACAAGTGTTGTGTATGCACACAACTGACAACTGATCAAAGAAACCGTTATAATTTAGTCTTTTAGACAAACTGTTTCACACAAACCAACATTTTTCAGTCAGGTCATCTGGACAGTTTCTTTTTTTTTGTGCCGAAACGTTTCGCCTTGACAGTCTTGTCAAACTGGTTAAGACTGTCAACAAGGAAGAGGGCCGACAATGGAGGAGGGGGCGTACCAAAGAGACCATCTTATCACAGGCAGAACTGGTTTGTTCCACTTCGGAGTGAGCTGTTGGGGGAAGAATCAGTTTTTTGTTGTTTCCTTGACTGATGAAGCCTTCCGGACCGAAAGCGAAACGTTTCAGCACAAAAAAAAGAAACTGTCCAGATGACCTGACTGAAAAATGTTGGATTGTGTACCTGGATTATTGAGCATGGACTTTGTTGTTTCACACAAACTTTCAGTGAACCAATGAAAAACCAAAGATAACTAATGTTTCACCAAGTGTTACCCTTTCTCTTTTATTGAACACTTTACATTACTCATATTTCAGCATGGCCTGTAGGAGCCTCATTCCAAACAATATTGGGGTGAGGTTCCTAATCCCGCTGCAGAAACTCCACCCTCTCTCTTGTGCCATCCACCATCGCTACTCGGGAAACTCCAACCCTCACCGACCTCCCCATCGTACAGCAGCCCGATATTTCACCTCTATGTCTCGGATGCCCATGCGGGCTTCAAAACCACCTCCAGGATCAGGTGGCCACAACTATCAACAGCAACGTAACTTTTGGGTGGCTCGCCTTGCGACCCGGCTGCTAAAGCTCAGATACATTCTGCTGGGTACAGCAGTGGGAGGAGGGTACACAGCTAAGAAGGTCAGTATTCATTTTTATTGTTGTAATTATTGTATTATAACTGCTTTTAAGATACAGGATTATTTTTCTTCTCATCAGTGGTTTTAATGCAGATTAGTAGAAAAGCATTGGCACATTGGTAAAAATCTTATCATTGAATCTTCAGACCTATGAAGAATGGAAGGACATGCTGCCTGATTTTAGTGAATATAACTGGGTCATTCCTGATTTTGTCCGGGAACTGAGTGACCAAATTGATCTTGGTAAGTTTGTTTTGTTAAATTTTTCTGTCATAATTTATATGATTTGACCGTTTTTCTACAATTGAGTCATCATAGAAATAAACTTCTGAATATTAGATTGAAAAGTGTGTTAGAAGGTTATGAGTTTCTTTTTTGGCCCTATGGTACCAAAGTATTTACCCTAGTTTGCTTTTTGCCAGTAACAGTTGCAGCTCAAACCACAGTACACCTGTATAGACCTTACAATAATGTAATTAAACCTTTAATCTCAGTTTTACTTTATTGGCAATATTTTACAAACAATAAAAATTAATTATTACCTGTTACAATTATAGTTTTCTTTTTGTATTTGTATTTACGTGATCAATGTTTTTAAGAGGTAAATGTTCTAAGATTCAGTTTTCAAATTATATCACCTATGAGTTACACCAGGGGTGCCCAATACATCGACTGTGATCTACTGGTCGCTCGCAAAGGCATTATGAGTAGATCGCATGGCATAAAAAAATAGACGTCAGCCTATCAGTCATTACGAAATGTATCACTTGAATGACATACAGGGCTGCCAGTCTGAGCTCCCCTCCCCCTTACACAACATGAAACCAGGCTGAGGTTGGAATCCCCACCCCCCACCCCCACCTGGAGGTGTGAAATGCTCCTCAAGTGTGAAGTCGCACATGTGCACTGCAGGCGGCTGCGATCAAAAGTTTTTCTGCACCAACAACAGTTATAATAAATGGCAGAGAGCAGTTTTTTGTGACACTTATTCTTTTTCAGCAAAACTAATACAATCCAGTTACAAAGAGACGTTGGTGTAATCACCAGTTTGGAAGTAAATGTGATCATGCAAACGCTTCATGAACAATGAATGCAGCTGAGCCCTGCGTCCGGGTTGCCGGATAAATTGAATACGTCTTATTTACCCCCTCCTTTTCTGTGCACATGTTTAACAAACACAACATACATCTCAAGTTCCTGGCAAAAACCACTGCAGACATGTTCCTGTTTTTAGTTTTCTACACCGCCTTATAATTGAGCTATTTTTCTCGCTTAATATGTAAAAAAAAAAATTGTATGCCTCTTTTATGACTGTCTATTGCCATTGTTATCCACTGTTGTCATCACTCTTTGTTAAAGAAATCAGGTCTCTCTTGTAAATGAGTCCCCGAGGTTCAATGGGATTAACCTGTATAAATAAAGGTTGAATGAATCTCATCTCATCTTAGAATATTACTCAGCACATATGACAGTTAAGGTCAAAATACTATCATTTTAAAGCGACATTACTATAGTTCATAATTTCTTATCTGGCAACCCGACTGATATGGAAACAACAGCGTTTTTGTGTAAACCCACTCATTTTTTGTTTATTGCCCCCAATAAATATTGCAAAAATTAACGTTTCCAGAGGTTGTTATGTAAATGGGGTAGATCACTTTGACTTGGTCATTTTAAAAGTAGCTTTCATGCTGAAAAAGTGTGGACACCCCTGAGTTACATAATCTATATATGTTCAGTAAGAGAAACAACACATTTACGTTCTAAAATAGTTTATATGTGGTCGATGCACCCCAGCATCATTTCAACAGCACTCAGCTGAATACATTCATGCATTCACTACATGCAATTCAGTAGTGCACATATGACACGCATGCCTCCCTGCAGGTATAGAGACAGTGTTAGTATTTTCCATTTGACCCATTATCTGTTTGGTTCACAGATAAACTGGCCAAAGCTCTACCAGAAATGGAAGAAATTTCCAAACTCCTCCCTGACTTTGACAAAATTGGGGAAAACTTCACTTTCCTAAAAAGGCTTATTTCTTCTGGTGAGTAAATAAGAGATCCATTGTGCTTTTAGAAAGTTAGCATGGAATAAAGATTATAGTAATATCACAAAAGGGAAACCTGGACATACAAGTATTGTAAGTGTGGTATGTTTTTGTTTGGATGGATGTAAGAATGACGAAATGTATTCTCAGACTTAGAGTTTTTAGCTGAAGTAATCTGTTTTCTTTTTGTTTGCATTTTCTCAGCCATGTTGTCTTTCCCTGACATTACAGTTACACTTTACACCATATTCCAAAGTTTACTAGCTTTTGTATTGTCACATGTTTAGATGAGACAAAATAAATGTTATTGTATCGTTTTGTTGAAAATATATTTTTTATGCTTAATAATTTACCATATTTGTGGCAAAAATACAACATGTTACATTTACATTTAGGTAACACGTTACATGTTATTGTCATAACGCAACATATTACAAGCAACAAAATTGTGTTTGCTTGTATTAATTCTTCTTTTTTTCCTTTGGATCACCGTACTTGTCTAAAGGCTTTTGCTACAGTTTACCGGGTCACAGAGGAACTGTTGCTGTATAGAGGCATTATGCTATCAATTTTAAAAAACAAAACCATCAACAGATGGATAATTATATATCTATATCTTAAAACAGGTCTCTTGTGAATCAGTCTTCGAGGCTCAATGGGAACTAACCTGTATAAATAAAGATCTAATAATAAAAAAAATATATATATATATATATATATATATATAATTATGTCTTCATGTTTCTGGGAATAAAAAAACCCTTTTAAATATTTTCTTTTGATTGGATATTACCTGATTCTTGACTATATAAAGCTTATTGGACTCACTGGGGATCTTCTTAAGTGACTTTCTAAGGTAAAGCTCTTTTTCAGCCACAACTGTTCATACTCATCATGTCCCTGGTTTGACCACTATCCCTCCACCCCTGTCTTTCATGATTTTTATCTTGTGCTCTTCCTTTCGCCTCCTCCCCTGCCCTCCTGTTCTCCTATCATTCTCCACATTCTTCCCAGGCATGAGTTTGGGTAGTGAAGTCAAAGGAGCCTCTGGTCTGCATCTGTTGTTAGGTGTGTAAATCCAGTGTTCAATAGAAAAGCTGGATCCCCTTCTTTTTTCCTCTGTCACTCTTTGACCACTTTTCCATCATGACGTTAGTGGAGTTATGGTAATTTGGATGGATGTTGGCTGCCAGTTTATGTAGATATCAGTTTTTTTTATTAATTTTGTGACTGACATCGAGCATCAGTAAAAGTCCCATGATTTATACTTTTATGGTTTTAGATGGAAGTTATTGGCAGACATGTTAAGATTTACTATTTCTTGGTTTATTTCAGTGCAAAAATGTATAAAAACAAAGTAATAAACTGTTTTCAGAGTGATCTATTTTTTTATCTATATAGTATAAAGCCACTTTTTCTTTTCTACTTTTTTTGTACCTTGTCTTTGACTTTGTTTTATTTGTGTGATTTTTGCCTCCTTTGACTTCCACCCTTTTACTCACCTGGCCTGTATAGGTCTTCTCTCTAAATTACAACCTCATTGCTAAAATTTCAGAGTATCTTTCTCTGCTTCTGGTTAAGCACTATGTCCTAAGCTTTTCTTGTCATTGTTCATACACATTTTGATGAATTGTTTGTCGTAACAATTTGCTGGCTTGTCTTGTTTCCTCCGGTAGGAACTTCAAGCAATCCTGCACTAAAAGCAACAGATTCTTCAACCACGGCCTCACACGATGCCGGTGACAAGCAACACAAAAAGGCAAGTTTATGAAACCTGTCTACACTTCTCAGCTTCTTGTGCTTTCTGTGCCACCACCGCTCTGTTTCATCCAGCTTCAGTCGGCAGTTTGACTGCTTTTCACTTCAAGGTTCATAATTAAATTAATCAAAATATCGTCAAAAATGTCTGAGTTTGCTTGGTTCAAAGAAAAGATCAATTTAAATGGGCTAAAATTTTTTAGCTTTAAACAACTGAAAGTTTGGAAACTTTGGCATCTGGGTAAGAAGAATCTGGCAAACTAAAAAGCTTTGAACAAAATAAACTATTCCTTTTGATACAACAAGTTCTCTTGAATGTGAAATGCTTCACTTGTTTTATTCATTATTTACCTAAAATATGACCATTTTACAAAATATGTAAAACAATAATTTTTAGGAACGTTTACAAATGGTATGTTGCTAAATTTGACACACACTGATAAATTGCTTTACTGCTGCTTGAAAAGTGGCTTGCTTATTATTTTGCTTTTGAATGTCTTTTTTTTTTTTTTTTAAAAAAGGCTAATTTATAAAAATGTTTGTTTGAGTTCGTATTTTTTGTCTTTTAAATGGTTTTAAGTGTTGTTTTTGTCTTTTAAGTGTTTTATCACTGTGCAAAGTTTAAACAGTAGAAACTGCAATAAAGGACTGAAAGTAAATAATCAGAAGAGATTTTAAGTTGAACTTTCTTATGCCCTGCTTTTAGCCTGAAATCATGGTCTCCAACATGGTCACAACATGACTTTCACAAGTTTATCATTTGTTTGCATTAAACCACCATTATTTGATTATTTCTAATAAAAATTACAAGAAATAGCACAAAATTCAAATAAATGTGATTGTCATGTTGAGTATTTTTTTAAACAAGTCAATTCATCTGCTTTTAGCTACAATATTCTAATGCTTGCTTTGCTTAATTAATCTCCATATTAGGCATCATAAGATCAGTTGTGCTAAAATCTATCTAACATTGTGTTGCAGTACATTAAACTTTGGTATGCAGCCACTTTAAAACAATAATTTCTGGTGTAGTCCTGTATATTCTGTTAGAAGTAAGTTTAGAGTCATGGTTAGCATGCAGAGATTAAATCATGGTGAAACGTAATGTTGAGTAAAGACAGCAGAGTTATTGTTGATGCCGCTTGCTGAGAGGCACTCATTGCTGTATTAGATGCCTCCTCTGCCTTCAGTCTGACAAGGTTTGTTTCAGAGACAGACTTTGTTTGGTTATACTGATGATGGTGGCAAGATTATCTAAAGAAGGACCTCAGTTCTTTCAAACCTTGACTGAAATCCAATTCTTCCACCTGAGCAACATCCAGCTTCCTAAGCCAGCTTGGGATCGAGAATTGGCCTGTGCGGTTAATCAGCCCTGTGGCCCGTTGTTTTTTTTTTTTTTTTTTTGCTCCTCCTTCCTCTCTCTGACTATGACGTACCCCAGCAGGATCTGCTTGGCGAGCTCATTCTTATTCAGCAGCAGATCCAGCGGCACGAGGAGGAAGTCCGGCGGGCCGCTGCAGCCAGTAGTGCACGTTCGCCACCCCAAGATCCTGCTCCCAGTACGCCTCCGAACCCCAGCCCCCCTCCACAGACACGCAAGGTGAAGGTCCCACCCCACTTCGAGCCGCCCAGTCCCACCAACAGCTCCCAAAGCATCACAACTAAAAAAAAATCTCAGAGCAGCACTAGATATTCTAGTACAGTTTTATTTTTAAGTTTCCATCACTTCAGCATGCGGGATGGCAACTTAGTAAAATGATTTTCTATTATAGTTTTATTTTAGGATCACAATAATGTACTGTTACTAGGGGGGATAACCCAGCTATTATTGCCCAATATTCAGCCCTTGTCAAAACAAATATATACAATTACTTTAGCCTCACGGACAAAATCCTGTAATGATTCAAACTTGTACATTTTATTGCCCACCTTTTTAAAACATACTGAGTAAATTTTAAACTAGAATAAAAAAAGCATTATTTTAGTAAAGATACAGAAGCCAAAAAAAGAATGTTTAACACACCTCTCTATCCCACATCCAAAAGTAGTCTTCAAATTTTCAGCAGTACTAAGATTTGCCATTCATCTGTGGGGAACAGGCCCCAACTCTTGAAGCTAATTTGTATGAAAAACAGCAACCAGCTCAGTTTTACTCCTTTATTTAAGTGATGGAGATCACCAGGAGTGCTTCAATAATGATTGAAGATGAGTGGTAAACAGCTGCATGGTGTGAACTGTATTTTCTGAAACTAACTTGAACACATAGAAGTTTGGATTGTTTAAACTTGACAGTTATATTTATTATTATTTTTTAATATAAAACAATAAAACTGGTCTTTTTGTCTTCATATTGTTTAAAAGTAATTTAAAGCACAGTGCTTAGCCATATTTCATGGTGAATGGTTTGTTTTGGTAAAATAATTTCTGTTTTTATGGTTTGTTTTCTTCTGTTTGTTCCTATTTGTTGTCGTTTTCTGTCTTCTCTCATCCAGAAACAACATGAGATGATTCTTTAAAATGCTTAAAATCAAATGGAGTTTGTGAAAATCAAACTGCGTTAACAAAACTGATTTTGTGCTTAAGATAACGCTGTTTTCAGAGTTCTCTGGTTGATTTCTGTCTGTGAATCTTTGGGTTTGAAGCTGCTTAAAGAAAACCATCTGCCTGAAATGTTTGATCTTCTCTTCATGCATTAACTTCTACTCTGATTCTTTCTGGGATGCAGTTTGCATGTGTCGAACCGCTGTGGTGTTGGTGGAAGTTCAACATTTTGAAGTAGAATGGGAATTTTGTAATTTAAAACAAAAAGGATGCTCTAACACATCTGTTATTTTTTGTCTTTGTGTCTCCTGTGACTTTCAGCCATCAGACAAAGAAAAGGTAGACCAACTTCAAGAAGAGCTGCTTCGTACTCAGGTATAGACGATTATAATGTGAATAAAAACAAATGTAGTTGAAGAATAAGCTTAATATGTATTTGTGTATTTTGTTATGACTAAAGATAAACACATGAGGACATGAAGATGTTTAATATGACATAATTTGACCCACATTATAACTATAACTATCAGATTTGAGCAAAAATCTTTTTAGGTAGTACTGATGCTTATAAGACCATTATTCTTTAGCTAAAGTATCAACGCATGTTGGAGAGACTGGAGAAGGAAAACAAAGAGTTAAGGAAAGTGGTTCTGCAAAAAGACGATAAAGGGATTCATCAAAGGAAAGTGAAGGTAAGATAAATAAAAACAAGCACATTAAAAAATACAATCTTAACAAACTGAACAAGTTTTTCGGATGAAAGACGGAACATTTCTACTTTTTTTTTTTTTTTTTTTTTTGCTTTCTTTTGTTTTTTTGAATGTCCAGAGGACCAGACTTAACTTTTGTAGATTTTTCTACCTGGATTATTGAGCATGCATCAGGAAATCTTCATTTGTAAATTTCTAACATCATTTTGTGTCACAATGATTCCTTTTCTATAAGAGCACCGCAGATACATGGATAATTTTGTAACATTATGGATTAGTTGTTCCTTTGGTTTAACCATTTAATAAACTGCTTTTTAATAATTATTGTTGTGACTTTGTGCAGAAATCTCTTATTGACATGTATTCTGAAGTCCTCGACGTCTTATCGGACTATGATGCCAACTACAACACCCAGGACCACCTGCCCAGGGTAAGGAGGAACTCTGTTTAATTTGTCCGATAAAATTGTATTTCTTCGAGTCCACTGTTTTGAGAATTGCCACATGACGGCTAGTTCTTTTGTGGCAACATGACATTATAGTTTAAATTTCTAATATATTTATCAATAGTTTGATATTTCTGGGACTAATTTTTCTTTTTCCACAGTAATCTTTCATCCTCTCTTTAATAATCTGTTATTTGTCCAACATCAAACCTGCTTTCTCTCCAATGTTTCAGGTGGTTGTTGTAGGTGATCAGAGCGCTGGGAAGACCAGTGTGTTGGAGATGATTGCCCAGGCCAGGATCTTCCCCAGGGGCTCAGGAGAGATGATGACACGCTCTCCTGTCAAGGTGGGAGGGCTCTGAAAGGCTAACATCATTCGCTCTGAATTAATCAGAGGAGGCGAGAGGTCTATTAACAAGCTGATTAAGTTGTTTTTATAAAATAATAAAAATAAATTATTAACCAAGCTCTTATTATTTGTGTATAACTTGTAAGTTGATGTTTTATTGTGTATTTTTCCTGCAGGTGACATTAAGTGAAGGCCCCCATCATGTAGCCATGTTTAAAGACAGCGGCCGAGAGTTTGACCTCACCAAAGAGGAAGATGTAAGTCACAGATACATCCATTCATTGAACTTGAGCTCCACTTTTGAACTTGTTCCCTTTTGTACACCATATTTTCTTCTGGTGTTGTGCAGCTGGCTGCTCTGAGGCGTGAGATTGAGCTGAGGATGAGGAAGAGTGTGAAGGAGGGGCAGACAGTCAGCTCTGAGGTTGGGTGTTTGTTCAAATCACTGAAGTTGTTACTTGCTGAATTAATTCTGTAATAGTTCATAAAGTAATGTTTATATTTTATGTTAGACAATATCCCTGAGTGTTAAAGGTCCTGGCATCCAGAGGATGGTACTTGTTGACTTACCAGGTGTCATCAGTGTAAGTAAACATTAAGCTAATAAAACTGGGAATTGTTGCAGATTTATTTAGTTGATTACTTTTATATTGTTTAATTTTATTTGTTTTTCATTTTAAAATAATTATAATTATTTCTTCATTTTCATCTACAGTAAAAGCATTCATGATAAAATGTAAATGTATCATTCCTTTTTTGTAGACTGTGACTACAGGCATGGCTTCAGACACCAAGGAAACCATCTTCAGTATTAGCAAGGCCTACATGCAGAACCCCAATGCAATCATTCTCTGTATTCAGGGTGAGTCAGGAGCACATTACATTTTACCACACTTGCATGTAAAGAGAGTTGGCGGTATAAGAAGTAGGAAGCTGATCTGTGAAAATATGGTATTTCTGAGGCAGTCCTTCATTTTCACCTTCATCTTGACCTTTATCCATGTAGATGGCAGTGTGGATGCAGAGCGCAGCATCGTAACAGACTTGGTTAGTCAGATGGACCCTCAGGGCAAGAGGACCATTTTTGTTCTGACCAAAGTGGACTTGGCTGAGAAGAACCTGGCCAGCCCGAGTAGAGTAAGACTGCTGAACTATTCCAACAATTGTTTAAAAAATGTGAAATGTTAAATTTAATATTGTCCTAGCATCTGTATGTGTCATTTTTATGCCTTGATCTTGGAATTAAAGCACAGATTTGTGGACTTTTGTTCCCTGTTGCATAGTGAAAAGGTGGAATTGGAAATACCCTGTCTAATTGTCTGTTCATGCATGTTAAGTGAGGTACCGACTTCCATTTTGGTGTTTGGCTGCATCTAGATGCAAGAAAGGGTTCTTTTGAAAATTGGGTTGTCACATCAAAATCCAAGACGTTCATCACCATATATTTATGTAAACCAGCCACTCCTATCATTTAAGGAAACTATGCTTTCTTGTTTTTATACTGCTTAAAAATGTAGTTTCCTTAAATTATTGGGGTGCCTGAAGATTAATCTATGGTTGGCCTTGGCTACCTATGAAATTGTTCCCTCCACTCTCCAGGATCTGTCACTCTGCACAGCCCTGGTCAAGGAAAAAAACTACTTCTGTTCTTAGTGAAATTGTAAATACTTCTACCCACTTGAATATCTTGCACCACAAACATTTTGGTTTACTTGTATTCCCTGTTCCGTACCAGTTCAGAAACACACTCATCTCCAAAATTATAAATGTAAACTATTCAAATCCTTCAGTAACGTCATACCACTTGTTCTCCCTTGAAATGAACTTATCGTCCACTCTGTATTACTTTTTAAAAATAATATAGTCAGTCAATTTGTAACTAAAAACATGTCTTGTTAGAAAAACTTTACAAAGATAGACATTTGTCAGTAAATCTGCAGCTTTCACACTTTTAAACTGGTAAAAATGTACTTGGATTGAGGCTATTTCCAGTTATTTTCCACAAGAGGGAGCTCCATCCCATGATTTGACAAAGTTCCCATTAAAAGAGAATTTTACAAATGCAGGATTTAAATTCTACCTTATTCATTTTCTTTTTCAGATCCAGCAAATAATTGAAGGAAAGCTTTTTCCTATGAAAGCATTGGGTTATTTTGCAGTAGTGACAGGAAAAGGTAACTTGTAGCATTCATACAGCATGACAAATTTACTTCTCTATCGTTTATTGCTGTCTTTTAAATATATATATATATTTTTTTATTTAAAGGGAGTAGTGGTGAAAGTATCGACTCTATTAAAGATTACGAGGAGGAATTTTTCCAAAGCTCCAGATTACTGAGGCAAGTGCTGCTTTATTAACCTAACTTTAATCATTGCTAAAATGAAATTCCCCATTGTTGATGATGTTTGATGTGTGTAAGCAGGGAAGGGATGCTGAAGGCTCATCAGGTGACCACAAAGAACTTGAGTCTGGCTGTCTCTGACTGCTTCTGGAAGATGGTCAGAGAGTCTGTAGAGCAGCAAGCGGATGTTTTTAAGGGTATGACCGCACCTCTACAATTCAAACTGTAAATTTGTTTTTGTCATTTAATCAGTCTTCGCATCCAAACCTTGCATTATATACATGTTTTGATAATGTCACAAGGCACTGGATTTATCTCTTAACAGTAAATTGAGCAGAAAGTGCAACTTTGGTACTCGTGAGTCCAGTACAGTCTCACTGTAGTGTTCTCCCTCAGCCCACTCCGCCACACTTTTGTAACCCCTCCATGCTGCTTTCTTCAATTAGTCTAGACGATCAGAATCCACTGCTAACAACAGAGGAGATTTATAGCTGTGAGACTTCAGTTCCCATAGGTCTATTGTGTTATGTATTGATCCATATCCCATCAAACCACAAGCAGCCGGCTTTCATCCTCCTTTCTTGGCGCCACAAACCTGCAATTAGACTAATCTGCTCTGTGGATAGGGACCCGAAGGAAGGGGCACCACGCATGCTGTGCTTGTGTGTCTGTGTATCTGTCTCTGTGCATACATGAGAGGTAAAACTCCCGACTTTTATAAAGAGTGTGCCACTGGCCCCATTGCCTCACCTCCCAAAGGACCTGTTAAAAGAGTGAGTGTGCAAAGTGTCCTCAGCCATTTTTTATTAAAGGATGGACACCGTAAGAAATCTCAAAGTGGCCTTTATATCATACCAAGTGAAACCAAAGCAGGCTGTGTGTCTGTGGTCAATGCCTGCTGATTATGGAGGCAAGTGAACACAGTAAAACATCTTGAAGCTAAGTCCAGCAAGTCGAGACATTGAACAAATGAAACACGATAAGCCTAAATTATTTATGGATGGAATTAAGAGGTTTTTTTTAAGTTAAATTATTTTTATGATGATCCCTTCTTCTTTTAGCATCACGGTTCAACCTGGAGACTGAATGGAAGAACAACTACCCTCGTCTGAGAGAGTTGGACAGAGTAAGAACAGCCTGTTCATAAAGTCTTTACACCTCCTGTAAACCTTTTACAAATCTAGTTATGTAAAAATCAAGGAGATGTTTCTTTATTCTGTTGAGTTTCATTAATAAATGTAATTTATTATAAAGAAGAGTTTGCAAAATTTTAGAAATTGCTTTCGTTAGCTTTAATTGGAACAAATAATAGAAATATTTTCATTTTTTTGTTTATTTGTGACACATTTTGTATTTTTATTATTTTGCAGAATGAGCTCTTTGAAAAGGCTAAAAATGAAATCTTGGACGAAGTCATCAGTTTAAGTCAAGTGACCCCACAACATTGGTGAGTTTATTTTAAATTAATTTCAAGGTTTAAGGTTTTTGTTAAGTCATTAAATAAAAGTTCATCTTTGGTGGACTATATAATCTAAAGCTGTAAACAACAGTTTATCCTAGACATCAGATCAAATATAATCAGCTTTCCCAGTGCCAAGTTATCTATGTGCGTTTAGTTCTTTTAAAATATTCTGCTTTTTTGTGTGTGTGTGAACATGTAGTGATAACCTGTCCACAAGGAGGAAAACCTCCCCTAAATGAGATGTATGCATTGTGTTGTTGCCTCCCCTGTGTGCATTCCTTCAGTTTCCCCTGATCAATAATCTGATGAATAGCTCACGGGCACGAGCGAGGGTGGCCCTGTTAGCCAGCCAGCACAATTGGAGAAAGCATTTATCGACAGTAAGGAGAGCTAACTCAAACAAAAGGGGAGCTGAATGAAATATGAGCAAGTGTTCATGATAAATGAGAAAGGGACAACTCTGCTGTGGTGATGGGGGAGTCGAGACTCAGGGGGACTCAGAGTTTTGTTCCAGAGTCATGCTGCCATTGGGTGAAGTGACGAAGGTGGTGAAGCTCTTCATCACTAACAGGGCCATAGCAGAGTTGTGTTGGAATTTACTGTCAAGAACAGAAGCTAGCTTTTATTTTTCTGCCCCAGTGGGTCCTTTTACAGAGTCCTGCTGTACACCAAAAAACATCTTTGTTCATAATGTTCTTGTTTTTTGGGGATTCATCCAACCAAACATAACCTGCAACTGACTGTTCAGATCTATAGGATGATCGTAATACAGTAAACTAAGATTTGAACAACTAACTACATTACAAATAAACAAACAGCTGTTTTTTTCCTGTTCCAGTCACATGCTCCTTTTTGCTCCACACAGGGAAGCTATTCTGCAGAAGAAGTTGTGGGAGCGCGTGTCCACACATGTCATTGAGAACATCTACTTGCCTGCTGCCCAAACAATGGACTCCGGTACCTTTAACACCACTGTAGACATCAAGCTCAAACAGTGGACTGACAAGCAGCTTCCACACAAAGCTCTCGAGGTAAAAAGACTTTCTGTTTTTACACAACGTGCACTATTAGTTTGTTGAAACAAATGTGTTTTATAATTGAATAATGTAAACATTTTAATTATTTTAAGGATTTTTGTGATGCAGCTGATTAAAATGTTTCTAAGTTTAGTTAATTTTACAAAGTGTAACAGATTTATTTTAATCCATGTTTACTTTAGCATTTTATTTATTTACTAAAAAAATACTGTAATTAGCTGAGCTCTCTCGACACAAAATTTTTCAGAACTTGACAGTTTTTAAACTCCATCAGAAGTCACTTTCAATATTTCAAAATCAGTTTTTTAAATTCAGCAATTATTGTAATATTAGCTCGCCCTTTGTCCTCCATATATTTTCCATCATCGTTCTTCAGGTTGCCTGGGAGACATTGCAGGAGGAGTTTGCTCGCTTCATGGCTGAATACAGAGGCAAAGACCAGGACGACATCTTTGACAAGCTGAAGGAGGCTGTGAAAGACGAGGGCATCAAGAGGCACAAGTGGAACGAGAGGGCCTTGGACAGCCTGGTAAAATGAAAAAAAAAAATCATCAACTCTTGTTGGGTGCAATGACAGAATTGCAAGTTGAATTAAAATGTCGTCTCTTGATCAGAGGGTGATCCAGCACAATGCCCTAGAAGACCGTTCCATCACAGACAAGCCTCAGTGGGATGCAGCAATCCAGTTTATGGAGGAAACTTTACAGTCACGCCTCAAAGACAGTATGTTAGCTGTTATTATCTCTTAACTATGATATTTCAACGGTCTTTATAAATGTGCAGATGGGTTGACAAGTTTAAATACATACTGGTTCACTATTATATATACTTTTTACTTTTATTTCCCCTCAATAAATGGACTTGGTGAGGTCCAATCTTGAAACTACTGAACAAATAATACGTTCTTCATACTTTTCAGCCTACTTGCGATGAATTAAAAGCTGTTAAGGACTGCCATATTGTGCAAAACAGGTTAAACACACATATTTGGAAAATTATACATTAGTAGCACTGCTGTAATGGTTTATTCGCAACATACTGTCAGGGCTCCACTGAGTTATCTTTCTTTTTATTTTCAAGCACAGTTCCACTTGGTAAACAACGGTATTAACTGCCTTACATTTGCAAGAAGATGCTCAGTATCCTCAAAATTTTAAATATTGCTTTCAGAAACACCCCTTTACTCTCCTGAGTCAGGAAGGAATGCATCCTGCTCTCTCTGTCTTGTAGCAGATTACAATGCCTATCCATATGTTGTTGTTTTTCCCCCAGAGAAGAACCTGACAAATACTCTGGGGCGGCTGTGGCTGAGTGGTTAGAGCAGTAGTCCTCAATGAAAGAGTTGGGGTTCGATTCCACCAGCAGTCATATTCCGAAGTGTCCCTGGGCAAGACATTGAACCCCTCATTGCCTCCGATGTGTGTCCCATCGGTGCATGAATGTGATCTAGCTGATTATTCTTTGTATAGATATAGTAGAGTGCTGTATGAATGGGTAAATGAGAGCACAGATTTTGTTGTAAAGCACTTTGTATATCTTGATAAGACAGACAAGCGCCGGATTTGATCATATTCGAAGATTGTACGGTGCTGTTACTGTATGACTTACGATTGCAACACATTCATAATATGCATTGCTGTCTCGTTTTATTTTATTTATTTCACAATGTTTCCGTTTTCTTATTCCCTGCTTGTCTTTCAGCTGAGTCTGTGATCAAAGACATGGTGGGGCCCAACTGGAAACAGAGGTGGCTATACTGGCAGAACCGTTCACCAGATCAGGTCAGAACCACAAGCTTTTTTTTACTTAGTCATGGCCAATAACTATTGTGTTGTGATTTTACAATCCACTCTGAGGCTATAAAGTGGAAGAGTTATAAAAATACTTATAAAAAATAGTGTAATATAACATTAACTCTGACACGCCTTGTTGTTTACGTATAAAGCACAGACTGGAGTAAGCAATTGTCTGTAGAACATCTAAAATGCCCATTTTCAGCTTGATAGTATTGTTCTCTAACTGTTTTTTGGTCTTGTAGCACATTCGTAATGAAACAAAAAATGAGCTGGAGCGTCTGCTAAAGCTGCATGATGACCACACTGCTTACTTGGCCAATGATGAGGTCACCACAGTCAGGAAGAATTTGGAGGGGCGAGGGGTAGAAGTCGACCCAGTGCTGGTGAGATCTAAAGCCCAGATACTTTTAACAAAGTTTAGGACAAATTTATTTGTCGTTCTTATACTGGAATTCTGCAAACCATGACAGATCAAAGACACGTGGCATCAGCTGTATCGCCGACACTTCTTGCAGAAGGCACTGTCTCACTGCAGCCTCTGCAAGAGAGGCTTCTACTACTACCAAAGACACTTTGTTGATGCTGAGGTGAGTAGAGAGGGTGTAGGGCCATGAACCTGCAGTCATATTTAGCTTTATAAATTCACATGTTCTTGTATGTTCTTCCAGCTGGAGTGCAATGATGTGGTTCTGTTTTGGAGGATACAGAGGATGCTGGTCATCACAGCCAACACTCTCCGACAGCAGCTCACCAATACTGAGGGTGAGGAAGTGTTTGATACACATAAATTCATCTTATTGTAATCAATTTAAGCAGTGAAATATATATTTTTGTATTCTGTTCTTAAATTTTCACTCGACTTTTCTTATTGCCTGAACTGCTTCAGTTGTTTCACTGTACTTTTATTTCATTTTTTTCACATTAAATTCTACAAAGTTCTGATAATATTGAGCAGTCAAATAAAACCAGACCGATGAGGTAAAGATTGTGTGGTTGCATCAGGGTTTTTACTTCAGACTCAGGTTTTATGATAACAGTTGTATTCAGTAATAAAATTGATCCTTGAGCCAATATTCTGAAATACGGCCATTGTAAAAAATAAATGAGTCCTCTCTCATCCATTTTCACAATGGTCCTCTTGATCACAGAATTCACATTGAAAAATTGAATGCACGCTTTTTGATTTTAACATAATTATCCTTTTTGTGTGCATGATCTCTTCGTTCTTTGCAGTGCGGCGGTTGGAGAAAAATGTGAAAGAGGTTTTAGATGATTTTGGGGAAGACATGGAGAAAAAGACCCAGCTCATCACGGGTCGCAGAGTCCAGCTGGCTGAGGATCTCAGTAAGAATATTATGTCTCGAGCCGTCTTGTCTTATGTCTTGAACTGGGCCTTAATATCATATACTCAAAGTATACAGTTAAATGTTGTAAAATATCCATATTGTCAATTTAAAAATTCACTTTTAAATCACAAAAGAGTCATTCTACAAGAATATTTCCTTTGTTTTGATTAATTCAGGATTATTCTGTTTTGTTGACTACATTAAAGAGAATCCTGTCTGTTGTCAGAAGATGGCAGTGGTGCTTCAAGAATCTGTTTTGACCACTTCTGGCGAGTTCAGTTAATGCATCTTGCTGACAGCACAGCAAAGTTAAAATAGCTGTATGTCAACAGACAGGCTGCTGTTTTAGGAGCGCTTTTATTTGTGTGTTCTCTCAGGCTTCTGGCAGTTCTGCTATTGGCTTCAGTCACTCCAAATTTTACATTTAATTAAAATAAATTCTTACATAAAGACTGCATGTATTACATTTGTATCTAAATTTATCTTAAGGGAGCGTTTGTGATGGAAATTTGTTCAAAAGTGGAAAAGTTAGATTGTATTTAGAGGTTCTAATTGCTACAAAGGTAAGAGTGCTTTCTTTCTTTGTTAACATAATTATATAGATGAACGGTTCTGCAGTTTGCAGGATATTAAAAACCAACTTCATCATCAGGAAGTTGAGCCTGTTCTTGTTTGGTGACAGTGCTATAATCACTTCACAATGGTTTTACCGGAGGGCATTTCTTTGATCTTTGTTAAATGTTTTGAGCAACTTAAAATAGGAAAACACCGTCTCACAACCTTTAGCCGCCTCAGGTGTTTTTGGTTAAGGTGTTAAAAACTCAGCTTGGTTGATTCTTGTTGCTATTTAATTTACATAATTTGTTTGGGCCCTTGGATAAACACTCATTTGTTTTTACTGTATGTTTGCCAGGTAATCATAATTTCCAAGAATGTTTATGTTTGCAAAGATCATGAAACCAGTCTGAAACATATAATTCGTCAAATGAATGTTGTGATTTATTTGCCATCTTATTTGATGTGTGTTTGCCTGAGTGACTCTTACAGTTTGAGTCCAACATTGGACATTTTCGAGATTTTATATGTGGATTATTTTTTGCATGCATGTTCGTTTTAGTAAAAAATATAATTGAAGTGTTTTTAGCTGCCGTTATACTGCTAGACTTTAACTTGACGTTTTTAAAGTGCAGTATAACCTCACAAACACATAATAGATTTTTTTTTTCCCATTAGCAGTGATGTAATCTACGATGCAAGCCAATGATAGAGTGGTGAACTAACACAAATATACACACAGATCTGTCACCATATCAAACACTGTCTAAAAATCCCTAAACCTGCCCGGCCTTGTAAACCCTATAAGGCAAGTCTGTCCCAAACGTTTCACGCAGGCGTGGTGTTCTCACTTCCCTTCACCAAAGCCTCCCCTCACTGATACATGTGGGAATGTGGTTTGAATCTGTCACAGAATCTTATAAGGTTCAAACCACACCTGTGCATGCACATTATAGCCTCTTACAGGCTTAAATTCAACCCAGGAATTTAGTTGATCAGTAAATCTCAATTAATACCCACTGTCATCTGAAATGAAGAAAAGTCTTAGTCTCCTGTTTGTTTTTAAGAATTTCTTCATTTACTTCTTTAAATGTTGATCAGAGTCTACAGCTGCATCAATACAGTAACCAGAAGGGCCCAAACCACAAGCTTCAATCTGTGGACATTAAATATTATTTTTTATTTATTTATTTTTATATTTGAATTTTAACAAACGGGAGCTAGAGTAAAAATATAAAAAATGTTCAAACACTTGTCCATTAGCAGCATTTTCCAGCCTTACAGTCAATTATCAATAATTTCATAAACAACCTCTTCATAAAAAAAACTATTTTAACCAATTATATTTAATGAAATATCCTTCAGTTTGCCTCTGTCAGTCTTAACTTTTTGGTTTTGTCAGATTTTTCTCTACCTCCAATTTGGAGAACATATCTTTTGGAGGTTTAGCTT
This sequence comes from Nematolebias whitei, assembly GCF_014905685.2. Taxonomy (NCBI): domain Eukaryota; kingdom Metazoa; phylum Chordata; class Actinopteri; order Cyprinodontiformes; family Rivulidae; genus Nematolebias; species Nematolebias whitei. The sequence continues at coordinate 17,471,542 of NC_056500.1, forward strand.
CGTGAGTCTTTCAGTGTAAGTGGATTTGGGTCATTAGCTGACACGGCCCTGAGTGTAGTGCTGCCAGGAACGAAGTGTGTGTGTGTGTGTGTGTGTGTTGGGGGGGGGGGGGGGTTAATCAGTCAAGACTGACCAAAAGGTTTGATGGTCTGACTTTGTGCCTCAGATCTTTAAGTCAAGGATCTTTTGGTTGACATTAAAGTGTGCTCTTAGAATCTTGTTGCACATTTTAGAGATATTTGTTTTTTGTAATAATCTCCACTTATTTTAATTTGTTGCTCAAGTTTTAATTAGAGTTACTGTGCAGTCTGAAGAGAGATGTCTCAGCTGTTATCAGGCACTGAACCTGCTATCAGCTGAGTGCTTTTATCAACTCGTAAAGATAAACAGATGGATCGACTTATGGACATACTGGCTAACTTACTAACTTTAATTATCCCAAATATTGAAAAAATTCTGGTGTTACAAACAGTCTGAGAACATTAACACTCAAACACAAAACATACACAGCAAAAAGAAGTAGCATATGAATAGATAGTGAAAAGAAAACATCAGGAAATTAAAATTAATTATCTTTGTAAATAAGGGAGAAATTAAACGTGATGGCTTGGGACTGGAAGGATTTCCTATATGTCAGAAAACAGTCTGCTCATTCCCTTTTTGTACACAGCGTTAGTGCTGGATTTCCAGTCCGGTCTGCTGTTGATGGTGACTCTCAGGTACCTGTAACCCTCCACCACCTCCTCTCCTTTAATGTACAGTGTGAAGGTGCGTTCCTTTTCTCAAAGTCAGTCACAGTGTCTTTGGTTTTGACCATGTTCAGCAGCCTTCTCCACTAAGCTGTCCACCATTACCCTGTATTCCTCTCCATCCTGAACACACCCAGCATCTGCCAAGTCATAAGGTAGTTTCTGAAGGTCACAGTACCAGAGTTGTACTGGAAATCACTGGTGTTAAAGATGAAGAGGAATTAAGATCGCAGTGTTTCCTGTGGAGCTCCCATATCACTGACCACTACGTCAGTCAGAAGACTGCCTGAACATGGAAACTGTGGCCTGCCTTTCAGATAGTCAGTAATCCAGGAAACAGTAGAATCTTTGGTCCACATCACCTGCAACTTCTTCCCCAAACGAAGTGTCAAAAGCACCGCAGAAGTCAGAGAAAGTGATTCTCATATTGTCGTTGCCACCATCCAAGTGCAAATGAGCTTGCTGCAGTAGGTAAATGACAGCGTCATCAACTCCCATGTAGGGCCGACAAGCAAACTATAGATGATCTGCTAGCGTTTTCAGCTGACCCATTGAGATTTTCCAGTACCTTCATCATGTGATGTAAGGGCTACTGGTCCAGTAATCCTTGAAGTCAGCTGATGTTTACTTTTTTGCGACTGGGACCAGGCAGGACATCTTCCAGAGCATCAGCACCCTCTCTTGGCTCAGGCTCAGGTTAAAGAGAAAGTTGGATAGCAAAGGTCTTCAGGACCCTAGGACTGATCCGATCAGGCCCTACAGCCTTCCTTGTGTGGAGTCTCTCCAGCTGCAATCAGTCATGTGAGGAATGGGAGTCTAGTACTTCAGTGGGGGAAAGATAAAAGTTATTGTCCATCAAAGATCACCACAGAGGAGTGGAGGGTGAGCGGTAACAGCTTGTGTGGAGACAGGGTACTTGTGGGTGTGACTGTGTAGAGGAGACATCAGGTTGTGAGCTGAACCTGTTGAAAAAACAATTGACCTTCTAAAGACTGTCTGATGGCATGCTGTCTTTCCCCTTACACCCAGTGATCAGCTTCATTTCAGACCACACGTCCGTTACATTGTTCTGTTGTAGTTTGGCCTCCCCCTTCTTGTAAGTGTTTATACACTTCTTTAGGATCATCTTCGGCTCACACTCTCAATTCTCTTGCCCGTCACAAGATCTTAAGGCCCTTTTTTTCTGAATGAATTAACTCGAGAGTTAAAAACACTTAACATAAATTGTACACACCTCTTCCCAGCTATGCAGACTCTACAGTAAATAAGATTTTGTCTGTCTGTTTACGAAGCAGCTATATTCCTGGCATTATGAAATCATCTTCCCTCAGAGATATTCATCCTGCTTTTTTTAAGACCTTTTAAAGCCAGTAGGTCATATTGCCTCAAGCCTATACTCTAACCTGACCTCACAGGTCATCCAGCTAATACCATAGGCTACTTGATACAGCATTTTTTTTATTGTAAGATTTTACTGGGTCTTCACACGTTTTTTTCACTGTCTCTCTGCCTCTGACAAATTCAGTCCAGCCAGCCCTGTCCCTGTTTGCCCATTCTCTCCCATGACAGAATGAGAAGGAAAGAATAGGAAATCAGAGAAGAGACCTTCACCTGACATCTCCTTCTGACAGGAAAGGAGGTAAGATAGAAGAGAAAAGAGGGAGTGATAGGAGACAGGGGAAAGGATAAACACACTTAACAAAGGCAAAAATATGCTCCCAGGGGCAGTGTGCTGTTAAGTTCTGTTTGCCACTGCTCACAGACAGGCTCAACATCGCTCAGGTTACAAACAGAGGTCAGGTGCATGCGTCAGTAAGACGGTGTGAAAGACACTTAATGAATGGTACAGTGTAGACTGCAGGTAGGTGTGTGTGTTTGTCAGCATGCCAGACAAGCTGTATGGCACAGTGCGGTTTCTGGAGCAAAGCCCAGGTCTAATGTGCAAACAGAGACCACGGAGCTGCTGCTGTTTCTTTCAAACACATTTAGAAACTGTCTTTTGTGTGTGTGCTGAGGGTTGTACCTGATTTGACAGTCTAATACATTTTAGTGTTTACAATGTCTTAACTGTTAGTATTAAATATTTTTAAATGCTTCTTTAGATGTCGCCTGTGTATTCTGAATGCACACAGACATTTAGACGGTAGTTGTGAGGGTTTTGATGACAGAACAAGAATATATATGCCTGAGGAAAATGTGAGTTCAAGTGCTAGTTGGAAACTTTCTAAATAATTGAACACTGATCAACTCAAATATTGTGTGAATGTTTATGAAGCATTCACACTATTGTGATCCATTTGTCTTTACGTTTTTCAGCATCTTTCTCGTTCCACAATTTTTGTGCTATTTCAACAAATCAAAATGTTCGGCTGTTTCAGGAGAAGGCTGCTATGACTTTTAGTATGGGTGCAACTTTAGCTTTTTGAAATGTTTAGCCTTTTCTGCCATTTTTATGAACTGAGCTCATTTTACATCCTTCAAATCTTTAGATCTGTTTACAACCTTTTACTGCTCCTTTCACATTTTGTTCTGGTTCAGCTTCTTTCAGCTTCCTTGTGCTAATTTAAACTTTTTCCCGCTCCTTTCAGCTAATTTCAACTATTTTTCCAGCTGTTTTATGCTCCTTTTTGGATTTTTTTTTCTGCTAACTACAACATTTTTGTGCTTCTTCTAACTACATTCTGAAAATGTCAGTTTCTTATGATCCTTTCAGCTTACTTCTGCTATTTTCAGCTTTTTCTGTTATTTCAGCTACTATTTAGCTGTTTTATGCTCATTCTAGCTTTTTCAGCTAATTCCACATTTTTTTGTTCTAATTTCTACTTTTTTCAGCCTAATTCAGCAAAAATGTGCTCTCTCCACTTCCTTTTAAGCTTTTTTCTGCTTTTTTAGCTTCTTTTCAGCTGATTTTGCTAATTTAATTTTTTTCAGATAATTTCCACTTTTTTGTGCTCATTTCTGCTTCTTTCAGCCTATTTGGGCAAACGTGTTCTTTCTGCTTTCTTTTGCAAATTCAAACTTCTACTTTTTCGCTATGTTTTTAGCATTTTTGGCTAGTTGCTGATGTTTTCAGATACATTCTAGTTTTCCGTGGTAATTTCTGCTACTTTCAGCCTAATTAACTTTTCTGCTTATTTCAGCTTGTTATTCTCCTTTCAGTGTATTTCTGCTACTCTCAGCTTTTTCTGCTATTTCAGCTTCTCTTTACTTATTGGCTAATTTTAGCTTTTTCAGCAAATTCCACATTTCTTAGCTCATTTCAGCTCTTTCAGCTTCTTCTGTTAGTTTAAGCTTTTTCTGTATTTTCAGCTACTTTTCAGCATATTTTTTGTTGTTGCTAATTTTAGCTTCTTCTTTTTTTTTTTGCCATTCAAGCAAATATGTGTTCTTTATGCTTTCTTTCTGCTAATACAGGCTTGTTCTTCCATTGCAGCTAGATTTCACATTTTTTAGCTAATTTCAGCTGTTTTTTTTTAGCAAATTCAGGTCTTCAAGACTTCAGGTCTCTCTTGTAAATGAGTCCCCGAGGCTCAATGGGATTAACCTGTTTAAATAAAGGTTGAATGAAAAAGTTCTTCTGCAACAAGCATTCACACTACAATTTCTCTAGTTGTTTTTGATTTTTTTTTTATTTAAAATGTATTAAGATTTATTCATGCACCAGGTCCAAATATGAATCTACTAGTATCACATGTGTGTTGCTGGCTCATTTATGTGAAGATCTAATTGAGAAGAACACCTGGCCAACGCACAGCCTCTTACAATAAACCTGTAATCTTCCCTGGAAGCTTTTTGGCATCGATACAAGCAGCGATTTGTGAAATATTGTGGATTTCTGTTTTTCGTGGCAAGGTTATCTGAGGGTTAAGGAATGAGAGGTGTCAACAGAAAGTGCTCTGAAAACAGTGATAATGTGTGAAGTGTTGGCATGTCTGCGCACGCAGTCACTTTCTCCTTTCTCTCGTGTGGAAGCAGAAAACAATAAAGCTCTGGATGTCTGGGCTTGCTCAGCGGAATGCCCTCTCAGCCTCACGCTCACTTTGTTTCCTTTCATCTCCTCCTCATCCTCCTTCCTTCACAGTGATTAGTGAGGGCTCGGTGAGAAGTGCTCCTCTGTGCTGCTCTGCTCGAAGAATGACGTATGATCTTCAGGTGTTTTGCTTGTGTGCGCCTTCATTCAGAAGAAGCAAGCAACTCGCATATTTAAGCTGATAGATGTTGTTTTTTATTTTTGTGTTGCTTAGGCAGGAGTGGTCTTATTCTTTAGCTTTCATTTATTATTGGTTTATTAGAAATTTCACGGTCCGTTCTGCTTATCTTCCTAATTAGGAAAAAACTATAGATTTTTTTTTTTTAAATCCACTGTATTTGTCTACTTTTCACAGCACAAGCACATGACTTGATTAAACCGTTAAGATACACTGCCTGGCCAAAAAAAATAGTCACCACCAAAAAGAAGGTCACAATAATATTTTGTTGGAGCGCCTTTAGCTTTAATTACAGCAGCATTCGCTGTGGCATTGTTTCGAGAAGTTTCTGCAATGTCACAAGATCTATTTCCATCCAGTGTTGTATTAATTTTTCTCCAAGATCTTGCATTGTTGACTAGACACTAGACATGATGGGTGCATCACTTCACCTGCCTCTCTTCTTACCCTGATGCACCCATCACTCTGGAACAGGGTAAATCTGGACTCATCAGACCACATGACCTTCTTCCATTGCTCCAGAGTCCAATCTTTATGCTCCCTAGCAAATTGAAACCTTTTTTCCAGTTAGCCTCACTGATTAGTGACTTTCTTAAAGCTACACAGCTGTTCAGTCCCAATCCCAAGAGTTCCCTTCACATTGTGCGTGTGGAAATGCTCTTACTTTCACTATAAAACATAGCCCTGAGTGCTGCTGTTGTTTTTCTTCGATTTGATTTCACCAAACGTTTAAGTGATCGCCGATCACGATCATTCAGGATTTTTTTCCGACCACATTTCTTCCTTGAAGACGATGGGTCCTCGCTATCCTTCCAGTTTTTAATAATGCATTGGACAGTTCTTAACCCAATTTTAGTATTTTCTGTAATCTCCTTAGATGTTTTCTCTGCTTGATGCCAATGATTTGACCCTTCTCAAACAGACTGACATCTTTTCCACGACCACACGATGTGTCTTTGACATGGTTGTTTAAAAAATGAGAAGCAACTCATCGCACCAGTTGGGGTTAAATAACGTTGCCAGCTGGAAGATAATTGACCATCAATTATCCAATAGGAGGCTCGTACCTATTTGCTTAGTTAAATCCAGGTGGTGACTTTTTTTGGCCAGGCAGTGTATGATAGTCTGCCATGGTACCCCACACGGATACCTGGGTGTTTTCTACAGTTGTATATTTTACATCCATCATTGTTCAGCATTTTGTATTATTCTGCAGGTTTGTTTTAATTTATTTTTAATATTTGTAGCAAAATTTATGCTATTGCTGTTTTAAAGAAGAAAGACTTTACCATTTTACTGGAGACACTTTAAGGCATCTGCAAATGTCCTCTTATGGCGGCCCTTTTGATATGTGCCCACAGATAGCAGACTGTGAAACGAGTTCTCCTCCCAGTTGCAGATCATTCATTCCCTGATGTATTTTCTGCTCATTAGAACAAACTAATTAAAAACTAAACGCAGTTTTTAAATTTCTGAAAGTGCCTTTATTTCATGGTTTATTTATGCAACATCCCTTATTTCATTTTTACCAACAAAAGGCCTCATTGTTTAGTTAGAAAAGTTTTAACAACATTTACATCTGCTGTCATCATAATAGAGGGTAATAAATCTAGTAACTCTAGAAGAAAGCAAAAAAGAAGAGCCTTGAGTTTTGTTTGACAGCCAATAAAAAAGGTGATGATTCCATGGGTTAAAAAAAAAGAACTTCTCAAGTAATAGTGATGTCATTTCTTATCCTGCTCTGGGAAAGCAAAGAAGCCAGTGTGAGAAGTGATCGGAGGAGAAACTGAGCCACGCTTCTGTTCACATTTTCATCACAATTTTACCCCCAGGATCCCATCCCACCCATCATCCTGCCACTCACACAAATACACAGACACATTTTTTAACACCAGGTTGAGACAAAACTATAGAAAAACTATAGACATTTTCTGTTTTAACAAATTTAAACTGCAGATGGTAATGTTGCTTCAGATTAGTTTTGTGCTTCACATGAAAAGTTTATTATCCAACATTTTTTTTTGGAAACCATCACAATTGTCATTCAGTTTAAAGCATTAAAATTTAAATAACTCAGTTTGTGTCAGACTAAAAGTAGATTGCATGTCAGAAAAGAATATGTTGCTGTGTATAAATGGCTGCTTCCATGCTGAGTACAGACCGAAACTAATAATGCCAGCCATAGACATGTGCCTTTTCCAAAGTGTATTAACCTATTTCACACATCTTTAGGTTGAAGAAAAGTGTTTCTGTGAGGGATTGTGACGAGTCCTCATTTTAAACCAGAGTTGTCTGCCTCATGTCCCCAGCTATGTGTGGATTTTCAAGATGACTTACAACTTAGTCTCGGTGCAGCCGTTATTGGAGAGTCAACTGTGGCCCTTCAAACACTTGAGACCCCTGACATTCTGTGATTTACACTCATAGACAGACTAATAATGTGATACCTTTTCTGTTTAAACAGTTCATATAAAAATATGATGGTTACACATCTGGATTATAGGTTTCATTAGTCTAGTACTATTGCTTTGCTAATGTAGCAAATTACAAATGCAGTGAGGGTTTTTTTAGTAGTGTGTCATCTGTAAAAGTTCAAGTTCAGAGGCACAAGAGCAGATGGTTGACTTCAACACCCTATGCTGAAATATTTCCATCCATCCATTATTTTTTACCCGCTTCTTCCATTTTTGGGTCACGGGGGTCGCCGGTGCCCATGTCCAGCAATCACTGTGCGAGGGGCGGGGTACACCCTGGACAGGTCGCAAGTCCATCACAGGGACACATAGAGACAAACAACCATTCACTCTCACACTCACACCTAGGGACAATTTAGAGTTACCAATCAGCCTAACATGCATGTTTTTGGTCTGTGGGCGGAAACTGGAGTACCAGGAGAAAACCCACGCATGCACGGAGAGAACATGCAAACTCCGCCCAGGAAGGCCACCGGACCGGGATTTGAACCGGGGACCTGCTTGCTGAAAGGCAGTAGCTCTACCAGTTGTGCCACCTTGCTGCCTGCTGAAATATTTATTTTTTTATTTTATTTTTTTAACTTTATTTATACAGGTAGTCTCACTGAGTCACGAGTACTCATTTTCAAGAGAGACCTCTTTGGGCAGCTACTCCCTGGGAGTGGTTAGGGATTGGGTGTCTTGCTCAAGTGTCTTGCTCAAGTGTTAAAGAAGCTTTAACGTGAAACATTTTACTCTTATTTATGTCGTCAGTTTGCAATTAAAATAGGAATAGAAATAGCACGTTTATGAGGATGGCCTGTTTAATTAGTTGAAGAAAAGACAGTAAAGTTGGACATCAATAAAAACACAATTCCACTGCCTCCAAACATTAAACCTGGAACTTTAAATTAACGCTGTTCTAAATGTTGTCACTCTTATCATTATCTTTACAACTTCCTGTGCTGAACTTTAAGGTCTGGACCTTGAAAGGCACAAGTGCTGCTTGTCAATAAAGCCGTAACCTGTTTTTTTCTAAACTTTCTCTCTCAGATATTTCTGTTTTTGTTTAGTCTGCCCCTCGGCTGACCCCACGGTTTGACCCATTCAGACCCGTGCACCCCTCTGCTCAGGTTGGGCTGCTCGCTCGCAGGCATCTGTTTTCTAGATAATAACCGTGAGTGCAAGCGCTGATTCATTGCTCATGCCACTGACACAGCCTTCGGGTCATTGACACACTCCTTCTCCCTGCGTCCACGTCTCTCTTGGTCCAGGTTTTATAGCACAAGCATCTAGATTTAGTGACAAATCAAGCAGCAAGCTGAGGAAAAAGATTTTCTGTTTGTTACATTAAGAGATCCAGTTTTAGAGACGGAAACGGCAGAATGTTTAAATGTTCATTGCCCCTAATATTTGCAGTCTTGGCGTAATGTCGTATAAAAAGTGAATTCATAAACAATGACAGGTTGGGACAGGAACCCGAACCCCACGTTTTTTCATGGCCATGTTGTGAACTGATGCTTTTATTGTCTGAACGAAGAACAGCATGTGAAAGCAGCTTTAACCTTGGCACTAGGTTCCATCTACTAAAATCTCTCTGTTGTCACTTTTTACAACGGCTACCTTTTTTTTTTTCACCACATCCTGTGAAGAAAAGTGACCATCTCCAGTTGGACAGGGATTAGGCTCCTTTCTCTTTTCTCTTAAGTCTTTTTCTTGTCTGCCTGTCCTCTGTTTTGGACATAGTCTAATTACAGGTTAATTAAAGGCCTTTTGGCTCCGTCCTCCTTCTGCCAGTGCTTCGGCCACAGCAGGCTTAGAAACCTCTACAGAGTGCCAGTGAATGAGATATCATTTCATGTGGAGATCAGCAAAGAGAAGACCTTAAAAAAAAAGGATTTGAGGAAAAGGCTCCCCACCACCACCACCCCACCCTCGGCAACCCACACACGGACAAGCATTTTAAAGAAGGGGCCTCTGGGATAGAGGGTAGAGAGGATTATGGGAATATTCATGACCAGATAAAGGGGTGAGCGGTTGAATGACTGTGTTTTGGGGCTCATCTCTTAGGTAAACAGAAGCCTAAATGGAGTTTTAAATCGCTACTCCCCTCCGCACAGTCAGGAGCAGGCAGTAGTGACTCTGACCACTGTTTTTGTTGCATTTTCACAGGGTGGTGAAAAGAAAGCCTTGTTATGGCCTTTTCTTTATCATGCTGTGGTCTTTGGGTTGCAAACAGATGGTGCTGGGGGGAAATAAATATCTGCTTCTCACAGTTTTTAGCCCTGAAATATTGGCTGCTCTAAAAGACGCTATTAACACTCAGCTGTAACCTCCTGAATGCATCTGAGTGCTCTTTCTAGAGTTATTGCTAAATATGCTAATGAATGCATTGGTAGTCTGTCACAGGTAAAAATTAGTAGCATTTTCATCATGATTGTTCATTTTTAGCTGTTCAGTGTAGTAAAGTGGAGCAACAGTGAACTGAAACAAATCTTAATGGTTTACGTAATAATAGTTACAGTTGATCAGCCAAGGCAGGGGTTCCCAACTCTGGTCCTTGAGGAACATCATTCTGCATGTTTTAGTTGTTTCTCTGCTCCTACACCTGATTTATTAACAGGCTTCTGCAGAACACGGGGAAGTAATTAAAACACTGAACCAGGTGTGTTGGAGCAGGGAAACAACTAAAACATGCAGGATGATGTTCCTCAAGGACCAGGGTTGGGAACCACGGATCTAAAGTAAATATAGCCGTATTGGTTAGATATGAAGCTCTGCCCAAATAAATATTGATAAAGCTGACTAGGAGGCATTAGTTTTAATTTTTACAGTTTAGTAATAGGTTTTCAGTTACTTCAATAACACCCACTTGTCAGCTTTCATAGTTATTCCAGGAAATCGTATCAGGATTTTTCTTATTTTAACTCTTTTGATCTAACCTCCACACCCACTCAGCCTACATTAATCCAACGGATCTACAGGTTTCTGCGCACAGTTGGCAGGATCTTTAATGTTTGACCTGCGCTAAGCATCATGTACCAGAAAGCCACTTGTCATCCACCACATCTAAACCCAGTGAGAATCTTTGAAGCTTGAGCCCGGGGATTCCCCATGTTTTCCATGGTCTGACAGTCTGTACCCTTGTTTTCTCACCCCAACCAAACGTCCCACCCTCCTTTTTCTTCAGGTCAGACAGATGTCGGGAATCCTGCTCCTCCTATTAACCTGGATTGAGTTATGTTGTCCTGTGGTCAGGGCACGTAGCTTAATCTAGGCCCTGCGGTGGGCTGCATGTTGCAATGGCGTATCACGGGGTTGTGTTTCATGCAGCCCCACACCTGCTGCTGTGACTTGTCAGAGTTTCTTCTGACAGGCCCCTTTAATGCCTCCATTAGGTGTAGTAATCTTTTTCCTGAGTGTGTTAACAGAGTATCAAAGGCTGGGAATTTTTTCCCCTGCCACCTGCCAGTGGAGAACATGTTAGAAGGTGAAAAAAGATGGAAGTGGCATGACTGTACAGCTTCTTTGTTTTTTAAGATATTGGAGTCTTTCACAGCCAAGTTTACTGACTGTCAGTTTTTCATACATGTTTTAGCTTCCATGTGGTTATTCAGCTGTTCTTTATAACCATTTTCAGGTTAGAGGTTGTGGTGCGACTTTATCTTTCCTAACTACAGTTTGTTTTCTATCCATCAAGAAAAAATATTCATATAAGTTTCCCATCAAAAAGGGCCTGCACACAAGCCTCTTGAGGCTGATATTTACGGTTCTTTCCCTCTAAAGTACTGAGCCTTGTGCTGATGCTAAATAGATGCTTGGGGCACTTGTGCTCCAAACCACAATGATTTATCTTCCTGAAAGAGTCTTTCAAAGCTGCATTCTCAGTTGGCCTTTTTGTAGGAAAACAATCAACAATAGTTCTCTGTGAATCTCGTGTTGCTGATTGATCAAGATGGAGCAGTATTAGTTTGCTCTTCTGAGCCAGTGTTTGAGTTTGTGCTTGGGGGAGATCCAGACAGATTAGCGAGGGTGACGGGGAAGCTGGAGAAGCAGCCAGACCCAGAGGTGCAGTTGGCATTGCAAACCATGGTTTCCTCTTTTTTTTTATAGAGTTGGCCCACTGTCTCGTTTCAGCCACTGTTAAGTCAGTGATTAAGGCTGCTTTAGATGGCGAGCTCATCTCGTGTGACCGTACACGTCAGATGGAAGGTTTGTTCATATTATGCTCTATAGACAATGGTAGTTAAATCATGAAAAGAAGTGACTGCTTTCCCACTAGATTCCCCTCTTCTCATGAGAGATGCTGTTATAGCTTCTCCTTTTGCCCAGGAGGTAGAAATTATAAAAGGAGGGTTGGGGCTTTGATGTGGCTGCAAAGGCCTTCATCATCTGATGTGTTAAGGAGCTCTGCCTTAAGGTCTGGCTTTTTTGTCAGAGGGCATCTCGTTTGTGGTGAAAATGTGAGGAAATTTCTATGTGCAGAATACTGCCATGGGATTGAAAATGTTTTAATTGAACTATTAATAACTGCTTATACTATTTTTTATATGGAAGAATAAGTGTCCTTCACGGTTTGCAGTTTTTTGACACAGTTCAACAATCGGTTGGTTATCAAATTATCTCTCAGGTTGGAGGCAATGTGTTCAACATAACGGTACTTCATCTAGCTACCTAACGATCACTAATGGTGTGCCACAAGGCTCAGTTTTAGGTCCCACTCGTTTTACAATTTATATAAATAATGTAGGTCAAAGCATTCCTGATGCATCCTTGCATCTTTATGCTGATGACACTGTTGTTTATTTCCAAGCTAACTCATTTGCCAAGCTTTTCCAGTTTCTACAGTCTGCATTTGACATCATTCAGTCAGATTTATTCCATCCCGAACTGGTGCTAAATGCTGACAAAACCAAAGTAAATATGTTCTTGTTTTTAGTACTTTACCTTGTTTTACGGCACCCTGATTTATTGTTTTATAACATTACATTTATTCTAACTGCATTTTTACTTTAGTTTATTGTTGGCATTGTTTACTGTTATCATTGTCTGTACTTTGTATGTTCTGTCTGGAACAGGTCTCTCTTGTAAACGAGTCCTCATGGTTCAATGAGACTAGCCTGTATAAATAAAGATTTAAATTGTCAAATGAGAAGCAAAATCTTTTTCACCATTTAAAACCGCTCTATAAGTTTAGTTATAAGCTGCAGCTCCGACAAACTCCTGGTGGGCTCCGGAAACAGTGTTGGACCTACAGGCAGCGCATCCACGCCCATTAATAAATGTAATTATTAATTGTTGTTGAAATCGGGTCTCTCTTGTAAATGAGTCCTCGAGGCTCAATGGGATTTACCTGTCTAAATAAAGGTTGAATGAATGAGTCCTCTTGGGCCAGCTAGCAGCTCTTGGATTCGCCAATGGGTCTGGAGATCCGGTTTTGGTCCGGTTCCCAATGGGTTTCGTGCGGCTCTCTGCATCTGCTGGGCGCCAAAGTCACTATGAATAAGAACCAAACTTTTTCTAATCAGCTCAAAACTTTCTCTCCTCTAGTATTTCAGCAGAAGGCAACTGGGTGATAAATGCTGACAAAACTGGGCTTCTGGGTGAGACTCTGTTGGCTTCTGGGAAATGTAGTCATTTTGATCTAGGGGCCGACATGGGGTAGAGGCAGGGCAGCCAACTCGGGACCGAAAGTCCCAGGTTCGAAAGCCATTCCCACATGTCGTGGTGTCTCTGAGCAAGACACCTAATCCCTAATTGCTCCCTGGGCGCTTACATAGCTGCCCTCTGCTCCACTTGGGTGTATCTCAGGTGTGATGGGTTAAATGCATAGAACCAATGGGAACATACAATAATGACAATGCACTTTACTTAAAGGTTGAATGAAAAAAAAAAAATCAACAAAAAAACCCAAAAGAAACAGTGATTTGAGCTGTAACGAGATTTTATGTTAAATACTCTTTCTTTTTGTTAACTTATTCCAGTATAAACATTTAGGTTTGTGCACCCTCAACATACATACAGCCTTTTTTTAATTTAACATATGTTGTTCTGATTAACCACTTGTCAAAAATCCCACAAATATTTAATGTTTTAAACACAAAAGTTTCATCATGTATAAACCTGGTATCATTTTGACATTTAAATGTAATTATTAATTGTTGCAGACTTATATTTGTTTTTATGTTGCATTTTAACACAATTTCTTCTTCTTTTTTTTGTTACTCTTCACAGAGAAAGTTCGTGAGATCCAGGAGAAACTTGAAGCTTTCATAGAAGCTCTTCACAAGGAAAAATAACAGATTCAGGTATTTGTTTCTGCAAAGTGAAATTCACCTGTTGCCTCAAAGTAAAGTGTTGCAGGTTTAAAGAAATGAAATTGCATCTAGTGTCAGGATTAACTAGTTTTTTCTTGATTCTTATCGTCAGCAATGTTAATAATAATAATCTTTGTGTCACAGCAGAAGGAATGCACTGAACACAAACATCTGTAAAGGACTGCCCTGGCCCCCCGGCACCCTTTTACCCCTCTCCTGATTTTATCTTCCTCAACCTGGCTTTTCTCCCACACACTGATGGAGTCACGGACCTGCGCAGAAGTCAAACAAGGAGGAACCATTTCCTGGCTTTTTTCTTGAATTTCTGTTTTCTAATATTTCTCTGAGACAAGAGAGAGACAGGAGCATAAAGAAGAGAAAACAAGACATACATTGCATACTTGTTTTCAATGAATGAGGACCGTGAACATGTTTTTCTTCCACTTAATTATCCCCTGGCTGCTGTCATTGCTTAAAAAAATTGTGTATGTGCACCAAACAAACCTGAAACAAGTTCAGTATATATCCCTACATTTCAATGGTATTTATTGTTTTACCACAAAATACTTTTTTTTTTTTTTCTAATTGGCCTCAATAAATAACATCTTTATGTCCTCGGCATGTTTTTTCCTGGCCTGTTTACATACACCAACATTTCACAAAGTGGGTTTTTATGGATTAAAATAACATTTAGATTTTAGGAATTATTGAGAACCTAATTGGAGTTACAAAGTTATAAAACATGTCTTTTTAAGAACTAGTTTTGGGGGAAAATGTTGTCATGATGATTTTAAAACACATTTTCTGTCACTTACCTGTTGAAATTAGATCATAAGAGACTTTTACAGCACTAACTTTAGTTTTCTTTTTTTTAGATCAGGTTGTTAGTGCTGATCCAATATCCAGTCTAACTTAGTTGGATTTCTGTCAGTATTTTTTGTTTTGGTCATTTATGTTTATTTTGTTGACACCTGTGTGTGACTGCAACACATCTGTACTCATCCTCCCAGCTGTGCCTGCACAGTTCTTAACCTCAAACATGGAAATAATTATCTCGCTTTCTTCAAAGTCGAGGAAAACAATATTTGTTCTTCCTCTCAAAGTTTTTGCTCCTTTCTCTTTCTTATCATTACCTGTACTACTTCTGCATGTCCTTTATTTGGACCTTTCCGTTCTCCCCATCACCAGTATCTTGCTTGGAAACTCAAAAGTGGTTGAATATAAAAGGGAGAGAAGGATCATGCGGCCCTTGTTTGTTCATTCACTCGTTAATTCTTGTGTAAATGGGTTCATGTAAATACATTGACATGATGTGCACTCTGCTCAGATATAAAGTGGAACGGCAGCAAGGAGCTACCATCACACGAGGACACTGTGAGCCACTTGTGGGTCAGAAAACTGATGAGTTGGTTCAAAAACACATTTTATGTTGTAGAAAGTCATGTGCGCATGGTGTACCCCTGCAGATGAGCGTTATTTATTAAATTTGTGTTTGAAATTAAATGGACTACTTTTTGTTGTTTTGCATTTAATTGCACTTTTAAACATTTATTTTCCCAACAGTGGAAGCAGCTTTTCAGCTAATATTATTTGCCAGATTGTGCGTGATTTCTTTTGAGCCAGAATATGTGTTGATGGGTTCTTATTCGGCATCAGCTGATCAAAACTTTACAAGTCCATCCATCCATTATCTTTACCAGCTTTTTCCTTTTTCAGGTCGCGGGGGTCACTGGTACCTATGTCCATCTACCGCTGTGTGAGAGGCCTGGACAGGTCACGAGTCCATCACAGGGACACAGAGATAAATGAGACAACCATTCACTCTCTCACTCACACCTAGGGACAATTTAGAGTTACCAATCAGCCTGACATGTTTTTGGTTTGTGGGAGGAAACCGGAATACCCGGAGAAAACCCACACACGCACAGAGAGAACATGCAAACTCCAACCAGAAAGACCCCCCAGACTGGGATTTGAACCAGAGTAACCTGCTCACTGAGATGCAGCAGCTCTACCAACTGTGCCACTGTGATGCCCACTTTACAAGTCCAGCAGCTTTATTTTTTATTAAAATACTCTAAAATAAAGATGTTTCCCATACTTACATGCTAAACTAATAAAAATCAATTAAATCTAATATATCCATGCAAACATAATTATAAGCTGGCAGGTTGCAGGTTTACTCGTTATTTCACTGAGATGTAAAAAATGGCTTCAGACTCCAGAAGTCCCCTAAAACGTACACATTCTTTGAGCCAGAAATTCCCAAAGCTGCACAGGTTTATTTTAAGTCTTAATAAAATAGTGTTTATAAGCTTGATTTTGTTCCTTTTTTAAAAATCTGTGGATAAAGACATTGGATGAACTGGGTACGTAATCCATCAATACAGGTAGATGATCCAGCAACAGAGCTGAAGCCCAAACGAGTCACCTAATGTGAAACTGACTCGGCGAATGGGTGTATCTATTCTGAAATTATAAATAAATAAGGGGATTCACTTGGAGAGGTACAACTGACGGGAAGCAAAGAAATCTAAAAGTAAACGTGCATTAAAGGCAAACTAGCAGCTAATATTACATCGAGGAAACGAACTGATAAAGATGAAAACCTTGAAGCGATTCAGTACGTTTGATTACATATATCGCAGTTTTGATGTCAATTTATCTGTGGTGATTTTTGTTACCTCTAACAATCAAATGTTACAGGAATCAATGAGAATTTAACGAGGCCTAATACTTCCTGAGTTCATGTTAGTGTGAAACATGAAGTACAAACAAGGGTTAGACTGTCCACGTTCAAGTTATTGCAGGAAGATTGTTGTTGAAGCTTCCATCTTTATATGTGCACATATAAATATTTTTTAAATTACTTTTAAATGTTTAGGTGCTTTTCTATCTCACTTTTTAATTTTAAATCCCACACACGAGGCTTGACTTGCTGCAGTAAATGTTATCACTCATATTTTTTGCACAAGGTGTTTAAAATTTCTCTGCAAATCCTTAATTCGGAACAGTTTAGTATGGGGAAAGATACACTGTCATTCTGAATATTTTTTGTTTAGACGACACGCCACAGTCATGGATGAACTATTCAGGTCACATATTTAGTAAAAGGTTGTAGATTTATTAGAACATACAGTATAAAACTTCTTGTTAGCTGAGCTGATGTAGCTGTCATATGTCTAAAACCTAACTTTGTCTAATAACTTCAACAGTATTCAGCATTTTATGTGGAATATTTGACTAAATGTAATTTTTTATGTTTTCGTGTTGCTTTTAAGGTAATAATCCTGGTTTTCGTGTCTGAACATGGAATTTGTAAAACCGTAAGAGAACCTCCTTTGATGTATTGTTTGGCTGTGAGCCCTGGAGACCTGTGCTCTATGTCTGTGTGTTTTTATGGGATGCTGTTGTTTTAGAGCCGCTGCTGCTGGATGCAGTGACCTGTGTGCTGATGAGCTGAGGCCTCTGCTCCAGGTCCGGGCTAAAACTCTCCGAGTATTTAGTTCTACAGGGTGTTATCTAGTCCCAGAGCAGGCTGAAGGCATGCCACAGCCTGAGGCAGACATCTGAGGGTCTGACTGATTAATAAGTTGGGGTCCAGAGGTCCTCCACTCCCGGGCATCTCTCCTTTCACAGACGCCTGGCTGTTACCACATCTCTACATTACTCAATGGGCTGAACAGTGAGGAAGGATGGATGAGGGAGAGGGGGTGGGGTACCTCATCATCACCTGAGGCTTTACCTATAAAGAGAACTGCTTCTTGTCAAACTGTTGCTTTCTTTTCGTCTGTTTTCCTAAAAACAGAACGAATGAGCCCTAATGACTTTGTCGCCTTGAAAAGCAAAGGGGAAAAAGTCAACCTCCAGCTGAAGGCCTTTGTGTTATCAGAGAGCGGCTCTCTGTGAGTACGGAGGCCAGCAGCAGCACACGATGAGCTATTAGCATCTGCAAAGGCCGTCACGTTGACTAATAGCCGACAACACAACGGCACAGTGGCACGGTTTGTGTTTTCCTTAAATCCTCTTTATTGTGGTGACACAAAAGCAGCCGGGCCTGACCTGTCAAATGTGCCACAGCAGCGGACGAACACAAAGCGCTGTTGCTAGTCTTTCTGAAGAAAAAGAAAAGCCTGATTTTGTTACTTCATTTTTTTACCCCCCCCCCAGTCCCCCTTCCACCTGATCATAAAAACAGCCTTTTGGCAGTTTTTTTTTTCTGGCAAACGAGGCGGTGTTAGCGTTGGTGCTACTGACATTGCTTTCTTCCTCTGTTCTTTGTTAACAACCTGATGTGCAATTCAATTCAAAAATACTTTATTAATCCCAAAAAGAAATTAAGTGTTGTCATCATGCTGGTTTCAGTCAAGAGTTGTTATAGAGGCTGATAGGTGTGGGCAGGAAGGATCTTCTGCAGCAAATCTGAAGAATCTGGCCACAGATACCGATCTGTCCACCTGGATCCAGTTTGCTGTCAGATCTGGCGGGCCTCTCGGTCCTCCTGGGCAGCAGGACTGCCTGAATGCCGGGCAGAATTCCTCCCTCAGCGATGGTCACTCCTGCCAGCAGTCTGCCGAGCTCCTCATTGCCACAGTCAGACAGCTGAAGGTGCCGGAGGATGATCCTGGTTCTCCAATTGTCACGAACCAAGTTTCCCACCAGCTCCAGGATCTCGGCGGTCAGGTACTTGAGCACCGCCACCAGGTTGATGGGAATTCATCCACGGTGCCTCCTTTTCAACTAATTTGGGATTTGGAGCTGTAGTTGAGGTATGAGCTTTTGAGTTCATCAGCTGCTCATGGTTGTTAAAAAAAACATTGTTGCCATGGTTACGCATCATAACAAATGCCCCAAACTAAAAAGGTTTTCAATAAAAATCTTTCCAGCTGCACAGCATCTGATATCAGCAGAAATAAGCTTCCGAAAAAGCTATTTACACCTAGAAAAAGAGTAAAGTTTTTAAAAGCAATATCCCAGAATGAATGTAAAAGAGCTACTCCAACATGCAGCCACCCCGAGCAGCGCAATTCACAAAGGTGCAACATGAGGCAGAAACTGAAGCAAAGAGGCTGATCACTGAGCTACCTGGTCTTCACACGCACCATGAAACTACTTTTGGAAAATTAATTTATGATGAAGAGTAACAAAACAAATGTAATAATTGGCTTTATGCTTCAAATGCTTATCTAATGGCAAAAAAACCCACAAAGTTTTGATTTGGTCACCATTTAAAACAAAACCATGTTTTAATGCAGTTTCAATCACTCACTGGCAAAAGCCAATATTATTTTTATACACCTGTCAAAGACGAACATAGTTTCTGTCTGTGACAGCATGTCATCAACTTTTCAGCACCCCAGCTGTAAAGTCAAGGTGACAAATCAAGGTCAAAGGTGATAAGGTATTTGCTTGACCGAGCCATTGCCATAGATTGCTGTACTGCTAAATAATAGTTAGTTGATTGACATAGAATGTGCTGTATGCAGTACTTTTGTTTTGTCTCTGTCTATACATGATTAAAATCAGCATCTCGTGAACCAGTGGATGGCTTTTAAAAACATTCATAAAGTCATAATCAAATGCACAACATTATTTTTATTTTATACGATTAAACATGGTGAATTGACCTTAACAAACACAAAAATAGGAATAATTCTGTTAATTTAACAAATACAGAGTTAAACTTTGTGTGGTAGTAGCTGAGAATTCTCCCCAACACATACTGCAACTGCTAACAGGCCGTGCAGGTTCTTTGCTTTAAATTTTGCCATTAACTGATGTAGTGAACTTTGTTAGCAAAATATATTCTAGACTACTGGATAAATTTGACGTAAACTGACATAATAATTCATATATTCTTATCTCCACATGGTTCCCACACTCGACCAAGCTGTGGTTTTGCTGTTCACATTTTTTTTTTTTTTTTTGCTTTACTTTTACTTACTTACCATTTTATTTTAAAGTTTGTTATGGCTTCTTTCCTCTGCACACCTGCTAATGACTATCAATCAGCACACCTGCTCTTTATTTTCTAATGCTTTCCCTCAGTTTATACAGAAAGTCTCTTGGTTTTTGTTCATGGTCAGATTATCTGTGTACTTCAGTTGTCATGGTGCTTGATGTATTGAACATTTAGTGTTTGTACATAGTTATTGTAACCCCAAGCTTCCCTCCAGCCTGCCTACATTTGGGCTCATTTAACCACCACCGGAAATAGTTTTATGATTTGGTTTAAAAACAAGAAGATCCCTCCATCAAACACTTATGTGAATAAAAAAAAAAAATATATATATATATATATATATCAGATATGGATCTTAGCTATGCTTTTTTATAGTTTTTTATTATTATTATTGTTTTTATTTTTTTACCTCTATAGTATTTTACTCTGTGGTAAAATAATAGCATGCATAGAAACTTCCATGACAGACACCAGAAAGTATGTACAGTACTGTAAAAAAATGCAAATTTAGCCAATAGGAGCTACTTATCTGCACTTCTGTCGACAAGTGCAGATAAATACAGTGGATTTAAATCTAGCACTTAATGCCCCTGGAGATAAAGTGCCACCATTGAGTCACCACTAATGAATCTTATCAGTGACTTGTTAAAGCAACAGGCTTCCTTCCCTGATTCAGCCACCAAAACCTTCTACTGTCCCCGGGGCCCGCTGCTTTCTGCCCTGCAGAGAAAAGCTGCACAATTGGCCTTTGTGCTCATTATGTTGGAGCCATCTTCCCATTGCGCTGTGGGGTCCATTCCAATGTTGAACTGAGCCCATGGGGATTTTAGCCAAGTCACAGAGGTCAGTGACCTTCCTTGTTTCACACACACATATACACACACACATACAGAGCTCTGTTCTTACTCTGTGAGAGCGATAATTTATTGCAGTGCTTAAAGTTTAGGAACTGGAGGAGGGAGAAGCGTGTGAATCCTGCGGTGGTCCTGTATCTCAGTGTGTGTGTGTGTGGCTGGGCAGAGGACCACTGCTTGTTCTCACCATTCATGTCTGACATCCACCCTGAAAGCATCCATAGGGTGACCTCATCGTCCCACATCTCAGCGCAGGACGTCATCACTGAATCACGCCTTTGTGAGGCAAAACGGCCTCCTCCGGTAAATCCCTGAAGTTTGGTCAAACATTTCCTACTTTGCTCACACACAGAATCACTTTCATAATAGAAAGAAAAGCTAATGATTGAAATAGCTCAGTCTGTAATTTTGATCTACAGTTCTGTAGACTTACTGAAGTTTACTGCAGCCTTTAGCTGCTTTTTCACCCATTTTCAGTCCAGTTGTTGTTCTAGGACAGCAGTTTGTGCTTACAAATAATAAAAAAAAAGATGAGCAATGAGGAAAAAACAACCATGATTGTGATTTCCACAGCAAATAAATTTAAAAATGGCCTAAATAACTAACTGACAAAGATGTCTCTATTTCCACAGACCAAACTTTACAACCAACTAGGTATGAGTTGAGCCATAATGTGAACAATACAACAAAGTTAAGTCAAATCCTCTGGATGGTTTCTTTGTGTTGAAACATTTTATCTCTCATCCAAGAGACTTCTTTAGTCAGAGGAGCCACAACAAACTCAGTCTTTTCAGTAGCACACTGGACCAACGAGTCCAAAAAATCACATTAAGGGCAGAAAAAAATAAGGCGGGCATAAATAAGGGCTATATAAAAGATTTTGGTTGTGATCAAATCTTTTATCGCTTATATATCCCTTATTTATGCCCATATTTTTTTTTTTACCTTAATGTGGGAGTGGTCTCCAGCTACAAGTACACCTGAATGACAACCTCAGCTGGGACAACAACACCACCAGCCTGCTCAAGAAAGCACATCAGCGATTTTACTTCATCAGGCGTCTGAGACGAGCTGATCTGGGAAGCTCAGTCCTCACCTCCTTCTACAGGTGTGCAGTGGAGAGCATCCTGTGCTCCAGCATCAACGTGGGACATGGAGGCTGCACAGCTGCAGAAAGAAAAGCTTTGCAGAGAGTGGTGAAGGCTGCACAAAAGTCTGTTGGAGTCAGCCTCCCCACCATCACAGACACCTACACCTCCAGATGCAAGAAGAGAGCCACCTGCATCATGAAGGACCCCACTCACCCAGCACACACACTTTTTGCCCCGCTTCCCTCAGGAAGGAGGTTGAGGAGCATTAAGTGTAGAACAACTAGACTGAGGAACAGCTTCTACCTTGAGGCTGTTAGACTCATGAACCTCTAACCAGGATAATCACTGTGAAAAATTACATCATGTTGCTGCTGATCTGTTTCATGTTGCTGCTGATCTGTTTCATGTTGCTGTGTTCATTCATACTCATCTGCTCACACAGACTCGTGTTCGTGCTTCTGTTCGGCATATTGTGTCTATGCTACTAGTACTTAGTGTGTTTTTAGTTAACATTTTTCTTAATTCATATTTTAGATCTTATTTCTATTTTTCTTTTACATTTAATACTTTTGTTGGATGTAACTGGGACCCTGTATACACAGTTTTTTGTTCCACCAAATGTACCACATGTTGTGAATGACAAATAAAGAACCTTGAATCCTTGAAGGTATTTGATCTATAGCTGTGTTGATAAATGTTTCAGTTCCAGATACTGAAAGGTGCGTTCACACTGTTAGAAAACTGTTGACCTCTTGTTGGTTAAGTTCCTGTAAAATAAATCTAGTCAACCAGCAGTGATACCCTGGGTGCTAATAATTCAGTGCCTTCAAAAGAGGGGGGTGGATAGTGGGAGAGGGTGACTTTTTTTTCTTAAATGAATCAATCCCACAAGCCTATGCTTCAGCTGCCAGCTTTTTCAATTTTATACACCTAAAAATCCCTTTCAACCAGACAGAGAAAATATTTACAATAAGACTGTTCCTTTCCTAAAAAGTTCACATCATTTTATAAAGTTTATATTAATTATGATTGCCAGCTATGCTCTAGAAAACAGTCTAGAAAAGAATTCTTCACTAAATTGAACAATCTGTTAAGTTAATAAGACGAAGAAAAATGGAAGAACCGATGTTATCAGACTGAAAATTCAGATTCTTATTTGGTTTGCTTTTCTAATAAGTTAAAACTGATTCTGTCTCCCCTAGATTGACAGATTAGTGTGATTAGTATGATTTAAATAACAGACTAACATATTCAAAAGCCCAGACTCATTGAATCTATGTATAAACAGGAGAAGAAAGTGTGAGTATTTGTAAGATCCCATTTGTAAACCTTCCTCTGCAGAGTACAGAAATATGCAAAGTTACCACAGTAAGTCTCCCAAACTGAACCAAGTGGAGGGAGGGATACTTAGCTTTTAGCACAAGCAGCAGCTCTGAGCTTGCATGGGTTTAGTGGGATTATTTGGACCCCGATGGCAGCGAGCGAGGCCAGCAGGTGAGG
Source organism: Nematolebias whitei (assembly GCF_014905685.2). Lineage (NCBI taxonomy): Eukaryota > Metazoa > Chordata > Actinopteri > Cyprinodontiformes > Rivulidae > Nematolebias > Nematolebias whitei. Next base: position 17,494,676 of record NC_056500.1, read on the forward strand.
CCTGGGCTTTAGCCTTTAGGTAAACAGAGAAGAGGTTTGCCAGAGCCTGGATGTGTTGCCAGGCTGAAATTGTATCTGTCCACACTACTTACGTCAGTCAGACTGATCTGCCGCCTCTGATGGGGATGCACAGAGAGGAGGGGTGTGCTTGTTGCCAGATTGTGGAGGGGACGGCTAAGGACCAGCTTTCATCGTCTAAGTGCCACAGTGAGGCCAGACGAAAAACAGTCGGGTGACATTACTTGACTGGTTGTCAATAGTATCTTAGCAGGCACTAAACCAAAAGTAAACACGCAGCGAGGCTGAGTGTGAAAGCTCCGAATCTGGCAGGATCGCATGCAAAGCAGAGCAGAAAACCACACATAAAGTGATCAAATATGTGAACTTTTGTCTTCTTTGCTTTTTTTTCAGGAAGCCCTGATCCTATTTTCTTAGAGCTTATAGTTTTAATTAGATTTGCATTTGGAAAAACTGGCCTGTTTTACACGTGTTCTGTGAGTTAAACAGCAAAACAAGCTTATGTCTCATGAATGGCTCCGTGTGTTTTCCCAGAACGTTTGGACTCCCCGGACATCATCTCAGATTAAGACAAGAGAATCACCACGCTGCATATTTAGAGGTGTTGGGAATGTTTCTGTTTCACACACACACACACTTTTTTTCCACATGACCTTTAAAGTAATGAGCTGGAAATAAGATTAAACATAAACCAAGAAGATGCTGTTGAGAGAAAGATGTGTTTGTGCAAAATTATATTTTATTGAACGTTATTGGGCACATTTTTGGCAGTTTTTCACGTCTGTTACATTTTTAGACTCATTTGTGTGATCATGTGGTTGTAAAATTGTGACATTGTTGCATTTTTCTTGACTGTTTCTGTCAAAACTGAACTTTCTTGATAGACGTCCCCCTCAGGGTCATCTCTGCTGCAGCCTCCATGTTTGTTCACCTGCTGGTCAGTGGCGTCCGAGCTGAAAGGCCACCGCTTTGGCCCACTGACCCCTGACCTTCTGCAGCCTCCACACGCCTCCTCTCTGGACCAGCAAATATTGAACCAGTCAGTCAGGGATCCTGTTCTGCCGGAGAGCAGCTTTGCCGTCACTGTACGTGCAGGCCAGGGCACATCCCTGACGGCGTGGGTGTCAGGAAGTTAAAGCACAAATTGCATCAATTTGAATCCCATTTTAGACCTGCAGTAATCGTTTTGCTTTCATTGCCATAAGCCAAGTTTTAAAGCAAACATTGATTTTAAAGTCAAGTATGAGTTTAACCTTCCAGTCTTGAAACAACTTTGTTTTTTTAACTTTCTGTCACAATTTTAGCTCATTTTTCAACAGTGTAAAGATGAAAAATTACTTTAAATTCAGTTTAGATTTCAGGTTTTTGTACAAACAAGTTACATTGAAAAAAACAATGAACTGATGGATCATATGTGTTGTTTTTACAAGTATTTAAATTATTTTATTCAAAAATTGAGAAAATAAGTTTACCTACTAGTCAAAATCAGGAATAACATATAAGGTTTAACCTTTCAAACTTTTTGCCTCTGTGTTTGGGTAGATGTAGTGTTTTTAGTTTATTCAACGGACAAAAAAATAAAAAATATATATTTGAGGTCGGTTTTATGTTTTCCATAAAATCCTTAGGTTTTAAAAGACTGAAAAAAACCTCCTCTTTGGTCATTGCATTTGAACAGATTCATAATTATATCCTTAATAATTTAAACAATCTTTTAGCGGTGAAGACTTTAACATTAAATAAGCAAAAAATACAAGTACAAATAAAAAGTCTTTTTTAGCTTTTGCGTTGATATGACAATGTTTCGTCTCTAACGTAAACAACATGTATTTAAAACTTGCAGCAGAACATTCAAAAACAGTTAATTTATACATTACTTCTCCTTCATTTGCGTTGCGTCCTGTTTGTGCACGTGTGTTTGACTTCTTGGGTTCTGTGTGCTGATCAGATTGTTCCTCTGAGCCATTGTTGCTTTATGCTGCTGTCTCTCCTCTGCATTGTGTGTGTGGATGTGTGCGAGTGTGATCCTGGGTGCTCAGGAATGTTTGCTCTGCCAACATTCGCTGACTGTAGTCGTCGTCGTCTCTGCAGCCCAGAGAGGAGCAGAAGCTCAGCAGCCTTTCATCAAACAGACACGGCTCGTCCTTTTCAGAGGAGGAAGGTAAATAGGGACTTTAATTGGTGGATAATGTGGTTGAAAGGCACAAGACTGACTGTCCCTGCACAAACACAGACATGACAGCTTAAACACAGACCCACATTCAAGGGCTGATTTCTCTCAGAAAACAGGATATTGGTAGCAGAAAGAAGAATTTATGATGGTCTAGTTTTTTGTGTAACACAGGAGAAGAGCAGCTTTCAGTCCTTTACGTGGTTTAAGGACCAGTTGACTAAATCAAAACCCCCTAAATAACATAGGCTGGGGACTTGTGTTTTTATTTTCTAAAGTTTAACATACCAAGGATATGGTCAAATTTAAGAGTTTGAACTTCATATTTTGTTTGTGAGGATTCTTTGTTGTTGTTTACAAACTCCAGACTATGAATGATTTTTATTAATTTACATTTCTATTTCATTCAAATGTTAAATGTCAGATATGAAGTAGAATTTTGCAAAAGGGTTATATAAAGTAAATATCTTACCTGTCATAGAAAGCTTTTTGAACTACCTCAGTTTGAAGAAATTCTGACTGAACGGAGGAGCTAATGGCTTATGTTAGCTTAGCTGTTGTCTTAAAATGACTCATGAATCAACATTTCTTCAAATAGGTAAAAAAAAAAAAACCCACCTATTTCATCAAAACCTTGGATTTTGCACCAAACCGTTATTTTGACACACAAATTATGATATTTGTGCCACAAATGCCCCAAGCTGCACTGGAAGTGCTAAAGCTGGCTGCTGCTGCCACTGTTTGCACTTGCGTTCTACACAAATAACTGTGGTTGGTGAAATTCACAGTAATGTAAAGATTTATCAGATAACATTTTCATATACAGTAGTCCCTCGTTTATCGCAGGGGATCCGTACACTGAAGACCCACGATAAGTGAAAAACCGCGAAGCAGGAATAGTAGTACAAGTAGTAGTTTATTTTATTATTTAAATATATATCTATATATATTAAGGTGCTTTACACCCTTCCCACACTCTTGCAATATTCTAAACAATGTTTCTAAACACGCTAAAAGAGCACAGAATGTCATGATTTCAGCTCTCTGCCTCCTCAGCTCTCTGCCTCCTCTGCTCTTTGCCACCTGCAAGCGCTCTTGGCCACGCCCACTTCTCCACTATATACACGGTGAACAGCGGAAGAAGCTTTTTCTGCAGCTCTGGGCTGCACAAATGAGCAGCAGATGCTAAATACTTTAAAATAATTTATTTTAAATAAAAATCCCATGCCGATTGTGCGACTCATCCATCAATCAGCCAATTGTGTGTCATGTCCAATCTTATTTTGAAAAACCACAATAGAGCGAGTCCGCGATCAACATCCAGGATTCATCCATCCTGATCCGGGCCTCACTTGAACTTGCTTTTCATGGAACTCATTTTCAAAATACATGAACTATCCCCATTATGTGCAGTTTTTTCCCCTCAAATTTAGATTTATTTATTTTTTATCCTTTTGAAGCATGAAAAGAGAGAAATGGTAGGCCACAAAATCATAACACAACAGAGTAATATTCACATTCAATCAATACAAAAATATTTGCATATAAGCATCATACACCTTCTAGTCACTAAACTGGGAATCTTTGTTTATTATAGCTGCATGATCCAATAAAATAGTTTAATTGTGAGTTATGAGAACAAATATACTGAGTGTTATTTTGCAAATATCAGAAAAGTTTCAACCTTTACCAAAACAATTTGTGAGTAAATACATGTACCTTTAAAATCGTATTCATATCATTCTCTCTTCCATAAGGACACAGCAGGTTTATCTTCACACACACTCTTCCTAAAGCCTCCAAAGAGCAATTAAGATACTATATCTACCTTCAAGCATAATGTGCACCCCTCCCTGCCTTAAGTCACCACTGACCACCCCACCCCCACCACACTTCCCCAGACCCTTTGACCTCTGACACACAACCTCTCTGCTGAATGAGTACACACAGGGGCGTCAGAGGGAGACCCTCAGCAATTATTGCACACATACACACACAAAAACATACACATTCCCCTCTGGTTGGGAGCACTGAATTAAATGGTAAAAATGCACCACTGGTCACACACAAGGGATCTCACAACAGACACACAACACACAGCTGGAAGGTGAGGGGTTAGCTGTGGGTCGCAGGTTAAAACAGTTCAAATGGACAGAACAGCTGCAGGAGATCGAGGGGTCCTGTGGAGTTTTGAGGGATTAAACTCTTGGCTCAAATAAATGTAGTCTGATTATTTAAAAAAATTTATAGGCCAAATAATAAATATATCAATGAGTGCTTTCAACAATGTCAACTCAAAATACTTTGATCAGACATGAACAAGTTTTTTAAGATGTTTAAAAAAAGAAAAACAAAATGCTTTATTAGCCATGCAACCAAAAGTTGAGAAAATCCACATTAATGGCAAATCAAAATACAAAGAGCGTGCTCAGCTTAGCTGTAACGTTGCTAATAACGGATGACTACCTAATAGTGGCTGGCTGCAGGAGAAAAAGTCCCGCCCCTTTATGTAAACAAACAGGAAGTTTCCTGTTTCCCAAGACTTTTGTACTGAGGCTACAGAAGCAGGCTAAATAAATAAATAAATAGCAGTTACCAAAAAAAAAAAAAAAAGGCTTCAATTTTAGATGTTAGAAATTAATGAAGTCACTTTTTTATATCAGTGAGCTAGAGTAGTAGTGCTCCAGGCCGAAGTTTCTCCCAAAACTTGTTTTTGTTTGATACCGTTTAGTTGTCTATGTCACTGTGTATTTCAGCGCACAATCAAAGTGAATTAGCAACTGAATCACAACGAGGGTAAGAACGGCTTCATTCTTCTTGTTTGTTTAAGAATATTTTGTTCAGAATTTTCAAGATCTTTCAGTTTGGTTTTAAGCAACTTCACAGCATTGAAACAGCATTAGTGAGGGTTTGTAATAACAGTCTGGTATCAAATAATTCTGGTCAATTTGTGGCATTTGTACTCCTGGACCTTACGGCTGCTTTTGATACTATTGACCCCAGTATCCTTATATCGCGGCTGGAACACTGGGTTGGGATTACATGTTCTGCATTAGAACGGTTTCGCTCATTTTTGAGTGACAGGAGTTTTGGTGTCAAGGTTGGTAATAATGTATCTGCTTCAATGCCTCTTTCCTGTGGGGTCCCACAGGGCTCGATTCTTGGACCCCTTCTATTCTCACTCTTTTTGCTCCCACTGGGGTCTGTGGTCTGAAACCAGTTAGTTCTTGCTCCATTCACCCTCTCCTAAAATGTCTGGACAACATTATGACATGGATGGCTTCAAATTTCTTAAGTTTTAACTATCAGAAGACTGAAGTCATTGTGTTTAGCATTAGCTCAACCGCCGCCTCTGATCCTGTAAACCTGGATTCCCTTCAGCCATATCTTAAGCAGTCTGTTAAAAATCTCAGGATGGTTTTAGACTCTGACTTCAAGCTTGACAAACAAATGAACTCTGTTCTACAGAAAAGCTTCTTCCAGTTAAGGTAGATAGCTAAGCTTAAGCCAGTGTTGTCCAGATCCAACCCTGAGAAGCTAGTCCATGCCTTTATCATGACCCAATTGGACTAATGTAATGCACTTTATGCTGAGGTCAGCCAGGCCTCTATCTTGTGTCTCCAGCTCATCCAGAATGCTGCTGCTCAGTTCTTAACCGGAACTCATAGGTTTGAGCATATTACACCAGTTCTGTCCTCCCTTCACTGGCTCCCTGTGCAACTAGAACAGATTTTTAAATTATTCTGTTGACCTACATATAAGTGCCTAAATGGCCTTGCATCCCTTTATCTCTCTGAGCTATTGGAAGCATATGTTCTCTCTCGGGCCCTGAGATCGTCCAATCAGCTGCTTTTGGCAGTTCCAAAAACAAGCTTGAAGCTTGAATGAAGATTGTGTTGAAGTGATCGGGCATTTTTAATAATGGGCCCCAAACTGGAACAATCTGCCCCCCAACATTAGGCAGGCCAACTCCCTTCCTGTGTTCAAATGTCTGCTAAAAACACATCTGTTTTCTCTGGTAGTGCACACAGTGTTAATGAGCATGCATCAGGACACACAGTGTGAGTTGATTTAGTATTTTTTGTTCTGTGTTCCTATATGCTTTTTTAATTTTTATTTAATACTGTTAAATAGTTTTTCCAGTATTATCATTAGTGTGTTATTTTTTCCATTAATTTTACTCTCATTGATGTTATTGTTAAGCCCTTTGGTAACATCTTATGTTTAAAATCCATCCATCCATTATCTTTACCCGCTTATTCCATTTTGGGTCATGGGGGTCACTGGTGCCCATGTCCAGCCTTCACTGTACGAGGGGCGGGGTACACCCTGGACGGGTCGCAAGTCCATCACAGGGACACATAGAGACAAACGAGACAAACAACCATTCACTCTCACACTCACACCTAGGGACAATTTAGAGTTACCAATCAGCCTAACATGCATGTTTTTGGACTGTGGGAGGAAACCGGAGTACCCGGAGTAAACCCACGCATGCACAGAGAGAACATGCAAACTCCACCCAGAAGGTCCCTGGACCGGGGTTTGAACCCAGGACCTGCTCGCTGGGAGGCAGCAGCTCTACCAGTTGCGCCACCGTGCTGCCCTATGTTTAAAATGTGCTCTATAAATAAAGTCGACTTGACTTGTTTGGGGCTCTGGGGTATAAATTGTATGAAATAGTCTTCTACACCATTGTTTCAAGAAGCTCTGGGAACCCTGTCCACTCCAAGATACATAAATGATTTTTAATCTTCCTAAATTTGCAATGTCATTTACAACATTAAATACAGTTTTCCTAAGATTTATTTTGTTGTTCCTTCAATCATGTTCTGTATCAGTCTGTTCCTGCTACTCACTGCACACCTGGTCATCGTTTGCTAATCATCACACCTGCTCATATCAAGTTGTTTCTGCCTCAGTGGATCTTCAGACTGGTGTTCTTCACTCAGTGCCACATCATTATTATTACTAGGTTAATTCTTGTTTCCATTTTTGTTTAGTTTTTAAACCACTGTTTTTTGTTTTTTTTTCTAGTGGATTTAAACTTTTGTTAAAATTCCCTGCTGCTCTTGTGTTTGAGTCTACTTTCATCATGACTCCTGTCTTCTGACAACAAAAGGTAATAAACATACACAATACATTTATATCAGTGTTAGTGAAACTCTCATAAAGTTATCATATAATTACTACTACTTATATTATTATTAATGTTATTAAATGGAATTAACCCAGTTCAAAATGGTCACCACAGTTAATCAGCCTAAGCCAACAGAATGCCCACACCTCAGTCTGATTTACATTAGACTTAAAAATGATGGAGTTATAGTGGAGATTTATCCATATCATGCAAGATCTTTCAATAATGTGTGAGCTTGCCGATAACCCAATTTACAAGGTTTTATCAAAATTGCTACAACTCTGTCCCTTCTCATCATAAGTTGATCTTAATCTAAACTTTTGTGTAAAAGGCAGCTGGTCAAATGGATTTCTATAATCGAAACTTTTTATTAAAAAAAAAAAAAAAACGATTGAAAATTTGAGATGACTCTGACACCAATCCATCATTTGAATGGCCATAGTAGAATTATAAACCTGTAGATAAGCTTTATTTTATTTTATATTTTTTTAACTCACTGAGTTTGTTCATATTGTTACGATTTTTACTCTTGTAAATGTAAGAATTGAAAAAAAAAATTACAAATATTTTAGAATTTATATTTTTCAAGTGTAATGGTAAAATGGAGAATTTAAAGGATAAAGATAATTCTGCAACAATTTTGAGTTTTTTTTTTTCTACTTGTTCTCGGCAAAAGTAAAGACAGCAGAAGAGTAAACAATGACATATATAAAATATAGTTGATTTATTTTTTGTCAAATTTGAGAAACGTTTGTGTAGAAACTGTTTTTAGATTTCTGTTGTTTAATTTAAATTGTTTTATTTAAAAAAAATTGCATTTGAGTATTTAATATTTCTGTGGGATTTCTGTGCTAACATTTTTTATTGTGTTCTTATTGACCCTTTTGAAAACATTCATTCAACCTTTTATTTAGACAGGTTAATCCCATTGAGCCTCGGGGACTCATTTACAAGAGACCTGAAAAAAACAAACATTTTCTTATGACTTATGTGCAATATGTTATGTCGGTGTTTTTAATTTTTGTTCTATTAATTAGAAACAGCTCCTCGCAGCTGTCAAATTCTATTGCCTCTTGATCAAATGCAACTCAGTCCATCCAAATATCCTTAAAAGGTCTAAAAACTGCAACATTGCAACAAACGTAGTTGGCGTGAGGACATCAAAGAAGTCGACTCACTGCTGGTAACACTGGGAGGAGGATAAAACGGACCGAGTTAACAAAACTAAGCTCAACCTGAAAGGCAGGCAGGCTCAGTAATACGGGATCATCCCCGGTGTAATTCCTCCCTCCAGGACCTTAACAAAAAGACCTGGGACAAGAGCTGCACATCTGGAGGTGGTTTCAGGGAAGGTCCAGTGGTCCGGCAGTCACTGACCAGGTCGCCATGCCAACATCATACACGCACACATACACACTGACAAATAACTGCTTGAAACAGTCCGGAGCTCGCTTGCCCTCTTTCATCCCTACATATTCTAATGAGTCTCTTCGGGCTGTGTTTTGTGCGTGGACGTGTCCAAACATGGTGGGACATCAGAGGTCAGCCTGGCTGCTGACCTTGGCCCCTAGCGGCCCCACCTTTTATAGGGGAGATGCCATTGGATCTGGGTGGTGTCAGAGCATAGCTATGCTCTTCTGTGGCAGGTTTGGTTACTAATCGGCTCAGAGGCCAGTCGGAGGCTGGACACCAGCCCGTATTGTCCAGCTGCATCTGAAAGGGCTGGTGCTGAAAGGCCGGGGCAGCGGCGGGTCAGACTGTCCGCAGCGCTCCGTCGCCTTTCAAACGCCATCAATATGCTGCTTCATTGTGGTCAGCTCAGCCTGGTGAGAAACCAGATCTGAGTAACTGCACACATGGTGGTCAAAGGACCGAATTAAAATATCAAATCATGCTTTAATAGAGTAAAAATCACTATCTAAATTATGTCATGCAAAATTTCTTGTTGCTTTTCTTTTGTTCACTAACAGATGTGGTGCAAGAGGTTTTTTTTCTTGTTGGGTATCTGAACTCAGTCAGTCATGAGAAATGCCATTCTTTAGGTGAGATTTTTATTTCATATTGAGATAATACCAATAACACCAAAATGAGTCAGTATTGTCAACACTGATCATTAGACTGATTTAACATACGACTTCTTTTTTTTTTTTTTTTTCATAAAGTGACATGATATTTTGGTACTTCTAAGTCAATCCATCACACATTGTAAATCGACTCCTCTTGTTTACTTTGGACTAAATTAAACGCCGATTAAAAGATGTTGCCACCCTCCTGATTCACTTTGACTCACTCAGGCCCGTTAACAGATTTAATCACTAGTTAAATCAGCTGTCTGACAAACTAATTTTATTAAGCTCTTCTAGTCTGCCTTCAGCTTTCAGTTAAACACATTCATCACTGAGGTTTGCAGAGACTTCATAAAGAACCGCATGATGAATAACAATAATGACTTGTTTAAATATTTGCATGAGATACGTTGACCACATTTTTTTTTAGATTGCCACAGACGGATACAGAGTTTATTCTGAATCAAAAGCTGAGATTTTTTTTTTATGTTTGCATCTGAATTTAAGAAAAGCAAAAGGTTTTGCATTGATTTTTCTTACTGCCAATTTACTTGTATTTCCTCATTACAAGTATTTCTCACCTAGTTGGACTGAACTTTAGTTGATGATCTGATCTCATCAGTTAGCTTTGCAATTTTTTGTGTTTCAGTTTTTGATGGGAAATTATTTGCACAAGGAAGATGGGTTAAATGAAACTGAAGCAGCCATCTCATCACCCAGCCTCACTCCTGCTCCACCAGCTCCTGTTAGTGTCACATTTTTAATACAAGACTCTGAAAAGAGTTTCAGGAAAGTCCAGTTGCCCTAAATGAGAGTATTTTAATGAACTGGAAGTTCTCTTGAAACACAACATCCCACAATCCTCAGCTCTAGACTCTTCAAAGTCTAATATGACCTGCCAATGAAATTGTCTCCCCCTTTTTTTTTTTTTTTTTTTTTTTTTTTTTTTAACAAGGCGCGAAAGGAGAGCAATTAAATCCAATTGGACCCTGCAGTAATGCTCAGACCTTAGCCCCAGGGGGCCCTGGCAGTCCGGATGTTTAATCATCATCTGACCTGGTTGCTGTTTCTGATAAATGGGTCTGGGCAAGGAAAGCGTTGGCTGGTCATTAATCTACAGTCAGATGGGGACAATCACACACAGTTGCCATCAAGTTAATTGGCAACTTATTTTTGCACGAGCAGGAGGCTAAGGCGAGATAAAGATGAATGTTTTCCAGTTGATTTATAATTTAGTCCTAGAGGGTACTAATAGAAGCAAAACAAAGGGAGGAAGGAAAAGGAGCGAGTTAAAAGAGGGTTGGTTTTTTTTTTTTAAATCAGTTCAAGGAGGCTTAAATGGACCTGCAGACAGAAAAATATTCTTGGTTAAGTTTAAAAATATGTCATGAACCATTTTTTGGTGATTTTTAAAAATATATATTTTTACAATAAAAAAGTAAATAAAACTGGGTCATCAAAATTTCCTAATATTTGTTGCAACACAGAAAATATGACGACTTACAAGAATGCACATGATCATCTACCTCATTGCTTCCACTCCTGTGCTCTTTCTGCCTGGCAGTTCAATCAGCTTCAGCAGTCGTCCAGGTGGCTGCCTGCCTGATGGATGGTGGGAACAGAGTGGACTGACCGGGTCATGATAAGAACTTTATCTTGACAGGGACTTCCTCTCTGAGTCTCAGCTCAGTCACACAGTGTTGACAGAGAGAGATGGATCTGAAGGTGGCAGGTGGATGGATGGATAGATGGGTGGATGGATGGATGGATGGGGGGTGGACATGAGCGTGTCTTATAGAACCAGACACAACCTCACTTACAGTGTTTATCAGTTGCCCTCGTGACCTCTGCACTCTTTGAAGGGTTTGGAGCGTGGAGCCATTTCTGTGTGAAGATGTTTTTATAGAACTGATTCATTGTGGTCATTTTCCTAGATGTTGTTCAACACAGATTTTATTTATTTTTTGTATTTTAGATGAAAGCAACTATTGGATTGGATTGACAGTAAATTTGATTCATTATCAATTTGTTTTGTTCATCTGTCAACTTTAAATTGTTGAGTCAACTATTATTTATACCCTGATGCATGCTCAATAATCCATGTAGAAAAATCTAAAGAGTTAAGTCAGGTCCTCTGGACGTTCAAAAAAAAATTTAAAAAATAAAAAAGAAGTAGAAACGTTTAGTCTTTCATCCGAAAGAGACTGGAGAATTGTTTCGGATGAAAGACGAAACGTTTCTACTTTGTTTGTTTTTTGAACATCTAGAGGACCTGACTTTAACTTTTTTTTTACAATATTTATACCTTTTTTAGTTTTTGTTTTTTCAATAATGTCCACACATATTTCAAGTTGCAAATATGAAAACAATGGACCTTTTCACAGGTAACAAGTTGTAACTTTTCAAAGCAGACATATTAGCCAATGATCAATGTTCAGTTTTAGTTTACAGGTAAATTCACCTTGTTACAGTTACTGAAGCGCGTGCTCAAAGTTAGTATTTTGCGATGCCTCATGTTCTGGCCATATTCATGTCTATTTCCAGTTTGTTGAAATACTCGATCTAAACAATGTTCATGTTTCAGCTGTGCTTTGCTCTCATTCTGACAACTGGCAACATTGCACTTTGCTATAGCGTAAACTATCAATAAAATTAATTCACAAATGCGTTTGTAGAAAAGTAATTAAAAAGCTGATATAAAGAGACCAAAACAAGAGTGAATGCTGTCCGGAAATCTCTACGACTCTATTTGAGCTTGTGGTGCTCAATTTTACTCATGCACAATAGTATTTGAAAAAGGTCAATAGCGGTTTGTTACAAAGTCCATAACTTTTGCATGTCAAGTAAATTATGGTGTAATATTACAATAATCATGACAATTTACAAGTTTAAACACCCAACACATTGGCACATATTGCCTGGGGTTCAATAAATCTCTTCAAATATGAGTTGGTAAACTAAATTGATCAGTTTTTGCTCGTGTAATAATTCAACCTCAATCTGACTGAAAATCAGTCTCTAGCCAAAACATATTCAATGCAATAAAACCACATTAAAGATTAATAACAGAAAGCCCTTCTAAATACCATAAATCTAATGGTAAAGTGAGCATACTGAAACATGAGTCCCAAGACGTTTTACTAAAACAGTCGTATCAAATGACACACACACAGCTGAGGAACATGTCACTCCCGAGTAGATAAAAGATTTGTAAAATGACAGAAGAGTAAGAGGCGAGGCTGACCACCGTGTGAAGCACTACTCTGGCAAATTCAACTAAAAATGTCAAACATGATCAGATTTAGATTAATTTTACTGATCGGTATTTAAACACAAATTTACAAAACACAGCAACCATAAAGATTTATACTAATGTCAAACGTGGTCAATGAAATTTCACCATGTTGTTTACTGAAATGTGGTAGAAATTCTTAGAAAATGTGACATGTCAACACATCTTTTTAGGTATAATATTCAATACTATTGTTACATTATTTCTACGTTACTGCATTCTGTTGTTTTTGAGATGTTCCAACACTTTTCATTACAAGCTCTTTGTTTTTCGAGAGCTTTAACAAACGGAACAGAAGACAATGTTTACTTTGTAAAATGCAGGTAAGATATTGTCTGTCAACTTGAGAGCTCAAGAATAACATTACGTATCTGCTTCTACCTTTTTAGTGTAATTAATTTATTTATATTGTTTCAGATGGACAGTTGACATCTGTTTTTTTTTGGGTTTTTTTTTTTTTTTAGTTGCTGCTACATCGCCTGTGCTGCTCTTGGTTGAGACGCCACGGTGAATTTTAAGAATGGAACCAAACACAGCATGTCTGATCAATATTTCAATTGGTGCGTGACTGCTGTGTGTTTCTTAATTCCAGCTAATTGGGACTTTTCACACATATCCACCGTGCAGAATGCCTTCTCTAATGAGCACAGCTCCATTCACTCTCTGATCTGTGGCTGGCAGCAGGAGTCTTGTTGGACTGACCTGCACAGTCCCGGGTGGTCAGCGCTGAACAGGACACAGCTGAATAGTTGCTCATCCCCTGCTCTCTGCGGGCGATCTCGGTCCTCTGAGCTCCAGATCTGACCCATAGAGGATAAAGTGAGCCAGGGTCAGGTACCAGAGTCAACAACCCTGGACTGACCTCCACACCAGCGTTGTGCCCTCTGGCCACCAGCCTTTTGCAGGTCTAACCCTGCTCAGGGATGGCTAGACTCCCTGTGGTGAGTCAGGGGTCATTCTCCTGGCGGCTCATTGTAGCAGCCGCTGACCAATGACAAAGGGCTTGTGGTCAAGACACAGGGGCCATAGGAGTGTGAAAGCAAGCGGATCGCCGCACCCCTGCCGATGGAGCCTAATTTTGCAGGATGCTGGTATGTAAGCCACAGATGCCACATTAACAATAGCTCAGCATTGATAAACAATAATGTTTTTGCAAGGTCTTTTTCAAGGGGCCAGTCCAGTTCCCACAAAGTCCATCTGGCATTAAGATGTCCTGAGTTGCTATTCAGCACTTCATTCTCCTTTTTGTGTGTGGCTTTGAAACAATAGTCATTTCTGGAGGCCCAATGCTCAGCTGCTTTTATTTTTTGGGCTAATGCATAAAAATATGACAAATGCTTGATATCAATTTAACAAGTTAACACAGGATTTTACAATTGAAAGTTGTTGAGAAAGTTCTGCAGCTATTTCACACCAAAGAGAGACACAAAACGAGCCAAATCTATATATTCCGATTAATGCTAATTGTCAAGAAGAGAAAAATTGTGAAGTGGAAGTATATTGACCCACTATCCTGAGGTTGATGGGCACAGAGACTGAGACAAATGAACACATGAAGGAACAAATGACTGCAAGTTCAAGACTGAAAATGGAGATCTTTATGCAGAGACAGAGGAATGTTGACTGCACTGTATGTACCAAAGTGTTTGACAAACCAGACTGCACAGTTTGTTAAAAATAAGCACTTCAGAAATGTTAATGTTTGGCTTTTTTGTCCAGTTTTCTGTTCAGTGTTGTGATTTGAGAAGTCCTATGTTGGTTTTTGTTTGAAACTTGTAGGAAATGTTTAAGTAAAATGCTTAAAATGAAGGTCCAACTGCACTGATTTGTCATATTCTGTGTTGATTAATGAATATATAGGATGGTTTCCCCCAAGGGCAGAAGGTGATTTGTCAAACAATATCAAACATAATGATCTGTCCTTCCAGCAGTGTTTCAAAGATGTTGTTAATTCTACAACAGACTGGACCTGATCTATCAGGGCTCAAACTTAAAGAAAAGGGTTTGTCCATCCATGTTGTTCAAAAATAAACCGAAATGGTGACAACCTTTTTGAAAATTAAACCTCACATTCCGTTTTGGTTATGTTCCCCTACATAATCTATTCTCTTGCTGGGTTCCTTCCTGCTTTGGTAGTAACGTTCCGTGATGCCAAGAGGAGCAGCTCACAAATGTGTTCAGTGTGCAGAGAAAGTCCCTCTATGAACAGATCTCCTCATTCATGAGTTTGGCCGACGTGACTCATGTCTTCAAACGGAGGAGTGTGGGAGGACGTTTGGAACAAGATGGGGAGTGAGTATTTTGTTCCCAGCACTGGGGCTGGGCTGGGCTGAGCTGGCCCAACTGGGCCTGGGTGAATAGTCAGGAGGCTAATGAATGAGAAGGAGATTCTGAGAGAGCGTGAGAGTGAAGGAAGTGAAAACAGCAAGTGGCTGAAAGAAGCCAGAACTCTCTCCCTCTCTGCTGCTTTTTGTGCCTCTCGCTCGATCCGGGACAGGAAGTAGGATTGTTTGTGATCAGCACGTGTGATCCGTAGCCCAGCATGCGCTGCTCTCCTGAGGGAGGTCAGGCAGGAAGTGGCCAGGCGTGGGCTGTGACCTCTGGGTAATGAGCGAGGAGCCTCAGGGGGTGGGGGACTGCTGCTTGCTGCCATGTTCCTTTCCTCTGACATGCGTCCACACACACATTAAAACTGATAGTGTACCCATGACTGACAAAGAGCAGCTGTATTAAATTTGTGTTGAATTCAAATGTAGAAGAGACATGAAGGCAGAGCAAAATAACAGATTGTCAGATTTATGTATTTTCTCCTGCTTTCATCTCTGAATGGGTTACACAAATTTTAAATGTCACTATAAACAAACAATTTCAGCATTTAAATTTTTTTAATAGATTACAATTCTTTCTTTTCTGAATCCATTAGCAATATAATATAGGGATGCGCAATATTGAATTTTTGGCCGATATGCCGATACGTTAAAGCTAATTTTGCCAATTACCGATACTGATATTTTAATAAACTTTCCTTTGTCAGAACATAGCTCTCTTATTTAGGCTTGCTTGTTACAAAAATTGTGTAACAGCCATAAAAGCTGATGACATATATTCAGTATCAGCCATATGATATATCCTTGAATGATATGCATAACACTTTGACTTGTGTTAAATGAAAAGTGTTAGATGTTATTTATTAACATTAGTCACCTGCGATGCTGTCTCACTTGTGGAGGCTTGTTCCAGGTTCCTAGCTGCAGTGTGGGATCCTCTGCACTCTTGTGCATGAAGGACAGCCTTTTTAACTTCAAAGTTTTTGTCTATCCATTCTGCCGTGAGACTAATCATGCCAAGGGGGCTAACACAATATCCAAATGTCTGTGGTAAAACTCACCCAAGTGCTATCAGCCATTAGCTTCTCAATGATGTCATAAATGACGACTTGTAACTCTGGTAAGGTTACGATGGAAAAATATCTCCTACTGGGGACGATGTACCGAGACTCACCATAGTCCAAAAATCTTTGGAATCCGACATCCACAACAACAAAACCTTCCACGCCACCAACATTTTGAATTCTTCCCCTCCGCCTTGATCAGACCAGGTAGGCATGTGTGACGTCATCATGTTGTGCTGCTGCTGCAGGCATCCTTGTCACTGGTTTGTCATACAAAAACAGCGTCTTTTTATATCAGCGAGTTATTTTGATGGAATGGCCGATGCCCAATATTGAACTTTAACGCTAATATCGGCCAATACTGATACCATGCCGATAATATAGTGCATCCTCAATATAATTATCATATAGCCAATATATTCACCAACTTTTGTTTTATACACAACTGACGGTGTACTTGTTTCCTGATGAGTGTGTGTAACTAAACTATAATTTGGCTACATGTATTTGTTGGTCAGTGTATTTTGGCACAGTTGTAAAAATTGAAATTTTGGTCAGTTTTGTGACATTTACTTGTAAATAAATCAAGTTATTAGTCGTGCAAACGCATGCACATAAACCTAGTAATGCTAAGCTGGTAGAAACATTTTTATGGTCAAACTCTCCTACATTGTCATTTGCTAATCTATTTTTAGCTTTCTCCCTTCATACCCTCAGACCTATGTTCTTTAAGTAAAAGTATTTATGTAAAATTCCAAAACGTTGAATTTAAAACAGATTTTAAAGAGTTAAACTGGTTAAAGAGTTAAACTGGTTAAACTCAAACACACTACGAGCGTCAAACAAATTGTATGATTTGCTTGATTTGATCATTGATGTTAGCATCAGACATTGAGGTAAAACGTTGAAAACTGATTCAGCTTTTGTTTTATAAAGCGGACGGTGATGTCTCTTTGTGTGCTTTCTTCTATGTTTTAATAGAAAAGTTAAAGTTGGCTGACTGCTCTCTTCCCATGCTTCTTGGACATTTTTGGCTAACTGCTTGTTGATTAAGGTGTCTGCCATTTATTGAGCACATGTGAAGCTTGTGTGTGTGTGTGTGTGTGTGTGTGTGCTGGTTAGTGGCCTTCATCATGTCAGACAGTGGCTGACAGGGGCTAATTCAGCAGTTCATCCTTCAGGGGAGTGGGTGTAGTGGTGATGGAGGTTGGAGAGCTGTCAGCAGGGCAACCAGCCAGGTTCCCAAGACACTCTCTGCAGACCACTTGAGACAAAAAGAAAGGGGGGGAAGAGGGAGAAGGGGAAGAGCAGAGAGGAAAGGAGACGTTCCTAAAGCAAAACACTAAAATCTGAAGCCACAAGTCAGCCAGAGAGACACTCGGATACCACGCAGGTAGCCGAGCCAGAAACAAGCTAAATTGTCCTTTTGTGACACAAGAGCCATTCAGTGGGAACAGGATGTTGTCTGCGGGATGTCCCAGACCCCTCGGCGCTGTATTGTAATGTGTGCTTTTCGGTGCATGTGTGTGCACGTCTGGCTCAGTGTTGACTTTTGCGAAAGATTGATGAGGGCAGACTCAACTCTCTTCAGTCAATGAACGCTACATGCTCAATAAGCCAGCACGGAGGTTGAAGGAGGCGTCTTGTGTGATTTTAGGGCTCTTATTCTAACACATGGCCATGGTGGATGTATGGTAAACATATTGTTTTATTGGTTCTGAAACATGATGGACAGATTCTAGACATTTGAGTCTGTGACAGTTTTAAGAGAAATGTGGAAGAGGGAAGTGATGATAATGGCAAAAAACAAAGTTTTCTGTCTACAACTGGACAATGGGTTCACTCAAATCTCAAGTACTCTACTGGTATTTTGCCAAAAAAAAATCAGATATCTTTGTTTAAGCCCGAAGCAAAAGCAGAGGTTTGGCACTAATTTATTGTTGTCGTCGTCATGGTTATTTAAAGGAAAAATCTAGTTCGGTCTTTGTGGATTGACAGACGGTATACGATAAGGTGCCAAGACGGGAACTGTGGCAATGTATAAAAAAAGGTACAAGGTTTGTTGGAGATATCTATCTTATCTATCTATCTAAAAAAAACTCAACCGATCACTACAAAAACACAAACGTTTGAAGTGTAGAGGCTAAATAATGCTGAAGTGGGTAATGATGGAACAGAGACTGGATAAATAGATCAGTGGTAAATGGAAACACCTGGGATAATTGCTGATTAGGGACAGGTGAGGGTGGTAGGTTAATTGGAAAAACACCAGAGGAAGCTGAGAGTAAAAGAGAAAGGGCACATGGAAGACTGTGAAACAGACACAAGACCTACACAAGAAAACTAAATAAACATAACGATGAAATACAAAAACACAAATGGATAAGGATCTAAACTGACAGATTAACAAGTCACATAACCCCAACGACAGAAAAATAAAACACAAACTACAAAGGAGATGAGAGCAAAAGATGAACTCAAGGAACTTAATAAATAACCGATAAAATGAAAAGGCAGGTGAGACAACATATGTGAGGGTATTTCAGGATGTACAATGACAAGATGGTGAGATGTGCTAGTTCAAACTGGGTGTGAGTTTATATCAGGATCAGCTCTGATTCTAATCTGTAGTGAGAGTAGGGAGCAGGTGGAGAGAGCCTGGAGAGTTGGAGGCATGCACTGAAGAGAAGAGCAATGAAAATTAGTAGAAGCTAAACAAAATGTTGTCATGTGAATGAGAAGACAAGTTAAGTTTTAAAAAAGTGTGTTGAATATGGAGCTGACGGGGAGGACAAAAATATCAGAGAAGGTTCATGAAGGAAGAGAAAAGGGGGTTGTGACTGAGAAGGATGCTGGGAAAAGGGTGAGAGTGGGGAGGCTGTTCCACAGTGGTGGTCTCTAAATTATGCAGTCAAACGAAGATGGAAAAGTAATTTAATTTACAAAAAGTTCATCATGTCAGGAGATTCCATTATTATTTTTTCCCCATCAATATTGTGTTAACATTTATTTGGGTTTTCTCCTTGTTGGTTTTGTGTTTCCTGATGTGCTTAACAAATAAATTTTTATTACCTAGATCTATGGAGTATAAATAAAGACTTAACTCTACAGAGTATGAAAATCAATTCTATATATATATATATATATAGATATTAATATTTATATAAAAAAACACACACACACATCACTTTTGTCATATTTTCAGATTGTCGTTCTTCAGGTGCACGTATGCTGGCAGTCGGTGGTTTCAGATGTTATTTTTAATGCTTCAAACTTCTAGTTCTTCTCCAGTCTTTTTGTCAAGAAAGTGGCTCTGACAAAAAGACAGGAAAAAGAACTGGAAGTGGCAGAAATGAAGATGTTGAGGTTCTCTTTAGGAATGACAAGGATGGATAATATTAGGAATGAGATCAGAGGTACAGCACAGGGAGATAAAGTTAGAAAGACCAGACTGAGATGGTTTGGACATGTCCAGAGGAGGGACAGCAGTATATTAGTAGAAGGATGTTAGAAATGCAGCTGCCAGGAAAAAGACAAAGAGGAGCGATATGGATGCTGTTGGAGAGGCCATGGAGGTAGGTGGATTGAGGACGGAGAGAGATGGAGGAGGATGACTTGCTGTGGTGACCCCTGAAGAGGGAAAAGCCATAAGAAGATTTTGAATGCTTCAAAGCAGTTAGCTCTGTTTCTCATCTGTTTTCTGTAAATGCCTAGAAAGTCCTGTTGAATACCACTGGTACAGCTGTGGTTGTGCTGGCTGAGTTAAGCACTTTACCAAACCATCATAAAGCTTTGTGTCGTATGACCGAAGGTTTCCGGGTTCATTTTTTAAAGCTCAGGTGCTGAAATCAGCTACGTGGTGGAATATAAAATGGCATGACCAGTGAAGAATGAATTTGTTAAAATCAGGAGGAGGAGGAGCCACATGCATGCATGCATGTGTGTGTCCATTCCCATGACAACATGAAAACTGGCACTTCCTTGCACAGTGAGCCCATATCAGGGGGCTGCTGGGCCGAGCCCTGCGCAACAATACTTTTAATGTCATAGCTCAGTGACTGCTCTTTGTGGACAGGGCAGCGCACTGCGACCCACACAAAAACTCAAAGGCAAAATGGATTAGAAAATAAGAGAAAAGATGACTGAATCAAACCCAGTGGATTGGAGGAGATTAGCTGAAGGGATTATAGGAGAAATGACACACTAATTACTTTCTGTTGGGTGGGAGAGGGCAGTGTTTCTGACAGAAAGAGAGGGTTTCTTTAGGGAAGGGGAGCACATGGTGAACATTTTGTTAATTGATTTAATTCAATTTATTTCTATTCAGTTGAGTTTAAATTTTGTCCAGAACAGAGTGCGTCTATGGTCAACTTTGTTGATGATTTACACAAAGAATAAAATGGATTAATTCCAAGATCCTCTGAAGGGGACAAACTGAGAATTTGCAGCTTATTTAGAATTTGAAGATTATTCTTTTTCATTTTTATTTCACGTTTTATTTTTGACTTTTAGTTTAGGAAACAAGAAATTACGTTTTGGGAAACTAAAATATAACACATAATCAATTTTAGTTTTAAATTAATTTTTTTAAATCACTCACCTTTAACACTTTAGCCAATGTGAATTTTCTGTTGTTAGGAAAATATCTCAGGAACCACTAGATGTCTTTTGTTTTTTTTATATTTAATTAAAATCTCTCAATAATTTATTTGACGTACATCCCCAGCTGATGAGTGGCACGGTGGTGCAGGTAGAACTGCTGCCTCTCAGCGAGAACTCAGCTCAGTGAGTTGATCGAATCTCGAACGAGGACCTTTCTGGGTGGAGTTTGCATGTTCTCACTGTGCATGCATGGGTTTTCTCGGGGTATTCCGATTTCCTCTAACTGACCAAAAACATGCATGCTAGGCTGTTTGGTAACTCTAAATTAATGCGAGCAAGAGTGAATGGTTGTTTGTTTCGTTTGTTTCCCTGTGATGGACTGAAGACCTGACCCTCACAACCTGGAAAGGGAGAAGCGAATAAAGAAAAAGGATGGATGTATCCACATCTGACTTATTTATGGAGTAAACGCAATTCAACATGGTCACCACAGTTGATCGACTATTGCAAACAAATAAATGACTTGGTTAAGCTTACAGATACTGAGTTGAAGTTTGATTAGGTGGTAGCTGAGAGTCATCCTCAAGTCATACTATGACCTCTAATAGAGCTAGGGCTTGCAGTATTACACAAGATTGCACATATTGTCATTTACCGTAATTTCCGCTGTACTTATCGCACTGCCCTATAAGTCTCATCAGTCCAAATGTCTAATGAAGTGGAAAAATCCATAAATATGTCACTTCGCTGTATACGTCGCATCAATAGACCTTTTTCACGCTTCCGGGTTTTAAAGCGGATGTGGTGTTCAACAACTTCCGGTGGCTATAGCATTAGCATTAGACAAGTGACGAAAATGGCTCGGTCTCGGCGCAGTTTCTTTTGTTCAGCTCCTGGTTGTTTTTGTGGGGCAATAAAACAACCATATCTATCCTACCATGCTTTTCACTACGTACCCAGACCAAAGGAGGCAGTGGATCCAAGAGATCAGAAGAGATGATGGTCCCGACTTCTGCATAAAGCCAGGGAGCACTTGTAGCCTGCATTTCACTCAGGAGGATTTTGTCCGTGGATCCACCACCAGCTGCTTTAAAAGTTGAGCTTCTCTCTTCACCTGGAATAATTTCACTGCGCCAGCTAAGAGAGAGTCTGCTTTTAGAGAGCTCAGGAACAGCAGCTTGTCCTCTCTCGGAATGCTAACCTGGCTGAAGCTGCTACTGGAGTCCACGTGAAACTCACTTCACCTGGTGGCACATCCACCCACAGGTAAATATCAATTTAAGATGGTACATTATAAACTTTCATGTAAGTCATGGAGAGATCACGTTACATGCACCGACTCTCAAAATGTATTGATCTTCACGAAAATAATGTCAACAACAATAATAATAATGTGAATAAGCTCAATAATTGAAACGATCTTGCTAACTGTTGGGTCATTTAAAAAATGTTATCATTTAAAACTGTTTTAGACTTCTTACTATTTGCTTAAACCTTCAGTTGTGTGAACTTAAGCCCACTTCATTTCTTCCTACGTGCTGAAACACCAAACGCCCAGAGTTTCTGTTTGCAGCTCATGTGTGTACTAAGACCAGACCCTGGGTTTCTAAACAACAGATGGCTGTTGTTTAGTTCTGACCTTGCTCATCCTGCCTCCGTATCAGTCTGTCTCTGTTGCTTTTCATTGATCATATTTGTGTAATTTGTGTAATATTGGTGTCTTTGCTGCGCCAGAGAAGCCGAGTCCGCTGCCTTGTTTCCCCACACCCACTCCACCTAATGAATGCAAGCGTCACAGGCGGAAGGTCGGACTTCATCTCTTGACGTTTGGTCGAGCTGAACTCCCACTTCTGCAGAAGTCTGTTCTAAAAAATTACGCTTCGTCTTGTGTGAATTCTTTTATAAAGGTGTTAAGAAGAAAAAACCCTTTCACTAATGGTCTTTTATTTTGTGGTTTTACAGGTGCCCTCCCAGCTGTCCTCATTCTGCTCAGTCCTGTGTTGGTGGACTCTCACTCCTGCTTGAGTCACCATGATTAGTCAGTGTCTTACCTGAGAGAAGATTGGCTGGCTGAACTAAAGGCTGGGGCCATTTTCAACTATTTTTATATGTGAATGTGAGGCCCATGTTTGTTTGTTTTTTGTAATTCTTAAACATTATTCATATTTATTTTTGTTTACTTAATTTAATATTTATGTTCCAGGTTGAAGGTGCCAGTCCAGCCTCGTGTTGGTTCCGTTCCACTCGTGTCTCATACATCACAGCTTGTAGGTGATTTTCTGCTCTTGTTACCTTGAACCATCGTTTTGTTTTTTAGTTGACTGAACACTGGAAAGAATATTTATATTAAGAATCATTGCCTCCATTAGAATAGGTTTTTAACTTAGTGTTAATAAAATTTATATTGTGTCTTGGAACAATCTCCTGCTTTCTTGTAGACAAACCCAAGTGTCTTTTCTGTTTATAAACTTATGTCCTTGGATGAAAGTCCTAAGGTGGTGTTGCAGTGAGTTTATAAGACAAAAATAACATCCATACCCAAGCTTATTACATATTGTTCTAGTGTTATGTAATTAGCTATTTAAAGGTTTTGGATTATTTTAAACATTCTTCAGTTAAAACACACTTGAGCAGCATACTGTTTTATATTTAATTTGTGGCTTGATTCAGTTGTATTGAAAGGAAAACAAGTGTAATTTACAATATCTAGTAAAAAAAATAAAAAAAATAAAACTTTTTAACATTTTAACTGTACACTATAAATTGATAGTGGATTATAGATATTTTCCCCAAATTATGCAATTTCATTTTAAAGAAATTGGCACATTTATGTATTTTTCATGAGTAACAACTATTTACAGTATTTACAGTGATTCACAGCTTGAGACTGAATATTAAAAATATGAAAGAACAAAAGGGTAATTTGTACATTTTATGATTCTTACTGCATTGATATAAACACATGGATGAAGGTGTTGCAGTAAAACATGTCAGCAGACTCCTCCTCCACACTTCTTCTGCAACACGGAAACAGCAGTAAGCTTTGGTTGTAGAAGCTGTACCCATGCAGAACATCTGGACTGCTCCCTGGTTCTGGCCTCTGATAAGATGTTTCCAGTGACTCTTGCAAAGACTGAAGATGTGTGGACACAAAACACATGTTTGGAAGACTGCAGCCTCAGAGGAAGAGCAGTTTAAGTGTGGAGCCATGTGGTCCAGAATGATGCTACGCAGGACTTCTCAGGTGGGCACTGGTAAAACATCTGAGCCCTGTGGCACAGGCCCAAACCTGGATGGTACCAGCTCCAAACTTAGGACGAGCAATAAATGGTTGGGACTTCAGCTGACGTAGTTTTTCTCCTGCTGTCACCCAGTGAGATCTAAAACAGATAACCGTTTTTAGCACATACATATAATAATTGTTATAAGATATTTAGCTTTAAACAAGTAATGGATTCTAGTTTGAAGATGAGCTGAAACAGCAGCAGAACAAAACAGACTATGCTGCTACAACAACAGAAGACAAACTAACCACCGAACAGGAAGATGTTACTGTAAGCTCTCAGCAGTACAGAAGTTGTCCATCGTACGTCAAAGATCTTCAGCTGTCATAAATAAAGCATCTAGCTCTGACAACTACCTGTCCCTCAACAATATTTGACCTATAGTTATGAAGAAGTAAAGCACAATTTGAACATCAAGCATCATAGCATCTCATAACTAACATCTAGTACGTTTTCTTTCACAAACTGCAATGACAAACGCATACCAGAATGTTAAAATATCATTTAAAAGTTTATACCACGTCTGTCTCAAATATTCCAAATAATTTAGCACACTAAATTAGGCTTTATTACGATGTTTATGTACTTCATATGTTTGTAGCTAACAGTTAGCTCGCTAAGCTACGTCTTTTCTTACCTTGATAGCTGTTGATATATTCTTCATGCAAGAACTTGTCTCCTTTCTCAAGTTTATTGGTGCAAGAATTCACCGCTGCGATTTCCTCCACATCAGCGAAAGAAAAGCCTTGCATTTGCATAGACTCGCGAAAGCCGGAAGTAACCCAGCACCATGAGATGCTACTTCCGGTTTTCGTGAAAAAGGTCTATTATGCATCGCATTGCGTTTTCTACGCGTCACCACTGACAACCCGGAAATGTGGGCCGAAACCGGAAATGTTGGCTGATTTTGTGCCAAAAATAGATGAGCTGCCAAATGGTGGCTGCGGGAGCGTGCGCGGGAGGACTTTAACAAGAATTTAACAAGATTAACATTTAATTGTTTGCTTGAAATTATAGTAAAGGTATGTCTCAGTTGAACTTTTACTTAATAAATGCACTTTAATAGTCAAATTAGCTGCATTTCGCCGGGGCGGTGCAGCAAAATGAAGCTGGTAGACGGTTGCTACAAGCAGCGAGCAGAATGAAGGTGGGTGTATGGCAAGCTGATTGTGTCATTAATAGCTGTTGAAGATTCTCAGTCATCCAGGACTTTAAGTTAAAAAAAATTCAAGACAAAAACAATAAAGTATAAAGTATAATAAATAAAGTCCAGTTGTTTTTGTCTTGACATTTTTTGAAATTGTCATTATAGCCACGTTTACCTATTACATGATACAATGGCATGCCATACTACTACTCTGCTTCCATCTAGCGGCTGAAAGTGTTACTGCTCTTTTTTTTTTTTTTCAATCAGCATGAATGAAAACGGTCATATCTCAGCCAAAATTTGTTTTATAAATATGGAGAAAAAATCCATAAATACGTCGTTTTGGCCTATAAGTCGCAGGGCATGTAAATTATGCATAAAACCATGACTTACAGGCCAAAAAATACGGTACATGGTTGTAATAAAAAAAACACCTGTTCTCATCAGTAAGCTCTCATCTCTCAGTAGTTTAATCAGTAATTACAATGTACAAATTACAAACTGTTCAGCTGCTGAAACCCTTAAAGCCTTTTTACTGTCTGCCTCCTAAAAACTAGTCAAACATCACAAACCTTTTTAAATGCAAGGCCGACGCCAGCTCCTACTTGAGTTCTCAAGCATTCGTTTTGTGTTCTGTTTGTGAGGAATTTAATTCTTTCAGAGCCTCTCAGATCTGCAGTCTGACTTCCACTTTCTGTCTGCGAATTGTTAGTTTCTGGTCGTTAATTATTTGGACAAACTGCAGTCAAGAAGCTTAGAAGATGTCTTGTCTGAAGTTTGCCCTGCTCTCCAGGTCTCCAATTAGTCTAAAAAAGAAGACTTTAGAAAAGGTTGGATAAGACAAAAGAAGGGAGAATGGAGGCCAAAGGAACAAAACAAAACGCAACAATCAACAAGACCTCCTGTCTTCTTGTGGGGGGAGGACACACACAAACACCTCCTCCCCTTCCTCACAATACTCTGGTGTTTTCAGAGCTCAAGCCATCACTGTGGAAACCTCTGTCGTTTATTTCATGTGTTCACTTCCCATCCTCCCTACTTGCTTTTTTCCACTAAACACATGCACACAGACAAATGCTGACATCCCCCTAGTTCCCTCCTCCTCCCGCCCCTCCATTCACGCCCTCCCTTCTTCCTGTGCTAAAACAAAACCTCGGTCTGAAAGGACTCTGAGGTAGGTAAATGTATTCAGTGACACCGGCCGGATGATTCCATTCTGTGCCAGCCCTGTAACGTTTGTTTCAGGCCTTGTCCGAGGGCAGGGACAGCATGTTGGGCTTTTTGTCTCACGTGCCCTCTGCACAGCCTTGCAGTTAATGGTGGCCTTGTCCCAATCTTCTGGACCAGAAACCTGCAGCCCCACGAGACAGACAGACATGGTAGCACAGGAAGAAACGGGATCATCCTGAGGATGAGGAGGTTCATGTAAGAGCTGTTCAAAAGATCAACTGACCTTTCCTTTTCTTTCATCTATTCTTTTCATTGCCTTTTTCTTCTTCCTTCTCCTTGTTTTTTTTCTTCTTTCTTTTCTTTTATGTGTCCTCTTCTTTTGACCTTTTCCAATTTTGTCTTTCCCTTTCATCGTTCCTTCCTTTCTTTTTTGTTTCCATTACAACTTCCCTTTTCGTCACCTCCTTCTACAGGTGTGCAGTGGAGAGCATCCTGTGCTCCAGCATCAACGTGTGGCCTGGAGGCTGCACAGAAGTCTGTCTGTTGGAGTCAGCCTCCCCACCATCACAGGCATCTGCACCTTCAAATGCAGGAAGAGGGCCACCTGCATCATGAAGGACCCCACTCACCCAGCACACACACTTTCTGCCCCGCTCACCTCAGGAATGAGGTTGAGGAGCATTAATTTTAGAACCACTAGACTGAGGAACAGTTTCTACCCTGAGGCTGTTAGACTCATAAATCCCTAAGGAGGATAATCACTAAGGGTAAAAAAAAATCACTCTAATGCCACTTTAACTGGTGATATGTGACTTATCTGTGCTGCTAATTATCCATGCTGCTGATCCCTTGCCTTTATGCTGCTGTATTCACTCGTACTTATCTGCTCACTACAGACTCGGGTTCGGGCTGCTGTTTTAATGTACCATATTGTTTTACATTATTAGTGTTTAGTGAACAGTAGTCCCTCACTACTTTGTGGTTTGTTTATCGCGGACTCGCTCTATCGCAGTTTTTCAAAATACGATTGGACATGACACAATTGGCTGACTGATGGATGAGACGCACGATCGGCATGTAATTTTTTGTTTTAAATATATTATTTAAAATTATTTAGCACCTGCTGCACCTTTTGTGCAGCCCACACTGCACGAGAAGCTTCTTCCTGCTGCTGCTCAGCTGTTCACCGTGTATATAGCGGAGAAGTGGGCGTGTCCAAGAGCACTTGCAGGTGGCAAAGAGCAGCGGAGGCAGGGAGCTGAAATCATGACATTCTGTGCTCTTTTAGAGTTTAAAAACATTGGTTAGAGTGTGGGGCTTCAGGGTACAGCTCTCCCTCATTAAACGAGGGACTACTGTGCATCTTAGATTTTTATTGTATCGTTTGGCGTTCGTTTAGCCTTTATCTTAGTATATATCTTAGTTCCTTTATATACAGTTTGTTTTTATACAATTTTGCTATTTTTGGGTGTAATTGGGACCTTGAGTACACAATTTCGTTCCACCTCATGTACCACATGTCACACGAATGACAATAAAAAACCTTGAACCTTAATCCTTTTCATGCATCTTTCTATTTTTCTTTTCTTTGCACATGTTCTTTTGTTTCTTGTCCTTTTTTTTCTGGTTACCTTTTTATTTTTACTTCCCCCTTTTCTAATTTTTCCTTTTTATTTTCATTTCATTTTCTGCATTTTTCTCCTTTTGACTCCTTTCCTCCTCCAACAACAGCTCCTGTCTTCATGCTTCTTTTTCCCATCTTGAGTGATGGTGTGTCCATCCATGGCTCCAGGTGCTTGTGAATAGGGTGAACTTGATGGTGAGGGGGTGGAAGCAGACACTCAGCTGCAGTCTGTCTGAAGAGCCCCCCAGCATTTAGCAGTGAGAGTCTCCTCTCCTTCACTGTCAGCTGCTGGAGAGCCATCTTTAATACTCCTGTGTTGTCTTCTTCTCTGAGAGGAGTGGACTTCGGGGCTGGAAACTATGCAACACTTGACTCTGATAATCTGCTGAAAGACTTGAAGTCTCTGTTCGACAAGCAGAGATTATAAAGGCTGCAGCCAACTTTGCTGCTTTACTACATTATACTGACTGGTATTTTATGGTTTTGTATAAAAATAATTCTTAAAAAGTTTTTGTGGTTGCATCAATTGATTAACTGAAAAAAAATCATTAATTTTGTTTATTGTCACAGTTATTGTTTTATATAAGTTTGATTTGAAATTTAATTCAACATAAAAATATTGCACAAAATATTCCATCCATCCATTATCACTCACCTTTTCCTTTTTGGGTCACAGGGGTCACTGGTGCTCATATCCAGCAGTCACTGTGTGAGGGGCGGGGGACATCCTGGACAGGTCGCAAATCCATCACGGGGACACGTAGAGACAAACAAACATTCACACTCTAACTCTAAACTGACCCTAGGTGTGAGTGAATCAGCCTAAGATGCATGTTTTTGGTCTGTGGGAGGAAATGGGAGTACCTGGAGGTATGCATGAACAGAGAGAACATGCAAACTCCACCAAGAAAGGTCTGCTGGGATTCTATCTGGCGAATTTCTTAATTAGAGGCAGCAGCTCTACTAACTGTGCCACCGTGCCGCCATAAACTGACTGTCCACCTACATTACGTATCTTTATTTTATTTATTTATGTTCTCGTATCTCGGTGCAATGATAATAAAGCTTATTCTGATTAACTTTATTTCAGAATATTTAACTCACCTGAGGGTTCTTTCTTAAAGCATACTCAAACATGTCCCTGCAGATTTTGTGACTTTGATTTTTTTTATTTGCCTTTATGCCAAAATGGAACGATAATATAAATTTCTCAACCACTAAGCTGAGCTGTAATTAAAACTTGGTCCTGCTTTAGTTTTCATTCCCATGAACACACTCGTGGCTTTGAAATGCCCATCTGCTTTAATGCCAGGAATCCCAGGATTCCCACCCGAGTATTTGAGTCTTTGTGTAAGTGTGGGTGTGTAGATCCATAAGAACCAAAACCAAATCCACCCTCCTGCTTTTTCTGTGTTCAGCAACAAAATCAGCTCTTGTATTGTGGGCCACCACTACAAACAGTGCATGAGGGGATTAGCGGCTCCTTGACTGCTCCTTCAAATGCACGCCCAGCATGGCCGCTTCGATTATGACCATTAGATGCCCTGAAAATGAGACTGAGATGAAAGAGGGGAACACCGAGAACTATTCCCAGGGACGAATTTGACCACACGTCCTGCAAAAATGAATTTATAACACAGAACCCCAACAATGGCGAGAGGGGAGGCCTTCCTGGAGTGTTGTGCTAGCTTGCTGAGAAAGGCTTTATGTTTCTATTGCGGTCATTGTGCACGGGAGTGCCGTAATAACGATTAGAGACTTTAAAGGCTAGATTAAAGTAAGGGCAGCTTAGTGAGCAAGTTTAATGGGAAAATTCCTCTGAATAACAGAAGACGAAGGGATGCAGGACTCCATCCAGCTTTGCCCTTGGATCAGGGTGGCACTTGGATTAAGAAAATGAAGTTATACACATGAGTTTTGCTCTCACACACGCGCACACACACACGCCCCACAACACAGACAGTCCTGCAGGCTTTTGTCTGCAGGTTGGTGTTCATCAAACCTGTAGACCCTGAAACATGAGCACATATCCAGTGTCTTTATTTACAGGTGAAAGTACTCTGACGTGGATGGGCTTGTAAGGTTTAACTTATTTTCCTCCTTTTAATATACTTATTTAAATTAATTTCTGGTTTTTGTGTACGCTAATCTTTTTGTAATACTGCTGTGTCTTTTAGCGTTTTCTTCCTGTCTGGTCTTTTATATCTGCTCCAAACTTTAGAATAACATTAATTTTATAAAAGCACATAATGTGCATAGCTAGCACTTAAAGAAGACTGTAGCCAGTTATCATTATGTGGACTGCTTCTGTGATACACACCATTTAAGATGCGTGTTTTTACTTGAAGACACAAACAATGGATTTGCACAACAGCAAAACTTCAGTTATAGAAAATGTTGCTGTCTCATATAAACAGTTAGATATTAGATAAAAATGAGAAAAGTTAGAGAAGACTTGTGAACTTTATTGTGGATAAAAATACCTTAACTGTTGCTTTCACTATACAGTGAAATGAACAGCATGAAAATTGAATGATCCTAAACAGTCGATAAAAATCAAAAACACTTTTCATGCAGTTCTCTGCCAAGCCTTTTCCTCCCCACTCAGGATTCCCCTAAAATATCCACCAACTCCCCTCTGGAGTTGATAGCTAAACCGAGTGGGATGCCAACAAACCCCCAGGAGATATTGAAATGTTCTCCTTCTGCCTTTCAGGCCACGTTTTCTTCCCTTCCTGCCAGAACTCCTTTTCTGTTCATCTTGGAGCAGACTATGTTTTTCAGAGCATGAGAAACCCCATGCAGATGTGGCCTCGGGCATGCGCTCATCATGAAGGGGATCCATCGGTGGGAAGGGAAGGTAATTTGAGCATGGGGGAGCCATCCACAGACTCTGCTCAGGTCCCTCTGCACGTGGCTCCCACACCTCTCAGCTTCAGTTTGGGTTTCCCCCTTTGGGAATATTTAAAGGAAAATGGGGGTTAGTTTGAAACGGATTGATTTCAATCTACAACTCGGTTTACTCCATTGTGGTAATTGTTATGTTTCTGGAATCCTTTGAGTCATATTTACTGGTACATTTTATTTAAAGTCAAGTTTAAGTCCAGCTTTCATGGTGGTTTGGTTTGATTTTTTTCAAAAGTGAGCACATGACTTCTTTTTACCTCTTAGTGTACACTCCCAATCCTGAAAAACTTGGGATGTTGTGTAAATTATTGTTACACCGCAAAATGCATCAATTGCTAGGAAATCCGGGTGTTGAACTTGCCTGCCTGCAGTCAGACCTCTCACCAGTTCAAGACATTTGACTCATCATCATTAAGCAGAATCTCAGCAAAAAACAAAAAAACAACAAAAAAACCCTCATAACTGTTGAACAGCTAAAATCTGACAAGAATGGAACAATAAAAACGCCAGCAACTGGTTTTCTCAGTTTCTATTTATAGAAAGAAACTTGGCCCAGGCTCAACTTTAAAACATGTGCTGCTGCCATAAAACTTCAAAATTGCCTTTATTTAAAAAAATAAACAATAAAATGTTTTTTGTTTAAACATTTTATATGTTAACCATGGTTAATAAAATATTAATGAAATTAGCAAATTATGCATTCTGGTTTTTACATTTTGCACAACATTCTTAACTTTTTCATTTGTTATGAGCAATTGTGCATTCACCATTCTTAAGTCAAATTTAGAATGCTGACTTTAATTTTAACATCTGATATTTCATGTGAGAGCAGATTTAGTGGACGTAATTGATCACGTTTTGCCATTCATGCAAAAAAAAAAAAACCTTTGGTTTGGAAGATGGATCTTTTCTGATTTTAACAATATAATGTTATCCAACAATTTTCAGTCAGGTCATCTGGACATTTTTTTTTTTTTTTTTTTTTTTTCTTTCTGAAACATCAAAAAAAAAAAAGAATAAAAATTGTTTGATTGTATACCTGGATTATTGAGCATGGACATTTTTTGGTTTTGAACCAGTTTGACATGACTGTCGATGAGGAAAAGGACCGGAACAAGACGAGGAGTCGTGCCAAAGACACCATCTTGGCACCAACATAACTGGTTTGTTCCACTTTGGAGTAAGCTGTTTGGGGGAAGAATCAGTTTTGTGTTGTGCGTTTCCTTGACTGATGAAGTCTTCCGGATAGAAGGTGAAACATTTCAGCAAAAAAGAAACTTTCCAGATGACCTGATTAAAAATTGTTGGGTTGCATACCTGGATTATTGAGCATGGACTTATTTTTTAATTTTTTTAATACGTTATTTTTGCAGCACAACATAGTCAAAACTATTAACTGGTTAAACAAACCTTATGCAAACAAGTAAATGTTAGAGGTGTTGGAACCAGTCAGAAGACGATGCTCCAGGGTTTTATAGGCTGTTGTTCTCACCTCCACCACTAGAGGACGGTGTTGTCTCTGGTCACTGAGGGAAATGACGGCAGCTTCAACTCAAACAGCTCTTTAGATCCAGTAAAATATGCATGCATGAGTGTAGATAATAACACTGCAAACATCACAAACCGTTAATATCACCTGGTTGCAGCAATTAGGGAAACTGCTTGCACCTGTCGATTCAAATTGCTCTATGATTAATACTCTTTGATGTTTTTAGATAAACTGTATTCTGTTGGAGTGGAGAAAGTTCATTAGAGTTGAAAGACAATGTTTTGTTTTTGTGCTGCTATGGTTGTTTTGACTGTAAAACCTGTTTAGTGTTTCCTTTCCGATGTGGACCATCAGTGTGGACAGACGGAACCACTGAGATGTCAGAGGACCTGAGGATCCACAGTATCACCCAAGGTAAAGCATCTCCTGTTGATAGTCCAGGACAGTCTTGAGGTTGGTGTGTTCTTCTTTTCTGTGGCGTCTGCCCTTCATGAAAGTGTATTGACTCAGATGGGATGAGTACACAGAACCGAGATGAGGCCATGTGGGCGCTGCATTCTCATGGAAGCCAGGACCAGTGGATTAGGCTAATATGGGCCCATGAGGGGGGTCTTGCAGAGCAGCCTTCCTTGACAGGAGGTGATGGATTAGGGCTTTGTAGGGCCCATGTCAACCCAAAGACACCCGGTGATGAGGGAAGGAAGGGAGGCAGAGGAGAGATCAGGGCAGCCCAATCCCAGGATCAGCAACATGTTGACAAGAGATTATCCCAATCGGTGTGTTGGTTCAGGAGCTGAGGTCTCTCACAGCCTGCCAGGATGCAGATATTGCAAAGTGATGACGACATTCTACCAGAAAGAAACCTGCATGGGTGCGTGTTTGTGTCTCAAGAAAAAGCGGATTCCATTTCAGCAAACACTTGGATCTCATTTTGAGATACAATCTAACTGTCACAAATAAAGACTATCGTTGTAACTTTTCTGTTGCAACACAAAGAACCGCTGGTTTCAGAACAGCCACAAATCATCACGCATGAACAGAAACCAAGTTACTGTACGAGCTGGCGAGAGCACCCCTCTCTGAAAACGGCCTGATACCTCAGCCACATTTGCCTCTTTCATCAAAATGTGAAAAGCAGATTGTTTCTTTTTACGGGTTCCCTTTGAAATCCGCCACACTCGACCCCCCCCCCCGGCTTGGATTTTACAGCAAGCTCGGGTTTATTTCTGGAATTTTATTATTTTTACTCTCCTCAGTTTGTTTAAGACGCCTGCTCAAGTGTGCCTTCAGTTTATTTTGCCTTTTGGGACAAACATTAAAGTTGGGTGATTAAGAATATGCATGAGGCTCCATTTCAACCATAAAGGAAACCACAAGAAACGTTTTAGGAGGGGGTCGTCAGTTCACAGTTATGGGCACTGTAGACTGGAGGGGTCCTGAAAGGGGGAGAATAACACTTGGCACTATCTTGCATTGGGCCAGCTTCCACATCTGGACTTTGTCTTGTGTTATTTAATGTGAAAAATGAGTTCTGCTCATGATGTTGGAGCGACAGCATGTGCAACAGGAGCTTTCCATCATCCTGATTACAAACATAAACTGATGCTCAGAGGAGGTCAGATATTTGTCATTTAACTCCGCACTTTGTTGCCATGAATGCAAGTCGGAGCAGATTTGTCCTGAAGTTGTGTAGTGTTGTGCATGTTCACATGACGGATAGTGGTGAAGTGGGGTGTTGAGACGTGACTGACATGTGGCAAGGAGGCACCGATCCGTCTCTTGACGAACTTGTCACCTCACCACGCTCCATGTGTCAGGGCCTGGCGCTCCCCCTGTGTCAAGCGTGGGTGGCCTCATGACACGCGCTTGAATGTGTATGTCACGTCCGTCTGGGGTGAAACCGCTCCTGAACACACACCCACGTAATGATACTGACACAGTGCCATCAGGCGCCGTCGCCGAGCCCAGATGGAGTCTCTGGCAAGTCACAACCTTTATCGCTTCCCTCTGATTTCACTCAACCTCTCACCCTTGCTGTTGCTTCCCCCTCTGCCCTGGATGAGCTCAGCTGCAGCCATTAACTCACAATGTGGGCCTGAATGATCATATTTAATGCAATTATGACAAGAAGTAACAGGAAGAGGAGCCAGCGCAGCTATTGGACAGGGCTCATCTGAGAACAAGCTGTGCTTCAGTACCTCTCTGACTGTGAGCATCGCTTATGGACTCCATTCTGACATATTTAATGCCTGACGTCCAACGCAAAAGTATACATTGTTTTACATGTCTGTGTCCTGTTTGCAAAACATTTCATGACCTACTGAACAGATTGAAATGAATCATTAGATGTGCATCTGTAACTGAATAACTTTTGAAGTTGTGTGTATTCAAGATGGCTGCCACAGCTGAGCAACATTAGAAAACAAAATATCAAAATGTCTAAACAGAAATGTCTACAGAGAAGTCAGTTTTACTGTTACCGAACTAATATTTGATGTGGTAGTAGCTGAGTTATCCTCAATACATAATCTGAGAGCGAACACTTCCCACGTGAGATTGTGCAAATGTTATTTCAAAAGTTTGACCAGAATGAACAAAACTTTCTCCCTTCTAGCATGAAAGGTGGGCAACATGCATTCTCCCTAATTGTTGCCATATCAATGCATACATATATTTATGGGGGAGTGGTGGCGCAGAGGTTGGAGAAGATGGGCCTGTGATCGGAAAGTCGCAGGTTCAACTCCCGCTCGACACATCAAAATATAGGTGGAAAAGGTGAAACACCCACACCTGCCTCCACCCTCACCTGGGCCCCTGAGCAAGGCCCTTAACCCCCACCATCTGCTCTCCAAAACCAGGTCTCTCTTGAAAATGAGTTCTCGTGACATTCGTTCATTCGTTCAACGTTTATTTATACAGGTTAATCCCACTGAGCCTCGGGGACTCATTTACAAGAGGGACTTGATTTCTTTGACAGAGTGATTACAACAGTGGCTAACACCGACTGCAATAGACAATCATAAAAGATGCATACACATTTTTTTTTTTTTGATGAGACTACCTGTATAAATAAAGGGTAAATGAAAAAAAAAAAACATATATAACTGCCCTGTGGGCTTTAATTGCTCAAATTAAGTTTTTTAAATGTAATTTTTATTGTAATTTAGTGTGTATAGATCTGCAGCCATTCCCACATGCCGTGGTGTCTTTGAGCAAGACACCCAATCCCCAATTGCTCCCCGGGCGCTTACATAGCTGTCCACTGCTCCACCTGAGTGTATCCCAGGTGTGATGGGTTAAATGCAGAGAGCCAATTTCATCTTTGTATGGGAACATACAATGATGACAACACATAGCACTTTATTATTATTATTATTATTATCATTATTATTATCATTAATAAAGCTGTGTTCACAAACTGGACCAGATCTTCCTCTCTTTCTGTTTTGTTGGTGAGCTTTCATTTGGCTCCACTTTTATTCTGAGATACAAGATGCTCTGTGAAGAAGCGCAAATCTGATGTGAATTAAATGCAACTTGTGTGTTTTGTAGTAAAGCTGGATCTGAACCTGGCAAGGTACTTAACGCCCAAGCTGTTGATTTAGCCTCAAAAAGCATCGCTAATGTCAGATTAATTCAGCGGGACAATTCGGAGCGATGTAATTCATATTCACTGAGGACCGTCGTACATTTTCACATAACAGATGCCGCTCCATTTGCCGAATTGCTTCATATTCATTACAGTGTCTTCCTGCAGGTGTGTTTGTGGGCGGCAATCTCTCTGTGATGCATCTGCATAAAGCATAGGAGGGGGGTTACAGGAGGAGAAGAGGCCTACTGACAATAGCACCCCCACCCCCACCCTTGGTTTCTCTTTGTAGGATATTCAGCCCCTGGCATGACCTCCCCCTGAGATGCCCTCACATTCTAGGGATAACTACCTGACCAGGAGCTTTCTGCCCATCTGTTCACTACTGACGCAGCAGGGGAGTCCTTCCTCCTCCCTCCTCCCTCCCAAACTGTGGTTCTTCTGGACCCCCCCTCCCCACACACACACAAAGTGGGTGACTGCTGACTCAGCTCTGTATCAGGCTGACAGTGCAAACAGAGCAACACAGGGGGTTGAGGAGGAGGAGTGTGTGTCAGTCTTCAGGTTGACCACTTTAGAGATAGAGATGGTGTGTGTGTGTGTGTGTGGGGGGGGGGG
Source organism: Nematolebias whitei (assembly GCF_014905685.2). Taxonomy (NCBI): domain Eukaryota; kingdom Metazoa; phylum Chordata; class Actinopteri; order Cyprinodontiformes; family Rivulidae; genus Nematolebias; species Nematolebias whitei. The sequence continues at coordinate 17,531,183 of NC_056500.1, forward strand.
GGGTAGTGTTGATGGATGTGTGCGTAGGTGTTTGAATGTGTGTAGGAGTTTGCGGGTGTGTTTGTGAGTGGGAGAAATTCAGTGGGCGATGGTGGGTGTTTGGCTGTGATAATTGTAAAACTTTTCTGAATCGAATGCAATTTTGATTATTTAATAAATAAATATTTAAGCTGTTATCTTGTTTATGATAAACATCATTTATTTTTTCCTGTTGTCTTATAGTTGCAACTTTGGCTGCTGCTTTAACCAAATGTTGTAGGCCTGTAGGGTAACGTCTTATCAATTCAAACACTGGTCTTGTTTACAAAAACATAAGAAAGAAATAATCCATATCTGTCCAAGAAACATGTGTCCAATTCCATTTTCAGCCAGTAACAAATACCTCATGCTCCACGTGCGCCCACTGATATACGCTTCAGTTTTGATCAGTTACTTAAAGGGTTCTTCGTTCATTAAAAGATGAAAATTTCAAATCAAATTCGAACTAGAGAAATTGCATTTCCTGCGAAAATGCAGTGTGAATGCTTATTGCTGAAGAACTTGCTGGAAAAACGGCTTAATTTATCTAAAAACATGCTGAAATGTAGCTGAAATAAAAGAGCAAGCCTAAGTTAGCTGAAGTAAGCAGAAAGAACAAGTTGCTTAATTAGGTTAAAATGCTTAAAAAAATGTTTTAAAAATAATTAAATAAATAAATAAATAGCTGAAAAGTATCTGAAAAGGCAGAAAGAAGCTTAAACTACCAGAGGGAAGTGAAAGGAGCTGAAATTAGCTAAAAAATGTGGAATTGGCTGTAAAAGCTAAAATTAGCACAAAACGGCTAAATAGTCACTAAAATAACTGAAACTAGCAGAAATAAGCTGAAAGGAGCATGAGCTGAAATGTACATGCAGAAAGAAGTCATTTAGGCTGAAAAAATCAGAAATTACCATGAAAAACTTGAATTAATCTGAGAACAGCTAAAATTATGGTAGTTAAAAAGGTAGCTGAAAAGGTAGAACAAGCTTAATTTAGAATAAGAGAGCAGAAAGAACACGTTTGCCCAATTAGGCTGAAATAAGCAAAAACGTGCACAAAAAAGTGGAAATTATCTGAAAAAAGCTAAAATTAAGAACAAACTAAAAAACAGCTGAAAAGTAACTAAAAAAGCAGAAAGAAGCTGAAATTACAAGAAAGTGGAGAGAGCACATTTTTGCTGAATTGGGCTGATAAAAGTTGAAATGAGTGCAAAACGTGGAATTAGCTGAAAAAGCTTAAATCAGAATAAAAACGTATAGCTGAAATAGTAGAAAATGCTGACTCAGAAATAAGCTGAAAAGAGCAACAAGCTGAAATGTTGTAGTTAGCAGTAAGATTCGGAAAGAAGCACAAAACAGCTGGGAAAAATTTTTGAAAATGGCTGAAAAAAGTTTAAATTTGAAGAAGGAAGCTGAAAGAAGCTGAACCAGAACAAAACTGTGAAAGGAGCAGTGAAAGGTTGTAAACAGATATGAAGATTTGAAGGATGTAAAATGAGCTCAGTTCATTTTCTGAGTAAAAAGTGGCAGAAAAGGCTAAATATTTCAAAAAGCTAAAGTTGCACCAATACCAAAAGTCATGGCAGGATTGTCCTGGAAGAGCTGAATGTTTTAGATGCATGATTTGTTGAAATAGTTTAAACTGCGTGACGAGAATCACACTGAATAAAGTACGGACGAAAAATGGATCACAATGATGTGAATGCTTCTTAAACATTCACACAACAGGGAAGCTGCAGATGAAGTTGATATGCAACTCTGATCTAAAAATATTTCTGCAAATAGATCAACTATTTCATATCTTTGGTGCAGTCTGTCCATTTCTTCTTGCATGCTTTAAAACCCATTTAATAAACTAGATTAGATAAAAGAAAAGTTAAATTTTGCAAGAATACTCAGAAAAGGACAGAAAAGTTTAAACTCTGTGCCTGTTTATTTGATTTACCATGGAAATGTCAAAAGAAAAACAAATGCATGACATTTAATTCATTAATCAAATGATTGAGCTTGATTTTGTTTATGCAAAGAAAATGTAAAACAAGAACATTTGAATCATTTTTTCATGTCGGCTTTTTATTCAATGCAAAGAAAAACTGTATTTACCTGCGGGACATTTTTTCGACAAACCCTTCATATTATTTATATACCAAAATATTGGTGTGTTGATGGAATGCCTTGATTTCTTGCAGTAAACATGCACTTTGGAGCATTATTCCTAAAAACATGGCTCTAGGACCAGCCCTGACGTGACCTTCGCTCCAGCCTCAGTCTGCTCAGCCCATTAGTCCAATTTACTCCGCTGTCAAACTCCAGGTTCACACTCTCATTCATTCTGAGAGCTGCAAGTTTAAAGAAGAAAGCCATCCTGCATTCCTTCAGCCCTCTTAGATTTAAACCTGACAGACTTTGCAGGAAAAAAAACTTGCTGAATAAACTTTCATCTTCGCTCAGCAGTGAGAAACCCAACCTCATCCCCCCTCCACCGGTGGGAGGATGAGTATAGATGAGTTGGCTAAACACGTTTCTGGCGAGCGGGCATGCTGCCGGCTGCAGGCCTGCAGGCGTGGGAAAGACCCGACTCTGATAATAAGCAGCATTTGGCCCCTCTAACCCCTGCGAGCTTTGGCTCAGGCTAGTTGTCTCTTTCCTCCTCGCTTGTTTTCCCTCTGCTTCTCTCTGTGAGTGGAGGACTCACAGGAGAGGAGGTCAGCCAGGGAAAGGCCCACAGCTGTGGCTTCGAGATCCCGATGTGTTTATTTGGGAAAGCCCAACCATAATAAGCTCCAGCCAGGCATTGCTCCTGAGGACTGGGGCCACCACCGCCGCGGCGCTTTTCATCCTAACAATGGGGAAAGTTCTCTGACCGAGGAGGGAGCTGCTCGAACAACAGCTGCCTCCTCGATCCTTGGGGGGGAAAGGTGTGCTGCAGATGTGAACTAGCTGGATGGTTCACGTTCCCACACCAACTCCTGTTGAACAGTTGTTCACCCACGATCAGCCGATAGTGAATGTGTTCCTTTGTTTAATCTGCCTGATGAGTGGGAACGTCGCAGGGCAACGATCCAGAATGATTGTTTAATGCCTCCATGAAGTGTTGCATTAAAGGAATTTATCCATCGTGTCTTGTAAATTAGTGTTAATTGAAGGGATAACATGTTTTGTCAAATTGACCTTAAAAGACTATTAATCTTCAGGCTGAAGGTTGTGATTTTTATTCTGGATTATCAGTTGGCTGTAAACAGATAATAAAAGAGATTAGAGTAAAACAGCTACCATATGTTTGGGCTAAAGCTACCTGCAGTTTTTACTCCTCAAGGTATGAACAGTTAACAAAAGCCATCCTTGGGCCATAAAATGCATGAGGTTGGCCTCTGATTCACTGATTTACTCTGCCCTCGGCTCTTTTATTATGTAGAAAACCCCCTTTACTCCTCAGACTATTGTGTATTGATCCTCTTATTAAAAGGATCACTAAACCCCATGCTAAGGTGCACAGGTGTGCCCCAAGTTTTACATCTCTGGATGAGTGACAGCTGCCCACCCACTGGCCCCTCTGGCCGTCAATCAATCCTCTCAGCCTTGTCAGCCTCCTTTCTGCCGCAGCTTTGCTCATCTGTTAGAGGTTGTTGAGCTGACGGATAATGTGCTGCCGAGTTGGTTTGCCCTATCCTTCTTTGGCCTCCTGTCATTCTGTCTCCATACCACAGAAGCCAACATCCTCTTTGAACCTTACCCCATCCTTCGTTCATCCACAACTTATATTCATATAGTCGGTATAAGATCCTTGAAAGTGTTTGCTTGCGGGGGGCCCTTCTGAGCTCTGACTGGGAGGGAACGGCGTGGGGCCACAAAGAGAAACACGTGTCAGCTGAGTCGACAAACGAAGCAGGTGCAGAGACTGGGACTAGAGGAGGGACAACTGTCCGTCAGACTTCCTGCACCTAAACAAACACGTTCCTCTGATTGGAGCTAACTGTCATCAATTTGCTGGAATTGCAAATTAATTTTGCAATAATCTAATTTTGGGTAATCCTTTCAAAGATTCATTCATTCATTCATTCAACCTTTATTTATACAGGTTAGTCACATTGAGTAGTATTTTGGACATTTTGTGAGTATTTTCACTTTCGTATTTTTGTTCCAATCCGATACAATTCAATCAAACTTTATTAGTAAAGCACTGTACCCACCACAGCGGACCCAAGTACAGAATCAACAGTAAAGCACAGCTCATGCTAGAGTTGCATTCAGGCCCAAAAAATCCGAACTGGCCTCAGCCCGTAGCCATAATTTCCGAACCTCACCCGATGCGACAAATTAACATTTTTAATTAAGCTTTGACTGCTTAGTTATTAATGGTCGGCGGATGCGGGTGGCTAAGTAAAAGGGGGCAGAAGATCGGATCTGAGGGGGTGTTTGTCCGTTCATGGCTGTCAAAGCATGTTAAATCCCTGCTTCTACCTGCATTCTGCATTATTCAGACACGGACCCTGCTCTGACATGTTGAATATTTTGGGATCTCACCTATTTGGGTTGTCAGCCGCGTGCGTCCACCGAGTGCAGCGGCTGAATGAACGTCCATTGGGGCTTTGATGGATCGCTGGCAGTAGTCATCTGAAGCTTAACTGAACTTTTAACCTCTTTCAAGGCCAGTCAGTGCGTGGCCGCTGGTCATAAGGCAAGCCATGTTGCCATATAATTGGATCCTCAGCCATGCGCATCCACTGACACAACCAAATGCCCGACACTGGCCTGACCTGCACATTAAGCAATCGCTAATCTTGGTTCGGGCTCTGGGTTCGGGTTAGAAATGACAGCTCTAGCTCACGCAACACCAAATACAATCAAAACACAAATGGAGGAAAAAAACAGGTAATAAAAACAAAATGTGATCAAACGATACATTTTAAATAAACAGCAAAATCTTCAAAAATTGAATCAAATTATTTTCAATTCAGTTTCATTATATAGCGCCAAGTCACAACAGAAGTCATCTCAGGGCACTGAACAGAAACATTCATACACATAAAAACTAAAGCAAGTTAACATTATTTATCCGAGTTAACATTACTAGATTAACTATATTAGATTAATATCTGAGTTAACCTTATATATCTGAAATCAGTTGAAAATAAATCAAAACAACACTTTACAAAGTGTTAAAAGTCAAACAGTACATGTGAGTTTTAAGAAGAGTTTTGAAGTCAGATAATGAAGAAACTTGTTTAGTCCTTGTCGTTGTCTAGTGCAATTTGTTGAGCAACTTCTTGTTGTTGTCCAACTTAGATTTGTTTCCTTCCTTTATAAAATTTGCCAGAAAGCAAATGTATGCAGTTTCTGCCACCTTTTATCTGGCCCCAGCTGGTGTCACCTGCAGGCTCTTGCCTTCAGGAGGTCTTGGTTCTTAAACATGACCCCCCACCCACCACCACCCCCCCCCCCCACACACACACATTCACACACAACCTCTGAAATTAAAATGCAAAAATGCAGACAGCCCTCTGAGATTCCTCAACATAATTTGCTGTCCTCCCCCACTCCCAAACCCCTGCTCCCCCAAAACATCACTCTGAGCTCTGACAGCAAGTGGGTGACTTCTGACGGGTCACATTGATCTCCTGGCTGGGAAGGAGGTTAGCCTGACAATGGAGAACATGTGTCCGTTCTAGGACAAGCCCTAACTTGTCTAAATCCCTCATTTAGGATGAACCCTCAGAAAAGTCCTCCCCTGGGAAAACAAAACTGTTTCTTTTTGCTAAAGGAGGAATTTAGTCTCTGGTAGATATTGTTGGTTTGACTTATTTAAATTAAAGAAGACAGGGTTTGGTTTTCGTTTAAACGGTAAATAGAAACATTTGCATTTGATTCACTAGTTTCGTGTCGTTGCACGACTTGTGTGTGTTGGATCCTTTGGTTATTTTCAAGGATTTTTTTTTGGAAAGATTCTTAAAAGCAGCAGCAGCAGAAGGAAATGCGTTGCTGTCTGCGTGTGATTAGGTTGTTCTGTTTCTGCCATCTGAACACTAAATAAGAGCCAGCACATTTCTAAAAACTCTTTGATAGACGATATGAACGGCTAAAGTCTTTAAATATAACTTTAAAATGGCTCGTTTTGCTTTCATTAACAACAAAGACCATAAAATGGGCCGTGGCCAATAAGGAAGATGAAACGTAATGTATAGTATTATATAATATAAATACTGCTGGTGCATCATCTGAAAACCAATTGGTTTTACAGTCGTGCACATTTGAAGCAGATCTGTGCGTGCCTGAGACCCAACTGGTTTCAGCTAATGGTTGATTTATCTCCATCTGTGTGCGAAATACTTGCAAAACTGATTTTTCTCGGTGAAACACTGGATGTTCTGGCAGGCGGACCCTGCGTGCCTAACTGATTTTATACTTGTGTAACTTGTGTAGATTTAATACTGAAATATGGATCTGTCTAAATTGATTTAGTGATTGTGAAAATTCCTCCGCTGATTCCATCTCTACTAACTTCTTGACATTTAGATTTAAGCCAATAAAGACTCCGTTCTACCAAAAACATGCTACCATAAAAAGAGTTCAGACATTTGATGACAACCTACTGGACCTTCTTGCGGTAACAAAGCTGCCAGATGTCCTTACAATGTTTTAAGCTAGTCTGAGAAGAAAAGAGTGCTCATTTTATGCTTGAAATATAAATTCTGATAATATCTGCTAATTGTATTTCCATGTTTTCTCCTCTTGTCTCTGTTCCTGAAAGCTGTTTGGCCATTTTATGCCTCCATTATGATGAATTGCTTGAACCAGTAGCTCATGATGGTGGGTTAATGGGTCAGAGCTACTCGTCAGTCTTGACGTCTGTGGTGAAGTACTTGCTGAATAACTCACCCGTTGCTGCAGAATGAAAGGTGGTAAAGTCATGCATGACATTCAGCGCCAGACTGTTGGTGTCCATAAACTCAGTGTGAATTTGTCACTTGTTCACAATGACGGCCTCATCTCCAAAATTTGCTCCTTCATAACTAATACTCAGACAAGTTAGGTCTGAAATCAGAGTGTTATTATTAAAAAGCTAATTATTAAAAGAACCCCATACAGCAAAGAGAAACTTTTGTGAGCGTTTTAATGCCCATTTAAAAATTGCTTCGTAAGTCCCCAGTTGGTGTGGGAAGTCATTTAGAATAAAATCAGTAAGAATATTTCAAGCTTGTTTTGTGTTGAGGGGATGTAGTTTCTAGTAATTTACAGAACAGTTAAGTTAGTCAGTTGATTTTACTTTCTTTTTTTTTTTTCATTCAACCTTTATTTAAACAGATAAATCACATTGAGCCTAAAAAACTCATTTACAAGTGAGACCTGTTATGACAGACAAAAAAGTGGTAAAATGGACACGTACGAGTTGGAGGCGAAAAAATTCCCATCAGACTTTTTTTCTTTTCCTGCCTGAGAAAAAAAACTCTAATATTAAAAAAACACCTCACACAAACAAGCACATAGTGACATAGACATTCTGCAGGGGGGGAGCCGAGAGCAGTGAGTATGTTCGTAGATGCTCTCGAGGTCACTGTAAGAGTTCTGATAAGGATGGAATAATCAGCCAATGTCCTCCGGTGAGATCATAAACATTCTTGAGGTATGTCGAGGAATGGCCAAGAATAATATCTATGAGAATCCAAGAGTCCTGAAATGATGACACAAGTTTATTCAGCTGGATTCATCTGGTTATCAGTTGGAAATTCCTCAGGGAGGGGGCGGTGAGCGTCAGATCACATTTACTCCAGGCGAATTCAGATCAGGTGTCCTTCAAGGCCAGCCAAGGGAGCCAAATTCAGATAAACACACAGTTGTTTTGAGGACAGGCAGAACTTAATGACATCAACCTTGAGTCTGTGGTGGTCCACTCGGTTCCAAAATGTCCAAGTTACATGGCCACACCGTTGGAACGTGACTGAGTAAAACCCCCAAGATCTGATCCATTCTGCCCAAAGCATTTGAGTCCGGGTACTCGAGGCACGAACTAAGCCATCATAAAGGCAAGCAGCGTGATCAGGTCCAAATTTGCTGCCGATGACTTCCTTGATCGATTGATAAAACCAGCAACCAGCCGAATCCAAAAAGCAGGAACCAGTTATTGTAAATCCAATTAAATATGCATCCTTAAAATCCACAGATGGCAGTAGAGATAGACACATCATCAAGTCTTCCAAGTCGATGACATATCCAGCTGCGTGCGTGCCAACAGGGCAAATCGTCTCGCCTAAAGCCTGTCTTCTCTTAGAAGAAATGTTGTAAATTGAGTTGAGGGTACAACTGATCAAAACAAGTCCATAATTATAGTTCGGAAGAAATGCAAGAGAGGCTCAGAAGCAGTTTCACAGACTGACAGAGCAGCAAAGCAGAGAGGGAGGGGAGAAGCATCCAATCTCGGCAAGAGCACGTGGTGAATGATGATGCTGATTTTCAAAAAATTAAGTCCAACAGGATTTTCAAATTGAAATCGGATGAAAACATCAGAGATGTGTACAAACAGTCAGATGAGAGCTCTTGGCTGTTTTAAAGTCCTGCTACGTTCTACCCGTTTGTATTTGTAATTATTTCTGTCTTAACATCTGTTTTTCGTCTTTCCTCTTATAGAAAGTACATCTGGACCTGTCACTCTATGTTCGTTTCTCCTTCCTGTCCTCTCAAACTCCAGCTGGTCGGAGAAGATGGCCGCTCATCCTGAGCCTGGTTCTGTTGGAGGTTTCTTTCTGTTAAAAGGGAGTTTTTCCTTTTCACCGTTTCCTTTGTGCTTGCTCAGGATGGTAGATGGCGACAAAGTGAAGATTCGACACAATCTGCTGGCTTCCCTAGATAGATAACTAGTAATATGCTTTTTATGTATGTTAATGTTTTTGTACAGTGCTCTGAGATGACTTCTGTTGTGACTTGGCTCTAAACAAACTGAATTTAATTACATTGAATTGATCTCCCATTAAAGAAGAAAATTCAGACAAGTGTCATAACCCTTTTTAATTCCAGTAAATATCTTATTTCATGTTATAATAAACTGTTTTCATACATTCACTCCAAGAGGAATACAAAAACAAACTTATGTTGGGTCATTTTATTTTGAAATAAGAAAAACTGAAAAATTTTACCGCATTTTGGCTAAGTGCATTTTTGATTAATGGAATAAGTATATACCGTACATGCATAAATACATGCATACATACATGCATGCATACATGCATACATACATGCATACATACATACAAACATACAAACATACATACAAACATACAAACATACAGGTACATACTGTACATATATAAATGTAAGTTATTGTTTCTGTCAAAGTTGGAAAGCTTTCCTGCTGCTCATTTGCAGTTTTCCTTTCCAGCTTATGGGCTATTTTTATTTTTCTGATCTTGTCATGAATTATTTCACAGTTTTAACTAGAAGGGCTTTGATTAGTTTTAATCTCTTTTGTAGACATTACATGTCTACCTTCATATTTTGATTGTGATTATTCCTTAGGGAGTAGGAAGTATTATGTTAATGCTAGTAAAATTTTGAAGGAAACTGATCAACTTTTATTTGTCATTAAATGACTCGTAGACTTAAAACTGATGCCAAGTGTGTACTAAAGCTTCAAGTAAGCCATTTATACATGCAAAAATCACGTTTCATATTAAAAATGCTAAATATTTACAGGCTCTTAATGTTTTTTTTTTGTCTATAAATTCATCAGTAGTTCATAAACAAATTAATTTAAATCAGCACCAAATGTTCAGTTTCTGTCTTTTTGCAGCTGCAGTAACTTCTTGAGCTCTGATGTTGATGTTGGCATGTGTCATTAGCAGAGTTCAGTGTAATTTTTATTTTATTTTTTATTACCTTTTGGCTTTGAAAGGGATCCATTCTAACACTGCTCTTTTTGTTTAAATATCATAACAAAATTTTGACTCGTCGTCTGAGATTGAAGCTGAATGATGACATCCCTCCTGCGTCACTCATGCCACCACAAGTTGAAGTGTTGTGACTGAGTGAGCGTGAAAACACCAGCAAGTGTTGCAGTGAGAGGTGGGAGGGTGGCGAGAGTCTCTTTTATCCTTCTGGAAAATAAGTTTGTGTTGACGTGTGGTTTTTGAAGGTTTGAATTTGCATAGAAGCTCAAGTCAAATCAAACAAGTGATCCAGTTTTAGTATTTTTTCTTATTTTCTTCTAGTTGTTAAGTTCTACTGATGTTACCAATGTTTTGCAGAAATTCTCATTCTTATTTGACTTTTTTAAATTTTTTTATTTTGAGTTTCATGGTCAAATATTTTCCCAATTAGTGGTTCAATTTGGATAATTCATTTCCTAAAAAGGAAAACTTTTTTAATGTAGCAATTTTGAAACGGTGTAGGGTGCTAAGGGCTAGGTTAGCTGCACCTCCACTACAATATATTTAAATAAACAGGTTCTCTCTTTTTCTAATTAAATTACTGCCATGTGACTGAGGTAACTGTGCGTGGATAGTTTAATCAGTGACATGAGACGTTAATTTCCCTTGACCCATCAGAATAAATGTGGTCATTTATTGAACAGAATCAAAATTTAACATCAAAACATTGTACACTTGATTAGCTGATCTGGTTCTGATTAATAAAACTTGGCACGTTTTACTTAATAAGACAACGGGACTTGAAGAAGGCATCTAGACTACTGGCAAAATAGGAGTTTAAAGATGGGAAATGCAGGAGTTTAAATGGAGAGAAAAGATGGATAAAAAGGGGGTATCTGTTCGGATCGAAGAATGGCATGCTCCCTTCAACACCAGCTCAAAACCTTCGGTACACTTGGCGCGTTAAGACTCGTTACCTTTGCTGAACTTAATCGGCTCCGGTGTCGATTTCAACGCTACCTTTCCAGCGTCTCTGGTCAGGGCGGCTGGACATTTCAGGAGTCGTGCCACTCTACTCCATTCAACAAACACGCTCATCTCCCGGGTGGATACACAGCAAGATGTGAGTCCGTCAGAGGTTCCACTCGGATGTGGAAGAATCCATCACAGGCTCCGAAGACTGAGTTCAAGACTAGACTTCATCAGAGACCCACTTGAAGACTCAGGAGACTTGACTGACTGACTGACAGACTGACTTGACTCCAGGAAGTGTGGACTCTTAAAGAGTTCTCACTTCCGGTCACTTCAGGACTTCCTGATTGGTTGAAACAACCAACAGGGGGTGGTTCTAATGATGTCAGAGGGTCATTACAAGTCAAGAAAACAGCAGGAATGTTTTAGGGACTTTTAGTACAGACAAGAGAAATGTTATGACGAAGTGAGAGCAAGCAGGTGCCAGTAGCTTCTTATTTACCATCTGCTAGGTTTAAAAACAGTCCACTTCGTTCTAATAACTCCTTTCTGACTTTCGACCGACATCACTACTCCTCATTTCAGACAGAAGATCAAAATGCATAATTACTTTGTAAATAGACATTTAACTTGATTTCTAATTTAAATGTGGATTAAAAAATCATTAATACTGTTTCACAGTTGATTTAAAATGAGTGGTTCACTTCAACATTTAGAAATGGTATGAACTAAACACACTTTTGATTTATCAAGATATTGTAAAATAGTGATGATAATATAAAAGAAGAGTGTTCTTTCAATTGATTACTTCAGGATACAATTAGACAGACTCTGGATGAGCTAATTTGTATTTCTGGATTCAAATCAATGAAATAACAGTTCCTGTCCCATGAAGGTCCTCAGAGGCAGGTTTTGGTCGGAGGCCAAGTTCACTACAACAGCAAGATTGTAGATTTGGAATTGTGCTTTTTTTGCACTGAAAATTAGTTGCTACCTTTTTGTTGTTGTTACCAAATATAATCAAATCATCTCTATTGTGAATGGATGTCAAAACTTGTCTGAGTTGTCCAGGGGTCACTGTTTTCTCCTCCATCACATGTGTGACCTCTGATAACCAGAACACATTAACCAGTCATTGTCTGATTCTCACCCCTGTTCAGAGCCAGAGGTCACGCTCAAAAATCAATACCTTTTTTTTTTTTTTCTTCAGCCACTATCTCCACCAGCAGAAGCCTCTGGTTATTTGGGGACCAGCTGGAGCATCCCCAAATGCAGATTTTTGTTCTTTTTTTGAAGTGAGAAACAATTTTATAGACGTTTTATAGCTCGGGGTGAATGTGTCCCATTGTTGGGTGGCAGGAATGAATCACTGGAATCACTGGCTTGGCTCTTTGTCCTTTTTTTTTTCTTCTGGATACTCATTTCTTGCTTTCTAACCGTGGATGTTCAAGTGCAGATTTGGAGCCAGAGGATAATGTTGAACCAGTTGTTTGCGGCTTTAAAATTTTTTTTTAATTTTAAAATTCATCTCCTAATTAGTATCTTCTAACCCAGGGGTCTGCAACCTTTATGATCAAAAGAGCCATTTCTGCCCGTTTGTTCACCAAATTAAACTTGTCCAGATCCACAATACCTGCTGCAACTGGGATTCTCAACTGGTGGCCCACGGACCACTTTGTTTGTTGGAGGGTGCTTTTCTGGACAGTAAGGGTGTTTTTTTTTTTTTTTTACTAAAAATATCTAATGATTTTTAACATTTATTCATATGTTTACATTCCTAGACAAAATAAAAGATGAGATTCTTGTAAAGAAGGAAAATATATAGTTTTTGCCCATTTTGTAAAAACTAAAACAATAAACTATGCATTCCTATGTGATTTTTTTTAATTGTTTTTATTGTAGAAAAATTACCTATCCTTCTTTGAAGACATAAAGCATAAAGTGAAAGTGAGTATGTTTAACTCCTTGTAATGTTTCTAGTATTCATATATTTACAAAAAAATTACAGTAAAACTGCTAAAACTAGCCCTTTTTTAATTGTTATAACAACCAATAAAATTCAGTTTTATGTCAGTTTTGGTCAAAGCTTGAAAGAGCCGCTGCAGAGGGACCAAAGAGCCGCATGTGGCTCCAGAGCTGCAGGTTGCAGACCCCTGTTCTAACCAGTTTCCAATCAGCATCACATAAATTTTAATAACGATTATTTTAAAAATTGACCACAGTCATTGTTAAAACCTGCACAGGTTGACAATTAAGGTGATATACCGTATTTTTCACCCTATAAGTTGCTTTTTTTTTTTCATAATTTGCATGCCCTGCGACTTATAGGCCTAAGCGACACATTAATGGATTTTTTTCCTATATAACAATTTTTTGGCTGAGATATGACCGTTTTATTCATTCTGACTGAAAAAAAACATGAACACTACCGTTTTCAGCCGCTAGATGGCACTGAAGTAGTAGGGAATGCTGTTGTATCATGTAATAGGTAAAAGTGGCTATAATGGTAAATTCAAAAAAAGTTCATGACAAAAACAATTGGACTTTATTTATTATACTTTACACTTTATTGTTTTGCCTTGAACTTTTTTGAATAGGTCCTGGATGACTGAGAATCTTCACCAGCTATTAATGACACAATCGGCTTGCCAAAGACTACCGCCGTCGTTCTGCTCACTGCTTGGAGCAGTCATCAAATCAGCTTCATTTTGCTGCACTGCCCCGGAGAAATGCAGCTAATTTGACCATTAAAGTGCATTTATTAAGTAAAAGTTCAACTGAGACACACCTTTACTGTAATTTCAAGCAAACAAATAATAGTTTTTAAGTGTTAATCTTGTTAAATTCTTGTTAGTCATCCCGTGCACACTCCCAAGGCTGCCATTTGGCAGCCATTTGATTTTTGGCACAACACCGGCCCATATTTCCGGTTTCGGCCCACATTTCCGGGTTGTCAGCGGTGATGCGTAACAAATGCATTGCGTCAGTGGTGACGCGTAATAGATACGACGTATACGGCGAAGTAACATATTTATGGATTTTGCCACTTTATTTGACATATTTGGACAGATGTGACATATAGGGCGGAGCGACGTTTACGGCGGAAAATACGGTAATTATCACACACCAGTTCTGACCCAGAGCAAGTATATTATTAGTGCTGGTTTTAAGAAGACAAAGCATCTGTTGTCCTAACAGAGAAGAATCAGATATTTTGAGCTCACCTGTGAAGTGCTACTTTGCCATTTTAAATGGTCATGTTCACAGAACATAGCGTCCCACGTTAGCTTGAATAGTAAAGCTCTAGTTGTTGTGAACAGATGGTAAGGATCATGTTGTCTCTTCCTGCTGTGGCTCAGAGGTGATGAGCTGGCACTCAGTTTCTCCAGCTTCTTTCCACCACAGATCAAAACAGAGCTTTGCCTCCTCGTTCAAGTGAACCTCTTGTTCCACTTTTTGTGCATCAGAGCTTTGATGTCAGGTCAAACCTGATATGTGGAGTTTGTTAGTTTGCTCAAAGCATTTTAACCTGTGACTGGAAGTGCAAAACAAGGAAGGAATGAGTGAAATATTGGTCTTGCAGCACTGAGCTGCAGCTCAGAAAGTGAGCCAGCTGTACGTCAAATCTGAATTACAAATCTGAGAAAACCTGTGTAATATGATACAGATGTGCAACTCGATTTCGACCACTGCCTCTCATTTTGTCACTGCTCATCTTATCAGTCACGTCTTTACTGTTTACACAAGTAGTTTTGTTGCTTCCTTCTATATGTTTGGGATATAATTAATGATTTTGTTTGTAAGAATTCTGTACAGCAACAAATTAGATGCACTTGTAATTGTTAAACAGGAGCCAAATAGCATGACCAAATTCAGGTTTTATTTCAAAACCACAAGTAAGCCGTTAGAAATATTTTACTATAAAATGAAACACCCCTTCAAGAAGTCAACATATTGGCAGTTTCTGCTGATTCCTTTTATGTTAACAGACACAACATCATTATACTCATATAAAAGGTGTAAAAACATTTGTGTCTGTAAAACTTTGGTGTATTTATAATATTTTTAATATTCTTTTTAAAAAAGATCAACAGTGATACCGAATGTTATAGGCCAGAATACACCAAACTAGACATAACAATGGTTCTTGCTACAAAATTATAAATAAATCTGACTGTGTGCTGTTCATACCTGTTAAGGATAATCATTAGTTATACCAAGCAAAATACATCACTATACATTAGATAAGACATTACTGTGGTTGTGACATTAAAGTATACCCCTGAAAAACTTGCTTTTGGAGGAACAGTTTTGTAATGAATAGCATGCAGTGCAACAGAGTACTCAATGGGTTAAAATGGAATTAGAGCAACATTTCATCAAACTGATTTTGTGTATAAATTGTGTTTTGAAATGTGTGAATAAAATGAAGCCCTTCCATTAACATACACTTTATTTCTAATTGACTCTCTGGAGGGTACCCATTGACCCTGTTTTACCTGAGTGGATATGCCAAAGATTTTACCCCCCTCACTCGAAGAGAACAGGTCTTTTGATATAAATCCACCCTGACTCTCCTAACCTAACCACCGGGTAAAAAGAGTTCATGTTGTAACCCACGCTGACACCACTGAGCAGAGATTATTCCAAAAGCGGAGCATTGTCGAGAGCACATCAACGTATACTTACTTGATAATACCAGTCCAAGTACCTGGGATTCAGTCCATATCCCTTCCTGAGCAGCCCAAAAAGCTTTGCTTTGAAGGCTTAAAATTAATTACCAATTTACAGCCTCCATAACTTTGTCTTTAATTCCATTTTAAGCTGCATGCTGATATCTAGTGCCAATTTACGGCGATCATCAAGCAGATTTAGAGTTAACTGGAAAATGGTGCCCAGCCAATTAAGACTATGGAAAAGGGAGAGCCATTTTTGATAGTAAATCCACCAAATAGGGAACTTTCACATTTACTGCTATTAATTGCTGAGTTATTTTTTGTTTAAAGTCTTCCAAATTTATAGTGTCTTCTTTATTTAAGTTATCAGAAGGCTTGTGTGACATTTTTTTTGCTTGGTTGGTTAGTGAACCACACCACTTCACCGGGGAGAATGATTACTGAAGGCCAAGCAAGGGCTTTTGGGAGCCACATGCCTGACTTGTTCAAAATGGGGGTCTCCCAAGGAGAGGTTAAGGAGAAGAGTCAGCACCTCCAGGGGAGCTGCAGACATGCTCTCTTGTCACCATGTCATCCATCCTGGAGCCTAACTGAGTTATCATATCAACTGATCTCTCATCAGGGGCCTCACAGCTGACACTTTTAGAAAGACACCCACAGGGGGACAACAAATTTTGAGCAGCAGGACGTTGCTAAGAGAAGAGCTGAGGCACCTGTAAAGGTCTTCTCTCCTGCCCACGGAGAGGGCGCTCCCACTGGGCATCACGCTGCTCTCTGGCCTCTGGTCAGCATCAGAGCAAAGAGCCGGGAAGCCAGAGCCATAGTTAATGCAGTTCACAAAAGCAGGAGTGCACAATAGAAGCACTATATCACCAAGACTGTCAATAAATTTAAAAGCAACCCACGAACAATTAGCTGAAAGGGCAGCAAAGTTTCATGGCCATACAGGCCTCAGCTTCTCAGGCCAGTGGAGATAAAATGTCCACCCACGTTCAAATGGCAGCTGGTTGTCCAGCCCAAAGAATACATGCACGGACTCCTGCGGATGTCTGCCTGACCTTTAAGTGTGTCTCCAAAAAATAAACCACATGCTGGGCCATTCGCCTAGTCACGGGATGGTTTATGACTTCTTGAATGTGGGAAATGTTACTCAATAGATTGTCTTTATGACCATATAGAGTTACACACTTTGTTCATTTCATGGTTTACATAATTTGTAGCATGGGTCAGCCAGCTGCTTCCCTTGATGTTTGCATAGCGTCATAACCAAATGTTTGTTTTCTGCGATGATATAAGAAAGTTTAGCTGTTGTGCTAATCATTTTAAAGTTCTCATCATTCAGTTTTGCCAAATGAGATTGCAGTGAGTCATCAGCAAGTCTTGGATAACATGATAACTCTTGATTTGATTTTTGTGAGATCATTTTAAAAGGGATTTGTTTGTGTTGACTCTGCAGCCCCCAAATCTTCCAACATAGAAAACAAATGCCATCTTTGATTTTGGTGAGGTCCATCTGTTCACAATACCCTAACAAGAACAAAATGCCCTTTGGGGCAATCAGAGCTCGCTTGTCTTCCATGATCAGAAAACCTTTAAGTCTTTAAACCTATTTCTAAAATGTCCTCAATTGATAAAATTGCTTAAATATGTTGGCTAGCGATTAACAGTTTGCAGCAACATGACAGAATTCACTTTTGGCAACAGTTTGTATGGAAACCCCATTTCCAAAGATGGGATCTAGCCCAGATTTTGTACATTAGCAGAAGTTTTCAGAAGAAACACGCAAAAGAAAAAGATGACTCAATTGCGTCTAATTTTTGACAATATATGTACAACTTATTATGTTTAAAGTTCAAGTCAAGGACTTGCGCTTTAAGCAATAGATGAACATATTGTGCCTTTTGAAAACTTCAAAATTCTGTCCAGATTTGGGTGCAGCCTCTTGGTATTCTTTTCATCCAGCACCTCTATAAATCATTTGTCTGCTCACCGCTGATCCCCACTACGGACCAAATTGACCCACTGGCTAAGAGCCAAGCCTGTGTCCGGACGAGGCCCTGACCCATGAACCTTGGCCGAAGCCCTTGGGCCAATGGGGTGAAGCCATTAGAGCAACGACCTAGCCAGCCAGGGCTACCTGCTGCTCTGGCATAATGCAATTGGACACAGCTATCAGAATGATGGAGCACTCTGAATTCTCCACGCTGACCACACGAATGGCTGCCTCTGACCAGAGCAGGCAAATGTATTCCAAGCCGCTGCAAAATGTACCCCAGATGTTTCTTATTTGTTTGTTTTTAAATTTCTAATCCAGGTGGTGCATTGAAATTTCCTTAATGCTGCAATTCAGATATTTTGGAGCTGTGTGAAGGATCGGGTTGACTGACAAAACAAACTTAACCAAGCTCAGCTACACTACTCAAAGTACAAGATTTTTTGTTTGTTTGTTTGTTTTATTTCTGCGGTGATATAAAACATTATTTTATCAATGTACTTATAAACCTTCTTTTCTCCCAAATCTGACACATTATACTCTGCGACGATGGCCCAAAGCCAGGCTCCTACTGGCATTTCCTCCCTCTGTCTCCACTTCTGTTTTGTTAAAAACAGAAGCTTCACACTGGTAGCATAATTATGAACATTAAACTAATTGAAGAAAAACTCTGCAGGATTCTAACCCCATGATGCCTGAACCTCAGTGTGCTAATAACGAGGTGATTCTCATGCCGTCATTCGTGTAAACCGCTGTCACACTGGTGCATTCATACAGGTGTCCTCCCCATCAACCCAACAAATACACCTGAGGGGTTCCCCTCGAAGTTAACACAATTACCGTCTCCCATGCCCTGTGGAGTTACACTCAGTGCACACAAATACGTTCAATAGATAGGCAGCTTAGGTAAATCATTGGTGCAGGGAGCGAAATGAATGCTGTTGGTTTTACAGAGCAGCTGGAAGTGTTTGCATCATCTGAGCTCTTACAATATGTTTTCTTGGGAATCAGACCTAAAGGTTCCCATATTATAAGAATACACAGCAGATGATCGTAATATGGCGGGTTTCATTATTCATTACTACTGAAAGTGTACTGACCATTCTGTACTTGGACATTTTTTATTAAATTTGGAGCATTTTATGATATGTATGGGGAAGCTGCAAGAGATGGATCAGATAAAAATAAAGGTAAAACTAGCACTCCTTAAAGGAAAGTGTAATGTCTGTTGCTTTGCATGACAAAACTTTGAAAATTTTGCGTGATTTGTCCGGGCTCAGTGTATGTGATGGATCTGACTCAGTTAATAAAAAAGCTAACTTTAGCTTGGGTTGTGTAAAAATGAACGTTACAACTGTTTGCGTTTGCTAAATCTATTCGTTTTGGCAGACATTTGGGATAGGATCACCTTCAAAGTTAATCTGCTGTATATATACATTTAATACATACTTTGAGTTTCATTAATATCTGTTCTGTAGTTTATGATCACAGACACAAGTAATTACTGGTATATCATATCCCTAACCCTCATAACTCCTCACATCTATTTAACATTTATTGTAGCTACCCCTTTCATTACCTGCAAATATAACATCCATCCATCCATCCATCCATCCATCCATTATCTTTACCCGCTTCTTCCTTTTTGGGTTGTGTTGGTCAATGCTTAATCAAATAATTCATTTCAAGCAACCGGAATGCATGGATAACTAATAAACAAGACTACAGCATAATTTAAAAGTATTTACCAGTAGTAAATACATATATAATACCTTTATTTTACCAGGATGAAATCCATTGAGATCATCAATCTCTTAAATACAAAATCTTAAATACCCAACAAAGTTCAGTCAGGTCATCTGGACAGTTTCTTTTTTATTGTTGAGACTTTTCCTCATTTATCCAAAGGACTTCATTAGTCTGAAAAGCCACACCAAACTTAGTCCCACAAGCAACACACTCACATAGTGGACCAACCATTTTGCTGGTGATGAGATGGTTTCGGGAGCCCACCCTCTCCCCCACTGACTCCTCTGAGGTAGCCATAGCCAAAGTGGTTCAAAATATCGAAGTTCACGCTCAATAATCCAGGTACAAAATCCATTAAAGTTCAGTCAGGTCATCTGGACGGTTTCTATTTTGTTGTTGAGACATTTTGTCCTTCATCCAAATGACTTCATCAGTTTGAGGAGTCACAACAAAATCAGTCAAACAAGCAGCACACACAAAGTGGACCAACCAGTTTGATTGTGATAAGATGGTTTCGGGGGCCCACCCTCTCCCATTCCAGATGACCTGACTGAACTTTGTTGAATTTTTTACCGGGGTCATTGAGATCCATACCTATATCTATACCTAGATTATTGAAAATGAACTTTGATGTTTTGAACCACTTTGGCCATGTTTGCCTCAGATGAGTCGACAAGGGAGAGGGTGGGCCCCCAGAACCATCTCGTCACCAGCAAACTGGTTGGTCCACATAGTGAGTGTGGTGCTTGTGGGACCATGTTTGTTATGGCTCCTCAGACTGATGAAGTCCTTTGCATGAAGGACGAAATGTCTCAACAAAAACAAAGAAACCATCCAGATGACCTGACTGAACTTTGTTGAATTTTTTTACCTGAATAATTGAACTTTGATATTTAGTAAATAGTTTCAATAAATTAGTTTCTAAAATCTTGAATATGTTTTTAACTGATTTTTGTTCCACCAAATTGTAATGAACTTATTTGCCAACTCTTGAGGCTGCTTTAGTTTACTGTATTGTTTCTAAGACTCATTTCTAGTATGTTATTTGACTTATTTATGCTTTTATTGTTGACTTAAAAGTACAAGTATTTAAGAAGTAAATTTCCTCTGGCAGAGAAATAGCAGGATCTAACAAAGTCCATCTTTTTGACCTCACTATGAAATTGGCCTTTGTGTTACGTTTTCAAACCCCTGGATGGCCTTTAAAGCATTTTCAATGTGGGCCAGTAGATCCCATTACTCATCTCAGGAGATGTTTGGTTCAGGAAGCCGTCACATCAAAAGGACAAAGTTATGTCTTCTGTTTTCTTTTGCAATGAACCAAAGTGTCCATGCTGCAAAGGGAGAGGGAGGTGTGTGCGGTTTTATGTCCTAAAAGGCCAATCTGGACAGACAAACGGATGGCAGCATCTGCCTGCTTTGTCAGAGTAGGAGAGTTTAATAGAAGAACTTAGTGCCAAACGTTCAACAGTACAAGATGAGGACAGAGATGGATGGTTGAGGGGTCATAGACATAGTGTCAGGCCTCTTATCTCCAACCTTCACTGGTAAATCGATTGGTTGTGGGCATCAGTCATTAACTTAACCCAGGTTCCAGCTTTCTTTTCCATCCGTGGCCCACAGATGAAGCTTTGTCAGCCTTCATGTATGTGCCATCTTATGGAGATGGATGAACGTACATCAGGCCATTAGATGAGTTTATAAAGGTCATGTTGATTTGGAATTGCAATATTCTGTGATTATTGTAAAACAGTTATATCAAGTCTATGATTGATGCATTTCTGTGATAGGCTGTTTTCTTTGGAGGATGAAGGGTTGTGGTCAGTTATTACTTTGTGCTTTAATGCATTTAAAGAAAATGTGGCAAATACATCATCTAATGAGTACGCTGTGGCTTTGTGCTGTGGTTGATTGGTTAAATGCTAAAATTCAGAAGTTACCAACAAAAATTTCACAACATTACTGAATCACTGTTGATTAGAAGAAAACCTTTATGACTTAGTCATTCATTTCTTTCTAGCCTGAGAAGTCTGTAAATAAATAAATTTTAAAAAGTTTAGTTTTTTGCTATCAACATTGACTGTTCAAGTGTTTGCAACTTTGTTTTCTTCCTCAATCCCACAGTCTTAAATGTAGTTTCTAGAGATATAAAATAGTTACAACACAATTCAGCGCAGCATATGTAGCTTCCTGCACGAACCCATCCCATTTGGCTGATTATAGATAACATACATTGGTGTCAGTTTAAAATTTATGTCATTAAAACGTTTTGACAAACTGTCTTTTTAAGACAAGACATACTATTTAATAAATATTTTGCAGACAAAGTCATATACTGTGAAAAATCACTTTCTATTTTTCAAAAGCTTTTTGGAGATCCTGAAAATAAGATAAAACATGTTGATGCTTTTAGGTTCAACAGCTTTCAGGATTCATATTCACAAGGATTGTGACATATCTTAATTTTGACATCTTTTAATTTACAATATTGTCTTCTATTATGGATTGCTTGTTGGTTTGTTTTAATAAGGCATTTTAGGAAACCATAACTGAACTCATTCTGACATTTTAAATACTGGCACATTAGCCTGATGCATGCTCAATAAACCAGGTAGAAAAAGCTAAAAAAGTTAAATCTGTTCCTCTGGGCATTCAAAAAAAAAAAAAAAAAAAAAAAAGCAAAAAAATTGTAGAAACGTTTCGTCTCTCATCCGAAAGACTTCCTCAGTCTGAGGAGCTGTATTCAGCTCAGTCTTATAAATAGCACCTTATCATAGTGGATCAACCAGTTTGCTGTTGATTGCCAAACCAGCTGCACACATAATCAAGAAGGACCATCAGCCTAACGATGGATAATTGGAACACTGATGGCTGTTTACTATTCACAGGAGGCTGAGTGATGCTAGCAATAACAGCATTGTAAGAGGGGAACAGTTGAACATGGAGGCCTCCACCCCTGCTTAATGATGGTTTCTTTTCACAAAGATGGCCTCCTTTACTCCTCTCTCAAACCATCGTTCCTCTCTGTCCAGGATGTGAACATCTTCATCCCTGAAAGAGTGACCGCTGGCCTGGAGATGAGTGTAGACTGCAGAGGCCTGGCCTGATTATGTTGATCTTCTGTGCTGGGCCATCCTTTTGGCCAGTGGCTGTTTAGTTTCCTGGATGTAAAACTGATCACAGCCCTCCTGACACTGAACAGCATACACAATATTACTCTGTTTGTGCCGGGGGACTGGATCTTTGGGATGAGCCCGTCTTTGCCGTAATGTATTTTGGGGTTTAAAAGCCACTGGGACATTATGTTTAGAAAATAAACGTCTCAGTTTCTCTGATACTCCCTCAACATATGGAATGACCACTGGTCTGGTTCTGGGTTCCTCCTTTTCACCTGTTGGCTGACTGGAGTCCTGTTTGGGTTTCTTCTCTGCTTTCAGGAAGGCCCAGTTAGGATATCCACATTGCTCTGTCTTGTGTGGGATTTCTCCTTCTTCCTGGCTCCTGAGTTAGTGGGGACGCTGTCTGCTCTGTGGTACAGAGTCATGATGACCCCTAACCTGTGCTCCAAAGGGTGATGGGAGTCAAACTGCAAATACTTTAGTTGGCAGCTCAGAACATCACATACAGAACACCATGGACTTTGTGGATAAGGTGAGGGATGTCATCATGGAGACTGATGAAACAATGGTCTCTTTTGATGTCACATCACTCTTTACGTGCATTCCTGTTAATGAGGCAGTAGACGTGGTCAGTTTAAAATTAAAATCAGACTCCACTCTGAGCAGCAGAACCACGCTTTCCATAGAACAACTGTGTCAACTCTTGAAACTGTGCCTGCAGTCATCCTACTTCACATATGGGGGCCAATATTATAGGCAGAAACATGGTATGGGAAGCAATATTATAGGCAGAAACATGGGTGTGCTATAGGTCTCCAATTTCTCCTATTGTGGCCAACCTGTACATGGAGGAGGTAGAAAAGAGAGCCTTGACGTCTTTTTCAGGGACACCACCAAGTCATTGGTTCAGGTATGTTGACGACACCTGGGTTAAGATTAAATCCCAGGAAGTCCAACATTTTACTGACTACATAAACTCTGTGGATAAATATATCAAGTTCACACGAGAAGATGTAAAAAAAATGGCAAGTTGGCTTTTTTGGACTGTGAGGTTTCAGTCTCTGATAGAGGACATTTGCAAACTGAGGTGTACTGCAAACCCACCCACACAGACCAGTATTTGCAGTTTGACTCCCATCACCCTTTGGAGCACAAGTTAGGAGTCATCAGGACTCTGTATCACAGAGCAGACAGCATCCCCACTAAAGCCCCCAGTATACTGCCGCGTACGTCCATACGCAGAGGTACGCACGTACGTACGTACAGGTACGAGCGTACCCCCCAGGGCATGTCTGTGCAAAGCTCAAATTTTTACGACCGCATACACGTACACGGTATCTTGCAATAAACTGCCCAGCGACAGACTGTTTTGTATGTGACACCAATGTACAAAGTATTAAATTCCCCTTCTTCATCTCTGATCTGCCCTTTTCTTTTGTTTTTTTTGCCAAGAGGCAGTGATCTCTTCCTCCTCCGTTGATGCCATGACTGAAATGGTGAGAAATGAAGGAATTTGTCACGAGCGAATTAACCTCAGGTCTAGCATGGCTGCGGGAGGGTCTGGAGATTTCCTGGTGGGCTGGTTTGATGTGTGGGCTGTAGAGCCAGCGCTCCCTGTCTTTTTTTTTCCTTTTTTTAGATCTTTTTATTAACAACATATAAACACAGAAAACCGCTGTGGCTGAGGCTGCCAGCGCTTGTTTTTTTTTTTTTTTATTCGACCTGTCAATCAATCCAGTAGGCGTGTCAGCAAATGACCAATCGGCGACCTCAATTTGTCCCGAAGGTAAATGCCCCTTGTCTGTGAATCTGCTCTGCAGCTGCTCGGGGTGTATGCTGGAGTACAAAGTCTGAACCCTCTGCGTACAGTACACGCGTACGTACGCGTGAACGGACGTACGCGACAGTATACTGGGGGCTTAACTCAAGAGCCAGGCAGAAGGAGAAATCCCACACAAGACAGACTCTAGAGCAATGTGGATATCCTAACTGAGCCTTCCTGAAAGCATCGGGGAATCAAAACAGCCACTGGCCAAAAGGATGGCCCAGCACAGAAGATCAACATCATCAGGCCAGGCCTCTGCAGTCTACACTCATCTCCAGGCCAGCGGTCACTCTTTCAGGGATGAAGATGTTCACATCCTTGATAAAGAGGAACGAAGGTTTGAAAGAGGAGTAAAGGAGGCCATCTTTATGAAAAGAAACCGTCCATCATTAAACAGGGGTGGAGGCCTCCATGTTCAACTGTCCCCCCTCTTACAATGTTGTTATTGCTAGTATCACTCAGCCCCCTGTGAATAGTAAACAGCCATCAAGGTGCTAATGATCCATCGTTAGGCTGATGGTCCTTCTTGATCATGTGAGCAGCTGGTTTGGCTACTATCAGCTGCAAAACTGGTTGATCCACTATGAGAAGGTGCTATTTATAAGACTGAGCTGAATACAGCACCTCAGACTGAGGAAGTCTTTCGGATGAAAGACGAAACG
The DNA here is from genome assembly GCF_014905685.2 of Nematolebias whitei. Taxonomy (NCBI): domain Eukaryota; kingdom Metazoa; phylum Chordata; class Actinopteri; order Cyprinodontiformes; family Rivulidae; genus Nematolebias; species Nematolebias whitei. The sequence continues at coordinate 17,556,053 of NC_056500.1, forward strand.
TTTCTACAAATTATTTTTATTTTTTTATAATGTCCACAGGACCAGATTTAACTTTTTTTAGACTGGCACATTAGCCTTATCAAATCTGTCAAAGTGATACTGTGGGCTTGTAAACTTTTTTTGTCATCCTGAAAATCCTGAAGCCCTGATCTCACAATGTTGTTGTAGTTCTCTGTGGCACACACAAAGGGGGAATGGGTGTTGGTAGACTTCCACCAGAAAATTGGATTATGATGTTTATGGGTCACAAGCAGTACAGTCACAACTTGTTACTTTGCTTCTCCTTGCTCTTCTACAGTGTGATTCCTTGATCTTCACAGCACAAAAATATGGACGTTTCAAGTGGACATTTAGCTTGTGCAGCATATTTTGTCTCTTCAGCCTGAAACTGTTGCCCACTGCAGTATTGTGAAAGGCTATGAAGTAACAAATGCTCTTTGATAGATTTGATGTGTCTAATTTACAAAATTAGTCATTGCAGATACTGTTAAGTCATTATATTAGATTGCAACTCAACAAATTACACAGCAGAAAGTAACATTGCTGCTATGGTTGGATTGGTTGAGGTGATGTAACTTTAAGCTGACTGGATATCCAAGTTCTGCAAATATTTGTCTTTAGTTATGTTGCTAAAAACATTTGTGAATAATTTTGTCTTCTGTGACTTGTCTTCTATAATTACTGTTGTCAGAATTTAGGCATTTATTTCCATCTACTTTTATAGCGTCTTTCCCTTCTATTTTGTAAAATTGCTGGTTTCCATGCAGCAAAAATACGTTTGTGCTGATAATCCTCTATACACTGAATATCAGACCTTAAAGTGGTAATATTTTCTATGATGTAACACACAAAACAATCCGAGTTACCTCTGCTTGTCAGACAGGCCCCCTCCCTCTCAGTTTTCAAATCCCGTTTAAAAACCCACTACTATTCAGTAGCTTTCAACACGAGGATCTGTGTTTTGAACCTGTACGTTCCACACTGGTTTGTCGTCATATTTATTATCTGCATCGTTTTTATGTCTATATTCTGATGTACTTCATTTTGTATATTGCTTTGTGTGTTACCTGTTGTTCTGTCTGTACAACACTTTGGTTGGCCTTGTCGCTGTTTTAAGTGCTCTATAAATAAAATGGTATAGTATGGTATTTATAAAAAAGGGTAATGTGTAGGAAATGCATTCTGATAGTCAGAATCTAAATGTTGATAATCTACATAGATTTAGGGTATTCCACTATGGAGGGTGGAATGTGACAAAATTAAATAAATAAATACATAATAAATGTATCATTTAATAAATAAATATATAATTGAATAATGAAATATATTGCGTTTTTATGTATTTATTTATTTAATTTTGTCACATTCCATCTTCCATATTCAACAGTTGTGTATAAAATATCTCTCAGGGGAAGTGGACCTGGTTGCAGACATAAATCACAGCACCCTGCAGGGTAACCATTAGGGCACAAGACAAGGGGAGCCAAGAGGATGTCTGCACCCCAGGGTACTAATCCAGCTCTCCAGATCCCACAGCTCTGGAGCTCCTTCTTTTACTAGCAGGGGCTTTTACTTTGCCAATTATTAGCTATCTTCTTAGTTTGGCTACTTTTTTGGCTGAACGACGCTCACAGGAACATTAGTTTTGGTCACATAAACTCAAATAGAAAAGTCAGCAGGGTCACATTTTTTCAGCTTGGTTACCTCCATTGTTTCATCTTTTGGCTGAGACTCTAATATTTGAATCCTTACTTAATCTAACAGACCAGTTTATAAAATGTCAACAATAACAAAAGACTGAAAAACTTTGTACGTTTTTTTAAAATAGTTTGGTAGATCCAGTCATTTGCGAGTCAGTAACGAATGTTCACCACGGTTTGTGCTACAGTGATTTGAGATGTTATTACATTTGACTCCAGCTTTCCACTCAGTTTACTGTTTCTCATTAAGACCTTTTCTATTGTCAGTTCTTTGGCCTGCGAACATCTGTTCAGGGAAGGTTTTTTTCTTCCTCACCTTTTAAACTTGGTTCGGGAATTGGCCCTTTTCTTATCTAAAAGCTTTAAGCTGCTGCATGTCAGTGAAATTAATTGCATGTTAAGAAGGGCGGAATTAATGGCTTGCACTGAAACCTGTGGCCTCAGCTGGCTTAGCTGCTCGCAGATCACCCCCTGATCTCGCTTGTTACAGGAGCTTGACCGTTGTAGATGGTGAGATGATTATGTGATTTCAGCCTCTTGTCTCTGTCTCTTTTGTCTTTTGGGGGTAGCACGGGGGTCTCTTCTTTTGTCTGCCTCCATGTTCCTTTCAGGTGGCATCACAGCTGTCCCTGTTAATTCACTGTGACCCTATCCCCCCATGAGGCAACTGTAAAAGCTCACACTAATTCTTTTTTCCTGTTTCTTACATACTCTTATATATACATCAAAGAATATAGTACAACTCTTTGAAGGACAACCTTTGAAAAAAAAAAAAAATCCAAGCAAAATCTTTTTTAGATGAGGGCAGTTTAGCAATGGATACATTCAAAGATACACCATGTACTTTTTCAGTAGACAGTGGTTCTGCAGCTGAGATTTAAGAAACAGAACGTGAGTCAGGTTAACAAATGCATCAGGTTGTCCCTGGGAATCCCAAGCATGTGTTGTCTGGCCATCTGTCCTTTCCAAAGATGCAGACACACAGAGCTCCACAAATACAACAACTATACAGTCAGATAATTACCTTTAACAGCTTGGTAATGGGTTTAGGGTGTCTAGAATAATGGCGAGATAAATAAAACTACAGGATTCCCACAAAAACCTGACATGGCTATAAATATGTATTAACCAGAAAATGGGCCTTGTGTGGGATCATTTAGAAGAAACAAAGAGTTGCTCTTTGACAAAAAGGCAATGAGAGGAAAGGAAAAGGGGTTTCTACTTATCTAATGAGTTGCTCCTTAGAAATGTAAAAAGGTGGGTCTTTAGACGAAGCCGTTGTCCCACTCGTTGGGCCTGATGAACTGTAAAGTGGGGAGGTCTAACGCCAAAAGCTCACTATTCATTGTAGACATGCTAATTCACACAGACCAAAGTTTTATTGTTGCATGAAGCAGAAAAGGGACAAAGTCATTGCTGGGAGGAAACTCCTGATAAACTAAAAGGGAGAAAAGGGCCTTATTAAGTGGTCATTTTTCAGACATAAACACACCCCTACCACAACAAATAAATTAAAGCATCTAAGGACCTTCCAGTTTTCTTTGGCATCTTTCACTGAGAAAACCAGAGTTCCTACTTGATTAAAAAGAATTGACAGTAAGATAATTTTATTCAATAAACATATACGATTTACATCACAACATACAAACTGACATCCTTTTGTAAGTTTTATAAAGTTCATGACAGAGGCAAAATATTTATTTAATAAAACACAAAAGTAACAGTGATGACATTTTCACAACAGAAAATAAAGTAGAAAAAACAACAACAACTGTTTCCAAAATCTCAAGATGTTCTTTTCAATCTTGTCAACGTTTTCAGTAATAGGGTTTAAAACCTAACGGACTAGGTCAGTCTCTTCATTAGCACATTAAATGGTTGAATTAGGGGAATGCTGGTGTTTTTGTGTTGGTGATGATGGGGACTTAGAGATTACACCATCAATTGACATGTAAAATAGTCATTAAAATTACACATAACCTAAACCCGAACCTTGCCTGAAAGAATTAAACTTGTTTCAAAATTAAACTTTGCCTATTATTGCAGTAATCTTTGAATGATGATACTTTAGCCACCTTTTAAAATATCTGTTGGAGGCTAATTCAATATTTTAGGCCCAGGTCATATAGTGCTGATCAGGTTTACTAAAACATTTCTCTATGCAATATGTGACAGCAGCAAGTAACCAGATGTCTGGTGAACAAAAGTTTGAGTACAATACATTTAGCACTGTAGTTGTGGCTTGTGCCAATAAAAAAGTAGAATAATTAGTATCTAAAAAGCATTGTTGCTACGAGACGTGCAGTTGTGACAACCGATATGCCGACAAGCCTCATATGCTAGGTATTTGGCTCTTGCCGTTTCCAAAGCCAACTCGGGGAAAGAAATGTGATCATCGAACTCGACTCTGTGGCTGAGTTGGCTCCGACCAGACAAGTGTAAACAGGGGTATTTAAATCTGTTTGAAACACTTGGTTGGAGGGAACAGACCAAAAGATGAGTACCCTGATCCCAAACCAGCGACTGCAGCTCCTGAACAGGTATGTCCATCCATCCATTACGTTTTACCCACTTTTCCTTTCTTGTCAGAAACTAACAAGAGCACAAACATTTTTTCCAACCTGCCAACACTAGTTTGTTTCTCTAGGCTCTTAATTCAGCTCCCGTTTCAAATGTTTTCACTTTTGAAAAATAAGATAAATGAACTGATTGCAGGCAGCACGGTGGCGCAACTGGTAGAGCTGCTGCCTCTCAGCGAGTAGGTCCCTGGTTCAAACCCTGGTCCAGGGGCCTTTCTGGGTGGAGTTTGCATGTTCTCTCCGTGCATGAGTGGGTTTTCTCCGGGTGCTCCGGTTTCCTCCCACAGACCAAAAACATGCATGTTAGTCTGATTGGTAACTCTAAATTGTCCCTAAGTGTGAGAGAGAGAGTGAATGGTTGTTTGTCTCGTTTGTCTATGTGGCCCTGTGATGGATTTGCGACCTGTCCAGGGTGTACCCCGCCCCTCGCACAGTGATTGCTGGACATGGGCACCAGCGACTCCCGTGACCCAAAATGGAATAAGCGGGTAAAGATAATGGATGGATGGATGGATGGATGAACTGATTGCTCACAGCTAATTGCTAATACCAGGTAACAAAGTTAAAAAAAAAAAGAAGTGGCTGGCAAAATATTTTTTTATCCTGCTGCCAGAAACCTGTGCAATACATGGCAAATCTATACAAATCAATGGCATGCATCCTACACAAAACCTTCTGCCATCCGTGTTCTTTTTCAGGGAGTTAAAAAAACACGATTCAGCATGCAGGAATGCCACATGTACCTCTTTATCAATTCAGCCCAGTTGCCAGACACTGCTAGTCTACTGCATTGTGGCCAACTGTGTAATACTGTATCCTTCAATATATTAGTCCATTCAATATGTCAGTTGTGGCCCCGGGAATGTCGTTTTTGGTTATGTTTGCTTAATAAAGCATTGGACGTAGCCATTATGCAGTTTGCTGCGTTTTTTTTTTCCCTACATCCGGGACGTTGCAGATTCCCCACCATTCTTGTGACATCATCACTGATCAATGCTATGGTGGAGAATAATAACAAGTACTGGTATTCTTGTTTACATTTATCTGTTTGAAGCCAACTTGCCCACAGAGTCGAATCCAACGATCATATTTCTCTCCCTGAGTAAACGGCTTTGGAAAAGGAAAGAACCAAATACCTTGCATTTGGGGCTTGTCAACATATCATTTGTAAGTCCCCTAGAAACAATGCTTCTTAGATACCATTTATCTGCCTTTTGTTTATCAGTGCAAGCCACAATACTCATTGTATTGTACTCGAAGTTCTGAATCAAGGAGACAGTTAAGACTTTTTGCATAAATAGACAACAGTGGTTCAGTTGAGACAACAAATTGATTAATGTGAAATAAGTTATTGAAGTTTGCAAATTTAATCAGACAAATGTTACAAAAAACTAAAATAAATTTCATTCTGATTATAGGAGCTTTTGGCTTTACTCTGTTTTGATTCGATTGGTGGTATAAATTGTGTGTTAAATACTCTGTCTCTTCAAAGAGCTGTGATATATCTGCTCAGCCTCAAACAGATGTGGGTTAACCAGTTATTTGCATGCTAATGTTTCCAGTACAACCTGCCACAAAGAACAGATATGTGGAATCAGAACAACTGCGATACGTTTCTAAAGAAAGGGTGTGACCTCCTCCTTTTTTCCAGGGAGGTCTTTTGAGTGTGGAAAATGGCAAAGCACATTGTTTCAGACGGTGTATTGAAGAAGTGGAGGCTGAAACACACAATAAAATACACAGAGGACAACTAATCTTCCCCAACTCGATTCACACAGGATAGCTTTCTCCCTCTGTTTCGGTGTTTGCTAATGTCCTCTTAATTCCAACTCTTAATCACCCTGCGTTCGGTGCACTGACCTCAGCCTGCCCTCGTCCCACTTGAGAACGACCTCGATCCCTCTTCAAATCTGCCACACCGGCAGCCTCAGCATGAGGGGCAGATGTGAGACATGAGCCAATCTGCTTTCTCTATTCTCTCTGTCAACACGCTGCTTTCTCTGTCACTCTGTCACTCTCACAATAAGAAGCGGCACTCTTTTGTACAAGGAGAGTTTTAGGTGGAGTATGCAAACTCCAGACCGAGCTTCACAGATGTCAAAGGGGGTCGTTCGGTGTTTGATCGGCTGATGTTGTTGGCGAATGGCCACACTGTTTGGGCCTTCAGTTGTGTCCAAGCAAGCGTTCTTCAGATTGGTGTTTGCACGGATTTGCATAACTGTCCTGAAGATGAACTTTAATGAAGATGTGGGATTGGGTGTCTTTACACTGGGAGAGAATGTTTTAGGTCATTGTTCAGTAGATCAACTTGTGTTGAGCAGCTTAAAGAAAAGTTGTCATTTTAGGATTAAATTTAAGATATTTTTTGTTATGAAAGTCAATTTAAAGGGGCACATTTAAAAGCATCTGGGCACATTTTTTTCAAGGGGTTTGTTTTGTCGTACAAAATTTGGATGTTTGTTAAAATATTGACATGTTTTAATTAAATTCAATTCAGTTTATTTATATAGTGCCAAATCACAACAAAGTTGTCTCAGGGCACTTTACAGGAACATTCACATACATAAAAGCCAATTAGTAAAGTTCTCTATCTAAGGAATCCAGCAGACAAGTTGAATCTTGGCTTCGTTGCAGTCTCCCATCGTGAGCAAGCACAATGGCAACAGTGGAAAGGAAAAACTCCCTTTTAAAAGGAAGAAACCTCCAGCAGAACCATGCTCAGGACAAGCGGCCATCTGCTTTGACCGGCTGGTTGAGAGGACAGGAAGGAGAGACAGACAAACACAGAATTGTAGGTCTACGATTGATCGTATATGGTTTGAGTTTGTTTATTGCAATTCCGTCAGTATTTCTTGTACATTGCTTCAGAAAAGACACACTTGTAGTGCCGCTTTTGTTCATACATGCTCGTTTAAGCAGTTTAGCACCATATAGATAAGTGCTTTAGTATTCTGATGCTGCAAAATGAAAGACGTGACAATAACTGTGTTTAAGACGGTGTGTTTGGCAATGTTAATGTTGCTCACCTTGTCATGACTTATGTGATGACCGTTGTGCTCTGTTCTGTGCATAAACCTTCACTTGTGCAAAAAAAGCAGTGAGAAGAAATAGTGCTGCTTAAAAAAGGATTTTGGAAAAGAGCTGCTGCTGTAATTTTCAAAACTGTGCACAATATTTGGATAGATATACAGTAGACCCTCGTTTGTCGTGGAAGTTAGGTTCCAGAGACCTCCGCGATAAGTGAAAAACCTAGAAGTAGCAACATTATATTTATTTTAGTATATGTATGTATGTATGTATGTATGTATGTATATATGGCTTTATAAACCCTTCCCACACTCTAGTAATGTTCTAAACTTTTAAACCTACTTCATTTTAACAACATACATATATGAACTGTACAGCAGCTAATGCAAAATTGTATATGGGGACTCACCAGCTCTACAGAAGCTCGGTTCTGGTAGGCTCGGTTACGATTCAGCTACCCTGCAGCATGGTTAAGCCCACCGTTCCGTCCAGGTTGATGTGCGTGTACTTCCGCTCCAGGAAGGACATTCCGCATGCAAGGCTGCCCATGATGAAGTCAGCCACCATGGCCTGGTCCGGACCAGCACCGCCCGACCAGAACCAGGCCAAACCCCACCGCGGTCTGTCTCGTGCAGCCTCCAGGATCCAGGTAACAGTGAGTCCGGATCAACTGCAGCCCAGGTACTCACCAGTTACATAGATACAAACTGAAGGATTAGTTCAGCTTCAGGATTATTTGAGACTTTCCTGCCAGTTCTGTGAGCTTAATAGATAAATCGTTACTTCTGACTTTGTGTTGCAAAACTTTCCCTCCATTTTGGCAGAAAGCAGCAGCTGGAAGCACTGTTGGCTTCTGGGTAGTGTAGTTTTCTTTGACTGGCCTTACAGTATAGGCTTATTGAAAGAATGCTACAAAATGGTAGCGCCTGTCCAAAGCTTTTTATTGTTAACTTTTTATCTTGTACTGTCCCAATCACATGAGTGTTAAAGTTGTCAATCGTTGAAAAACCGTAAAAGAGCGACTCTGCGAAAGTCGAACCACGAAGTAGCGAAAGACTACTGTAATCCCAAAAACCTTAGCCGATGTAAACATTTAATGAGTGATTCTGTGTTTTGATCAGCTGAATTGTTTACCAGTAATTGTAAATTATAGAATAGAATAGAATAGAATAGAAACAGCCTTTATTGTCCCACGGATGGGAAATTCCAGTGTATCAGCAGCAACAGCAGCAACAGATAAAAAGATTAAAAGATTTCAAGATTTCACACAAAAGTTCCTAAATGTTAATAAACAACACAATATATAAGAAATAAGATAAACAATATCAATAATAATGTTCAATATGTATTGGAACATAGAGAATGATGTCATGAGAATTGAGAATAGTTACTTAATTTTAGGAAATATAATTTAATGAAATGTTTTTCACATCATGGGATCATGGCTGCGAATTTGGGTGACCGCAGACTTCCAGACAAACAACCTCACATCTTCCCTTGCTGAGACGCCTTAGGGTTTTATTTGAGTGAACAATACATTCTTGTTTGCAAAAGGAAGCACAAACCATTACTTTTTTTGCCTGGAGGCGTGAAATACATTAACACCTTTCAGTGAAGGTAGCAGCAGGGGTTCTCATTCAAGCTTTTATCTGTTTAGCCACGTCACTCACTGACAGTGCATCAGCTGATCGGCATTTCATGTTAATGTGACAGACAGAGGTTTCTGTGTGTGATGCCACAATGAGATGATGAGCTGAATCCTGTGACCCATGTGGTTAGTTTATGGTCTTCCTCCGGTTATGCTCCAGCTGGAGATTTTTCTTCACTACTGGTTAAAGGCAATAAGTTCTGGTCATGTGGCTGGGTGTTTTTGATGCAAACAGGAAGAAGGATGGTGGGAGATTACAGTAAAAATAAAATATATTGCTGCAGGGCCTTTTCAAACAACTAGACTCTTTGTAAAAAAAAAATGAAATAAGGGGATGATCATATTTCCAGCATGAATATTGTAGAGCTCAAGTATGACAAACAAGCCTGAGAAATCCAACAAGGTGAGGTCAGGTCCTCTGGACGGGTTCTGCTAAATGAACGGGTGATACGGGATGGGACCCAGCTGCTGAATGAATGGGTGAGACAGACTTTTTTAAAAACCTTTATTTGTACAGGTAATCTCATTAAGTCACGAGGACTCATTTTCAAGAGAGACCTGATAGACAGACAACATATAAACATAAACATATAGAGTACAGACAACAATACACAACAACAAAAAGCCATTAAAACAAAAAATAATGTTATAAAAACACTATTACTGTTAGCAGAATGGTCCTGTCAGCTAGCAATGAGTTTAGTCAAAGTCAGAGTCTGAGTTGCTTTGTCATTCGTGCCACATGTGGTACATGTGGTGGAATGAAATTATGTACACAGGGTCCCATTTACATCCCACAATAAAATGCAAAAGAAAAACAGTAAAAGATCTAAGATATGAACTAAGAAAAACATAAACTAAATATACACTAAGCATTAATGGCATTAAAACAATACTCTGAACAGCAGAATGAACATGAGTCTGTGTGAGAAGTAGGGATGCACCGATCCACATTTTTTAACTTCCGATCCAATCCCGATACCTAAATCTGAATATTGGCCGATACCGATACATCCCGATATCATCTTTATTGATTTTATATGAGGCCGTAATAATCTCCTCTCGATAGGCAAGTACAATTTCTACAAATATATGCATGTCCAAAAAGGCAACATGAGGTAAGTTTTATTAATGTTGGATAAGTTTCAAAGTTAGAATTAATTCCTGCTAAAACAAAACATGTTTGTTTTTATTCCTAGCTTTAAAGTGGATATTACAGTGATTAGATGGCTTCAAACATCTGCTAAGTTCATGGCATAAACCAACACAAACATGTTCCTGTTTTTAGTATTTTACATTGCTTTATAATGTAGCTGTTTTTGTTTTGTTTTATATATAAGGGTAAACTATATCTTGGATGCAAGTATCAAGCTAAGAAATCCTTAGTTTTCTACAACTGATAGTCATTGTCATTAATTATGATGAAGTTTAGCAACTTCTCTGTAAACATTCGGGCTCCGGGGCTTCAGCGGGGTGTTATTTTCGTTCAGTCCGGAGAAAGCAGTCTGATTTTGGTCAGCCGCGCTCAAGTCCCCAGTATACTCCGCATACGTCCGTTCATGCGTACGTACGCGTGTACTGTACGCAGAGGGTTCAGTCTTCATACTCAAGCGTACACCCTGAGCGGCTGCTGTCAGCTCCACAGACAAGGGGCGTTTACCTTCGGGACAAACTGAGGTCGCTGATTGATCATTTGCTGTCACGCCTACTGGAGTGATTGACAAGTCGGGGAAAAAAAAAGAGAGCTGGCAGCCTCAGCCGCAGCGGTGTTCTGTGTTTATAATATATGTTGTTAATAAAAAGATTTAAAAAAAAAAGAAAAAACGGGGAGCACTGACTGCAGCCCACACATCAGACCAGCCCACCAGGAAATCTCTAGACATTCCCGCAGCCATGCTGGACCTGAGTTTAATTCGCTCGTGACAAATTCTTTCATTTCTCACCATTTCAGTCATGGCATCAACGGAGGAGGAAGAGATCGCTTGCCTTTTGGCATAAAACAAAAGAAAAGGCCAGATCAGGGATGAAGAAGGGGAATTTAATACATTGGTGTCACATACAAAACAGTCCGTCGCCGGGCAGTTTTTCGTGTGACACCGCATACGCGGTCGTAAAAATTGAGCTTTGCAAGACATGCCCTGTAGGGTTACCCTCGTACCTCTGCGTACGTATGTGCATATCTCTGCATATGGACGTACCTGGGAGTATACTGGGGCTTCAGTCTGCCCCGCTCAGTTTGCCTGTCTCGGAGGAGGGACAGACTGAGCGCGGCTGACTGAAATCAGACTGCCTTCTCCAGACTGAACAAAAATAACACACCGCTGAAGCCCCGGAGCTCGAATGTCCAACGTAAAACTAACTACCGCAGTTTAATGTGGTGCTATGACTCTGCAGACATTGTACGTTGCTGTCTTGTTTTGTGGTGTTTCTAGTGTAAAATACTTCCGCACAGCAGACATGTTTCGATGTAAAGTTGGTTAGCTGTTAGCCACAGTGCTACTGCACGTTTTAGCTGGCTGCAAACTATGAAATGGATTTCCTGAATGTGAAGCGGGTTTTATTACGCTGGGTTCATGAGACACGCCTCCGTTCAGGAAATCCATTCCATAGTTTGAAGCCAACGTGCCGAGCAGATAGCAGGGAATCTCATGTGGAGACATTTTACTTGGAGACCCAGACATGCATCATGAATCGGAAATCTTTGCAGGTTGGATCGGAAAAATCCAATACGTAAATTATACTGGTATCAGAGTTCAATACCGATACTGGATCGGATTGGCCCCATCCCTAGTGAGAAGATGAGCATGAATGAACACAGCAACATGACATAGATCAACAGCAACATGATGTGACTTAGCAGCATGGTCCCACTAGCAGTGTGGTTCTATTAGCAGCACAACACTCAGCAGTGTGGTTCTGTTAGCAGCACAACACTCAGCAGTGTGGTTCTGTTAGCAGCGCGGTCCTGCCAGCAGCGTGGTGGTGCTGTTAGCAACGTGGTTCTGTTAACAATGTGATTGTAGCAGCATGTTCGTTCTACTGCCAGCAGAGCAGCTCTGCTATCAGTGTGGTCTCCTTAGCAGCATGGTCCTGCAGGCGACCAGCGTGACGATCCATAAGGAAATACTGTAGTTGGTCTGGCCAGCAGTGAGAAACAGGCCACTGGTGCTGGAGGTTCAAAACGCGGAGAATGTCATGGTCAGATGACTCAATGGCCCTGAGTGTAGAAGCCATCACCACAGAAGGAAGCTCCCGATGCCAGTTCTGTTTCTATCTGCCGAAGAATCAGCTCCAACAGCGACAATTAATTTTACCATTGAAGCTTTAGAGGCCAAAGAAGAGCACAAATGCCAAAAACAAAAAGCATGCCTAGACCAGACCACATTCCAGCAGGTGATGGATTTCAAGAACTCGTCCAGTGAACCTGACGCAACCTTGTTAGATTATTTGGATTATTGAGCATGCATCAGGACAAGCCTGATAAATATTGTTGGTCGAAGTTCATACATACAGTATTTAATTTAGCAAAAATACAAGGAAACTTATTGAAAATAAAATTTCTTGATCATGATTTGTTCATTAAGGACACAACAGAGAAGTAGCTTGATGTGATATGATTTTAAAAATTGCAATATTTAAACGTGAATCATTTTAGTATTTCCTTGTGGTAATAAATATCAGTCATATTGTCAGTGTGTTCTTGTTGTAGGTCTTTTTGTGTTAGCATAAGTTGAGAATTGCTAAAAATAAAAAGTGATTCTGTATGAAATCTTTAAAGAAAGCAGTTCTTCGAGTTAACTGTCTTACCTGATGCCTAAGCGGGTTGCCGCCTTTCAGTTTCGCCTTTTTCACATCTTAATTGCGCTTTTAATCTTGAACTTCTCAGTAGTAGGCAGGGGCGTACCCCATGGTGGTCAGGGAGCTTCAAGGAGGAAGGCAATGAGATGCACCTGCAGCAATTAAACTGCACCAAAGTATGTGTCTGCCTCCAAACACTCTGCTCAGACACGTTCAGAAAATGTTCCACGTTTCTATGAAACTGAGAAAGAGCTCTTGTGGCTGAAATTGGTTCTTTAACAAAGTTGCTTTCATTTTATAACCCAGTAATTGAAAACTTCAGTGAGAAACTGCAATATCACACTTTTTATATTCAAACACTGTAAAGATTTTCTCCCTTTTGCGATAAAGAAATAAGGTGAAGTTGTCTGTGATGACTGTCAAATGTGTCTTTATCCTTTGATAGAATCTATTCATTATAGTTATAATTGGCCATAAAGCAATGACAAATACACAATTATAGAATGGTGCATCCATACTATTGATGTAATTACTGTTTAATGTCCCTATCCACTTTAGGTTTAATGTCTAAAGAGCTACTGATTGCTGAATGCAGGCAGGCCAGGTGTCCTTCCCGCAGAGACATCATGGGCTGGTCTAACACGAGGTTGAGACCTGGCTGCTTATGCCCCAGCTTTACAGTACACATTTTCCTTCCACTCTTTTATCTTGTTTCTTTGTCCTGTCCACATTGTATGAAGTACTATGAAGATGGTCATTTTGGGTGAAAGGTGGCTCGATCACTGGGGCCGTGAAGTGTGCCGTCCATCAGACTACCCGGCTCTTGCTGTCTCCTGACGATGATATCACTGGAGCCAGGCATGCACACACACTCATCTTGTGTCGCCTCGTCTCGGGCTTCCTGTCTGCCAGGCTGCACAGGTGACTCACCATGTCACCGTGGAGTCTGGTGCCTGGTTCAGTCTGGGTTGTGTGTAGCATCAGTGTGCCTCGGAGCAGCAAAAGGCATTGGTGAAATGGAGCATGATTTACCCTCTGACACCGCCACCCCACCATTTGAGTGTGTCTTCCTTATGAACTCATCTGTGACTCAACTAATAGCTAAACACGCCACCAATTTAGCTGTGGCCCCCTCACCCCCAGACCTTACTGTGTAAATTTTGAGCCACGACAGAGTGTGCATCACTCAGCTAGCATCTAGTGGGTGTTGAGTAGGCTGGAGTGTATGAGCACACACAGGAGTTTTGGCTGACTTTAAGTGGGCTCAGCCAGTGAAATCAATGTGAGCATCTTTTGGCGGCAGTTAAAGCCAGCAGAGATGAATGATGGTTGTAGTCTGGAGCCTTCATCACAGGACATTACTAATGAGCGATCAGTCCGTTTTACAGCCATTTGGTGACGAGACACTCGCATGACTGAGGCTCACAGTGAGTGAAATGAGTTTGAGTGCTTCAACCAGTGGAATGACAGTGACGTTAGAATAAATTGAAGACACACGGAAGCAGATTTTACTTTACGACCTGCTGTTAAAACTCTGTGTGTGTGTTTGTGTGTGTGTGCGTGCGCGCGCGCACGCACGTGCGTGTTAAATGGTAGGTTAGACTTGAAGGGTCAAAGTTCTGTCCTATTGTGTAGTGTGGTTGAACCTACCCGTCTGCTGTTAGATGATGTTTACAGTCCTTATCAGACACACACACACACACACCTCCACACACACGCACACACTTAAACATACAAGCCTTTGCTCTCTTGATTACTTTAGTGTCAGAAACCAAGAAACAACACACCCCCATAGACACTCCTCATTCATGCACACCAGCCTCTGCCCTCTTGATTGCTTTAGTGGCTGAAACTGCACACAAACTAAACAAACTTGTTCAGACGTGCACACATGCACACACAAACACACACGTTTCCTGTGGCCCTCCAGTCTTTTCCCACACTGATACAGATCAGAAGCATGCCATAAAGCACAAGTCTTGCAGGGAACAAGGCCCTTCTTGACTTCTTCAGCCCACTTTAGATCATTCGCGGCTTGCAGGGCTGATAAGATGATCGTGGTGCCTCACTTAACCCCCGCCCAGCATCTCCTTCCTTTACTGCTTCTCCTTACACACTGCTCCCAGGCCTGCCTTGTCCTCATCTGCTTTGTGAACCTCCTCAATCCTCAGCTTTACAGCTCAGTCATAGGTGTAACTACCATGAAGACACAAAATCCCAGCTGTCAGTCATTATCAAAAACTGGGAATATAAAACTTATCTTTCTTATCTGCTTCAAGAAAAAAATAAGTTTCTGCTTTCAGCAACCTCCCCAGAGCAGATTTTTTTAGGCTATCTCAACTAATTTTATGATGTCATGATTTAATGTCAGATTAATGGGTCACAGTGGCAACAGAGATTGTTTAAACTCAGTTAAGTTACTTACTGGTGTTTGAGCATGTCCAGCCCCTGCCTGTTGTAAATCATCTGCCCTCTCTTGACCCTTGCATTTTAAGGCCACACTTTATCTGGTAGCACTGCAGTGCATGTTTCGGCCTGCACAGATGAACATTTTTTTGTAGTTTTTGAAAAAAATCATTCTAAATATACTTGAGTTTTCATGGTGTTGACTCTTCTACACATTTTTTTAATTGACAATAATTTAATTATTGCTGGAGTATAAAAAACAAAAAAACAAAAACAGATTGTTCTTTCTTGCTGGTAGCCAATACTGAAGACTTTTACAATACAGGGTATCAAACACGGATTGCATTTGCAGCTTAAATCAAAGATAAATATATAAATTTTCAGTTTCTACAAGATTTAGGACAAGTTTAAAGACCAGGACAGTTAAGCATTTACTTATGAGACACTAAATATAAAGCATTTATTTGAATGCTACTCCTTTTTGAAATTATAATAATTGAAGTTTTGTTAATTCAGTTGTTCTTGCACCAAAACTGGGGAGTTTGCTAATAATGCTTTGTTCCTCTTTGAATTTTAAATAAAAAATAATAAAAAGTAGGTTAAATAGATCTTTCAGCCAAAAACTGTAACTTGTTTTGTGTACACAATGGATGATTTCCTTCCTGCCTTTCACAGTCACTTCTTCATGAATGTGCGTTAAAATTTTATATACAAACTTTTGAGTTACTTTTAAGATATTTTTCTAGCTAGAAATTAAAATGTTTTACTTTAAAACTATAAAGGAACTCAGTGCAAACCAATAAATCAAACAAACATTATCCTGAGTGCAGTTTATACGATTACGCTTTAGTGGTTTTCCAGTGGTTTTTTAGTAGTTTTTACGTGGCCCTGTTATGGACCTGTGACCTGTCCAGGTGTAGGTCGCTTCTCACACAATGACGGATGGATATGGGCACCAGCTCCCCAGGATGAATGGTTTTCATGCAAATGAACACAAACACCTACATATGCAGCAAATTTGATCGTCATTGAAATTAATTTTATTCCAAACCTTCCTCTTCTGCATTCAGTAGCCACAGCCGCTCCTCCCTTTCTCCAAACATCTGCCTCCTGCATTATTTTCCTCTTATTAACGGGGAAAATGGGCACTCACAACAATCTAACATCACTGCATGTGCACAAGACAAGTCAGCAACACTTCAAATTACTCCTCCATCAGTTGTACTTTGATCTTATACTACACCTGTGTGCTAACGGGCATCTTACCTGCTAACAAGAAAGTTTCATAATCATGTCTTAATTTTTTTTTAAATTCAACCTTTTATTTATACTGGTTAATCCCACTGAGCCTCGGGGACTCATTTATTTACGAGACCTGATTTTAACAAAGATTGATGACATCAGTGGACAACAAAGACAACCGTATTAGGTTGGATGTATTAAAAAATGTTTAGACTTCACTTCTGTGTTTTAATTTAAAGACCAAATAATGTTTAGATCTATGGTAACACTATTGTCATCAACTTAAACTGAACAATCAGTGACACTTCATTCACAGATACTGGACACACACAGGATGAAAACACACTGTTCTTCTGTTAACTTTAATCCTGAAACGACCATCAGTGTCTTCACGTCTTAACTGCTGGTTGTTCTGTTTAACAGGTCATCTGGCTTTGATGGAAAACCTTCATACAGGAAAACAGAGCTTGAACGTTGCCTCTTTGAAAAATGTCTAGAAAATATCAAGTTTCATGCTCAATAATCCAGGTAAAAAAAATCCAACAATGTTCAGTCAGGTCATCTGGACAGTTTCTTTTTTTGCTTAGAGATGTTTCACCCTCCATCCAAAGAGCTTCATCACTCTGAGGAGTCACAAACAAACTGTTTTCCCCACTAAGCAGTACACTTCTATAGTGGACCAACCAGTTTGCTGGTGATAAGAAGGTTTCTGTGGGCTGTCCTCTGTGAGCTGTGTCTGGATTAAAAAGTACAAACAGTCAAACATTTACACCAAAAACTTATAAATTAGACTTTAATGTGTCATTTTAACAACAGTGAGTTAAAAACTTTGCTGTTTGGGTGAAACAAACCTGAAGATGTCTTAATTGATCTCACTCAGAACCACAAACATGTCTTCTTCCGTCTGACCAACATAAAATGATCAGGAGCAGTCTCAGTGGAAACAGTCATCTAGAATGTAGGGTGTGTATCATCTTATAAGTCAATGAATACAAACACATCATTCAGCTGGACGGAAGGGAGTAGAAGGCAATAACTTGTGCATTAATCATTATCACTTAAAGACGTCATGCAAAGCCATTCAACAGCTGTAAAACAGATATTTTTACAAAACATAGTAAATGTCAACCCACAGTCGTCATCCCACGATGACACAATGCCAAACGTATGCACATCTTTGTGGTTACCTTTTGTTTTGCAGTCTGTGGCTATCGTAAACGTCTTCACAGTTGAATATTTACAGCTAACTGGGGTTCAGATTAAAGTAAAGAAAATAAATGCAGGTGTGGTCCTGTACATTATCTTAATCTGATATTTCTCTCTGGTTATTTAGCTTCCTTGAACACCTGGACAATCTCTTTCAACAGGTACAGTTTTAATGTTGTGAAATAATGTAATTTAGGACAAACATGCACTTTAGGTGTCTAAGCATAAACCAAGATTGACAGTAAAACCTTTGGACTGAAACAGCATTTTCCAAGAGAAAAATTGGTAAGCAACTTATTTCTGAACCTGCATATCAAAAGTGTAAGTTTGACTTCTTCCATGGCCTTCCCTCCATCTTCCTCATGACAATGTTGCTCTTTTACAAAGTTACATTGACTGTTTAGACCACATTAGAGCTCCAAGGACTTGTACATTGGAAAGATGAGCCAAATCAAGCTTCACCAACTTCACCTTCTCTGTTAGAATACTATATATATGATAATCCTGATTTTAACTTGTGGGAGTTCAGCCTTCAGCAGCCTCCTGAGTTCCAAGATGGCGCCTAATTATCACCACCTGCGACCCATTCTCCTGATGAGGACCCAGGAGTACTTAAGGCTGCAGACGAGCTCAACTCTCCACTGGAGCATTAAAATACCAACCATCCTTCTGTTCGAGCCCCTTGTGGATCCTGACCTCCCGTGACCAAGCCATTACCCTGTCGAACTGCCTCCACTGTCTCCTTGCCCTCCAGCCACGCCCGAATCTCCTGGTTCTGGAACCTTTTGGACCATCTTCCTCACTTGGTCCAGCCCTACCTTCTGTGAGCAAAAGGAAAGACACATTCAGATCTTTGTTGTTAAGAAGGACGTACCTGACCGCTCTCCTAGCTTCCCCAGGGTTCCCGAGACCGTCTCTATTATTGCACATTCTTTATCACTGTAAATAAAGCACTGTTAACCTTCTACGTCTTGGAGTTCTGTCTCACAATCAGCTCATATACTCTGGGTTCACTGAGATCATTACAAAACTGGGATTATCACAGGAAATTAATTTATAGACAAACGTTTTAAATTCCTGTGTTGCATTAGTGCAAACAATGCAACTCTATGATTTAGGACTTTGACATGATTATTGAAGAACAAAAACGTGCTATAAATGAACCACAAATAAATCTGTGACTCTGGAGATCGACATTCGCTTTACCTTGTTGAAACGCCAACACTTAGAATTGGATTACTTCTGAAGAATGTTATTCTGTTCTGTTATTTTTGTATTTCTTGTGTGATTCTTTGTATATGTTCCTTTGTACTCAAACTCTGGCACAACAATTTCCTGCGGGATCAATAAAGTTCTTTCTTATCTTAAGAATGAGGCTGGAGAGACTTTGTGAGGAAAAAAGTAAAAAATAATAATTCAAAACAAAATAAAAAGAGAAAATGATTCAGTGACCGCTATGTTTGACAGTGATGGAAGAGTGCATGCATGTGTGCGTGCGTGTGTGTGTGCGTGCGCGTGTGCGTGCGTGCGTGTGTGTGTGTGTGTATGTGTGTGATGATGGGGATTCCCAGCACCAGTCACAGAGCCAGATATGGGAGTGTGGGAATGAGACTGAGGGCTGGCAGACTAACAAGGTTTAACATAAGAGGGGGAGGCCCTAACCAATATAGCACAGAGACTGCTTATTCGACCAGCAGTGGCAGCCAGGAATGTGTGTGTGTTGCTGTGTGTGTAATTCTTGGTCACTTATCCTCCCTACTGGTCCAGATAAACTGCACCCATCCTTGGCCCTGCAGTGATATTAAATACATTCCCATTCTTTCTCCTCCTGACCTTCAGAGATTGTGTTATTTGTTGCTGTGTATTGATGTGCAGATGCAGTGACAAACACACTTTACTGACAAGCCTAAATATATTTACAGAAATATTATCTACTTGTTTGACACATTGCAAAATAAACTTTATTTTTAAATATCACCACATTTGTCGCATCTTAATCCACGTGGCTCTTTTAGAGGTTTTACAGACAAACAGGAGATGCCTGGTTAAAGAAATGGTTAAGTTGAAAAACACAAACATGTTGGAGGGGTCACTTCAAGCAAATGAGTTTATCCGGTGCAGGGTTTGGAGATATGAGGCTCATTAAATAGAGCAGAGGTCAACTTTTATTTTGTGACTTTTATTTTCAGGTCTCTCTTGTAAATGAGTCCTCGAGGCTCAATGGGATTTACCTGTATAAATAAAGGTTGATTGATTGATTGATTTTGGTTATCACAAAGAGGAAATGGCAGATCTCATCTTCCTCCAGCTGGAAGGCTGATCTGGGAGGCGAGGGATTGCTTATGTCATCAGCACAATGTGTGGAGGTGCAAGTGTGTGCGTCTAAACAGACGTGTTTTATGACATGTGAGTAGGAAGCACAGCAGGTGTAGCGAGTATATTTTTAGGCCTTGTTGCGGAGGAGAATGATTGGCACAGACGTTGTAAAACCTGCTGACCAGAGAAAAAGATAACACTGACAAAATAGGAAAGATCTAAATATGTTCAGTCCTACAGATGAATTTAACCGTTTCAGCAGAGGCAGGCTCTGTTCGTGTTACATGAAGAGCCCAAATGAGTGTTTTATCATTCCGTTTTGTGAGACAAATCCACACTGTGGTAAAATGACATGATACAAGGTAACATAAAGGAAACTGATGAGTAAAACCAAAGTGAAGTAGTAGCTACATTTTTACAATTCAAAATAATAATTAAAAAAATGTGTGTGTTATGATAAATGGAAAAAGAACAAAGATACTGACCACACACGCTGTAAGCCTTCAGGCTTACAGTATGCTGCTTAAACAGTTTAGTTCTTAAAAAATGAGCTGGCTTTCATTTGTGATACGAGCGCCTCTGGCCCTGAAGAAAGGCGAACATGTGCGCTGAACGTTGGAATGATTTATAGTTGCTGTTGAACGCTGCATTTGTTATTTGTGTCAACTATTTGGCTGTTTTTGGCAAGCAGCAGAGAAACTGAGCTGTTTTCGAAGCATTGAAAGCGGCAGCCACACACACTCACACACACACACACAATAAGAAAGTTGTCAGTGTTTGTGTTTGAGAGGAAGAGGCAAAGTGAGGAAAACTGGAGATAAACACTTGGAGAATCGGAGAGCAGAGTTCCTCCTGTTTGATGATCTTGGCGTTTCCTGATCAGTTGCAGAGAAGGTTGCTTGTTTGATTTTAAAAAATGTGTACGTGCCTTGTTGAGTGCTTGGTGTTGGCATAGAAACTGTCTGCAGGAAGCAGCGATTCCACACCATTGGCAGAAGCTCCCTGCTCACTTCCTGTGTGCTGCAAGGCACGCGCATAAACGCACGCATAGACACACACACACAGGGCAGAGCGCTCGCCTGGAGAGCTGTCCAACGAACTGAGGGAGCTAGGGAGGACGGCATGAAGGGAAGGATGGAGGGAGAGAGGGAGGGAAGGAGGAGTTCAGCAGAGAGCAGCACTTTCCCACAGTCTGGGGATTTGACACATGGCTCTCACACATTCCTCAGCCCCGTGGCCGGCCGAGCACAAGCACTCAGGGAAGGAGGGAGTGAAACAAACAGAAAAGAGGTCTCTGCCACTGGAGCTCATGGCAGGAGGGAGTGTGTTCACATGTGTCCTGTGTGTGGGTGGGTGTACGCGTGCGTGTGTGTGTTTTAACATGTGTTTGCACCGTGCACCACTGTTAAACCCTCTGATAGGATGACAGCCACAAGATATCAACCATCTGTTTTATTGACCTACACCTGCTGTGGGGCTCAGCCTTCTGCTCGTACAAGCAGAGCAATAACACATGCAGGACTTTGCAACATGATCACCACAAACTTCTAAGTGAGTTTGAAGAGACCAGTCGGCGATGTGTTGTGATCGAAGGGCTTTTGTTTGTGATTTTCCATAAATGTGTCTGTGCAGACCTATATCCAGACTTATTTGTATACAAGTCACCATCACAGACATCTACACCTCTAGATACAGGAAGAGGGTCACCTGCATCATGAAGGACCCCACGCACCCAGCACACAAACTTTTTGCCCCGCTCCCCTTAGGAAGGAGGTTGAGGAGCATTAAGTATAGAACCACTAGACTGAGGAACAGCTTCTACCCTGAGGCTGTTAGACTCATGAATCTCTAACCAGGATAATCACTCAAAAATCATATCATGTTGCTGCTGATCTGTTTCATGTTGCTGTGTTCATTCACACATCTGCTCACACACTCATGTTCGTGCTGCTGTTCAGCGTATTGTTTTTATGCTATTAATGCTTAGCATATTTTTAGTTAACGTTTTTCTTAGTTCATATCTTAGATCTTATTGGTTTTTTTACATTTTATTATTGGATGTAACTGGGACCCTGAGTACACAATTTCGTTCCACCACATGTACCACATGTGGTGCAAATGACAATAAAGAAACTCTGACATCTCAGCTTAAAACCCATTATAAATAAAATGTACAAGTCACTGTACACCAGGGATGGGATCAATAAAGAAATCTGAAGCATTTGTAAATTGCAATTTTTTAAATTATTTTTTAGTGTTCCTTTTAAAAAAGCCTTTCAGTTCACTGCTGAAATAAAAAAAGATGACAATAATGGAATGATTGGCAGAAATTTTGTTGTAAACAGACAATGTACAGAAAATGAAGTGGGGTCTCGATCATTAGTCTTTATTAAAATGTGACTTTGTTTTCAACTGTTGTAGGAACCTCCCTTTATGAGTTCAGTATTACCAAACATTCATGATTCAGAGAGCTTCAGAGATTCTTTGTCATTTGCACCACATGTGGTACATGTGGTGGAATGAAATTGTGTACACAGGGTCCCAGTTACATCCAACAATAAAATGTAAAAGAAAAACAGTAATAAGATCTGAACTAAGAAAAACATTAACTAAAAATACGCTAAGCACTAGTAACGTAAAACAATAAAAACAAAATGCCGAACAGCAGCACAAACATGAGTGTGTGTGAGCAGATGAGCAGGAAGCAGATGAGCAGGAATGAACACAGCAACATTGTAGATGAACAGATGCTGGGATATATTCATCATTTAACGCGGATTCCTCATTTTTCTGGACTGAATAAAACGTGCATTGAATTTAAGGAAATGCAAACAGTGAGACGTCATTTACGTTTGACCCATCAAAATGAATGCGGTCGTTTATTTACAGAATCAAAATTTAACATCAAACATTTACATTAATTTGGCAAATTATGAAAATAACAACATAAGCAATCAATCAGGAAAAATCATACGGCCATGATTTTTCCGTTGCTTCACCACAGACACTTATGAAAACTGTACAACTATGATCTTTTACCCACATGAATGTGGGTGAGCATTTTACACAGACATTTCTAAAATATCTGGAAGAATTTCTACTTGATAGAAAAGTTTAGAGATGAAAGAAGTTTAGAGGGAGTTAAGATGGTATGGGAGGGGAAGAATGTTCACCAGAATTGACACTCTCCATCAGAACTCAGCTCTCCATCGGTACGCTTGGTAGGAAACTTGATCCATTACCTTTCTGAAGATTCATCAGCAGATATGGAGTTCCGTTAACGCTACCTGTCCAGCGTCTCCTGATTGTGGCTGTAGCTCGTCAGAAGTAGTGGCTAGTGATAGTTATAATCCCATGGAACTCGGAAGAGCTTTTGTCATGTCAGGATCATCCTGTCTCCGACAGAACTCGAGCAGAACCAGCAGAAAACTCTCCAGCAGAAAACTCCCACCGAACTCTAGCAACTACTGAACTCCAGAACTCTTAGAACTCTGAGTAGATCAGGAAGTACTGACATTTTAAAGACTCTTTCCCGGTTCACTTTTGGGAGTTGTTCATTGGTCAGAAACGACCAGACGGGGTGTGTTTTGTGACGTAAGAGGTTAGAGACAGCGAGAATTGTTATGAGACAGATCAGAAATGTTCTCACAGACAGAGAGAGTTTTGTTTTGGCGTGTTTCAGAAACAGGTGCAAAACATCTATATTTACGTCTGAGAGGATTCTAAAACATGACAGTTTTAACATAACAACTTGTTTTTCGTTTGACTCCAACCTTGGAAACGCACACACTTGCTCATTCAAAGGCAGAAATCAGAAAATGCATAACTCTGTAACAGCTTTTAACATGAGTTCTAACTTTGCATGAGAATACAAATCATTACTCAGTTAATAAAATTGATTAGTTCACTGCAACATCTAAAATGGTTTGAACTAAGACACTTTGATTATCAACATTTGTAAAATAGTAATGATAATAAAAAGAGAGTGTTCTTTTCACTTGAATCTTCAAGAAAGAAAGTCTCAGGATGGGTGAACCTGTATTTATGGATTCAAATACATGAAATGACAGCTTCTGTCCCACAAGGTTCTTAAGGTCAAGAGTTTTGACCTTAGACTTAGTTTTGACGTAGGCCTAGTCCACTACAACATGAAACAAATCAGCAGCATCATTATGTAATTTTTCACAGTGATTACTCTGGTTAGAGATTCATGAGTAACAGCCTCAGGGTAGAAGCTGTTCCTCAGTCTAGTGGCTCTACACTTAATGCTCCTTAACCTCCTTCCTGAGGGGAGCGGGGAAAAAAGTGTGTGTGCTGGGTGAGTGGGGTCCTTCATGATGCAGGTGGCCCTCTTCCTACATCTGGAGGTGTTGATGTCTGTGATAGTGGGGAGGCTGACTCCAACATACTTCGGTGCAGCCTTCACCACTTGATGATCTTGCTGCTTCTGGCACACTTCTTTGATTATTAAATTGATCTGGTTGAACTTGTCTTTGTACATTAGCACAAATTTAGTACTTTTGTCTACTAAAATAGAAACTCCCATAGGTGTTTTATTTATTTATTTATTTATTCATTGTCAAAATTGCAACCAGAACTGACACAGAAGATCAGTATCTCCATGTTAGTTTTTTTTTTATTATTATTATGTATTCACTGTAGTTATCCATCCATCCATTTTCTTTACCCGTTTGTTCCATTTTGGGTCACGGGGGTCGCTGGTGCCCATGTCCAGCAATCACTGTGCGAGGGGCGGGGTACACCCTGGATGGGTCGCAAGTCCATCGCAGGGCCACATAGAGACAAACAACCATTCACTCTCTCACTCACACCTAGGGACAATTTAGAGTTACCAATCAGCCTAACATGCATGTTTTTGGTCTGTGGGAGGAAACCGGAGTACCCGGAGAAAACCCACGCATGCACGGAGAGAACATGCAAACTCCACCCAGAAAGGCCCCTGGACCGGGGTTTGAACCAGGGACCTGCTCGCTGAGAGGCAGCAGCTCTACCAGTTGCGCCACCGTGCTGCCCCACTGTAGTTATTTTTAACTTAAAATTTTATGTTTATAAAAATGAAAAAAATATATATATAACTATCAAAATACAAAAATACCCCCCTTAGTAATTGAACTGTTTTATTTATTTGTCATTGTATTTATTTATTATAATGAAAAAGTTGCAAAAAGTTTTCATTTTACTAACTTTCTTGCTTCCTTGACCCATTTGTATCCACTGATCATACATTCAGTTACATTCAGTGACACCAACACCATATAATCTGTTTTCTTAAGTTTTATAATAATAATAATAATAATAATAATAATAATAATAATAATAATAATAA
>NC_056500.1:17581331-17588598 GCF_014905685.2 Nematolebias whitei
AATAATAATAATAATAATAATAATAATAATAATAATAATAATAATAAACTATGAAAATAACTTACAAAAATCAGAATTGAGAGCAGAAATTTATTTGGAAAGTGGTGCTGTGTGGTCTAGTTACTTCAGCCACTTTTTCTTAGTGTTTTTTTAAATAAAATTTCACATGTGCATATTCGTGTCTGATTGCGTTGTGAATGTGTGTTACCTGACAGCCAGGAAAGGAAATGGTTAGAAGAGAATGTGTGCAGGGATGTGGCATTACAAGATGAAAGAAGGCACGCTGCATCTTTTCCTACTCGAGTACCCATCCGCTATGCGTGCTCCCAAATTGCCAATTAGGATATCCTGTCTACATTTTTCAGGCCCTAATTCCTCTTCTTGCTTTCATACTTGGGGGGTCAATGCATGCAAGTCTCTTAGGATCTATGTTTCTTATTTACAAGAGAATCAACACAACTGGGAGGAAAACATCTGTAAACCAGGCTGCACAAATGCTTCATGGTGACAAAAAAAGCACCCCTGCAGGGAATCAGTCAGAGGACAGGCCGCTCTTCAGCACTGCATGCCTTGACACCTTGACACCGCAACATCCTGCTAATTAAGAGCCAGCCATCTCTTGCCTGTCAGCACATCCTCAGCCTGTCTGTGTTTGTGTGTGTGCAAGTGTGTCAGAAACTGGAGAGGTCAGCAGGACTTCTGCGGCCTCATTGTGGCCAGGGCAGCTGAGATAGGAGGGGATGTGTGGGAATGAAGATTTGAGTTTGAGTGTGTCTGAAAATAGGTTTCTCTGTGACTCCCGCGTAATGACCAATGGAGGAGTGGTTTGATAATTGAATGTCTCTCATCCTTTGCCAGATTTTCCCAAGTGTTTTTGTCAGTGGCGGTACCAGGAAACCAGCTGCCAGACAGCTTAAAGGTAGAGAAAATGACCACGTGAAAGAAAAAGAAAAACTTCAAGCTACCTTTCTACTTTTGTTGGTGTGTTTTCCTCTGGTGTGACTCAGGACTTTACAGTCATCATTGTTGAAAAGTGGCCATGTCTTTCCAGTGTTTTCAGAACCAGTCAAAGTGCTCTTTTGTTTCCAGATGGCTTGTCAACAAAAAAAAAAGGCTGTCTCGTTATGAGCAGACTGCACAGGCACAATGACACACAAAACCAAAGTTTGAAGAACTTGAAGAAGGAAAGCTTTGATGTTTCTTTATGATGTTCTGGATGCTGTGAACCACAAAACTATTCTATCCCATGTTTGTAAAGACATGGAATTAGTAGTTTCTGGGTCCTTCTAATGATGCTTTTTGATGTAAGGACCAAATTACCATTTGGGGACCTTAGAGAACGAGTGGTGTGTGTTGGAGGTGGTCCATTCACTGTGACGGCCAAGATGATCTCATCACCATCCCATAACTTTTATTTACATCTGCTGTTAGTTAGCTCACTGTCCCTTAATGCTAAATAATGCATCTTGTCTAATTACAAGCCCATTTACATTTAAAAACTAATTTTCAGAATATGAAAACTTGGGTTTTGAGTTGTTTCCAAGATAAAGAAAGTTAATATACGCTAAATAAATTTTACAGTTTGAAGTGTGAAAGTGGGCTTAGTCCAACTGGATAAATGTTGGACATGAGGCTTCATCTGGAATCAGACATCATCCATGCATTTCCATTAGCAGAAAGAAGGAAGGCTGTTTTATTGCACATTCTGTTAGATAAAAGGTGTAGCAATCTACAGTTCACTATAGACAGAAAAGAGGTGTATGAGACTGAAAGAGACTGAGAACTTAAAAGAAACTGCTGTGAAATGCTCTCGCATCATTCAGGCACATTTCTGAACGAGTAAATATTTGGCTTGTGGGAAGGGAAAGAGGTTGAATTTGTTCGTGAACATGCTGAGCGTGAGACGTCGTCTGGCTGTGTGTTTTGTGCCAGTTGTGTTTGTACAAGAGGAGTGAGTGGAGGAGTGTGCATGAGTGTGACCAGAGCCATGCGCATTATTCTGCATGGTTGTGTGCGTGTGGACGTACAGCTTCATGTTGTTTGTCGTCCCTGAAAGAATGAAGGATTATCACTTCACCGGAGGTAAAGAGCAAGCCTCATTCAATTTGAGTCTTTGTTTTTCAAAAGCTGTAGGAAAAACAGGTAGAGCAACAAAATCTCTTTAATGGAATTTCATGCAGTGTTAGCAGACTTTGAATATTTATACATAATTGTCCTTGAATACAGTATGTGCTCATTACATGAAGCTACTTTTAAAGAAAAACAGAAAACTAAACCATTGTGCCTCCCTGAGCTTAGTCACTGTCTGCCTCGATAAAGTCCTGGAATCAGAATGAACAGCTGTCTGGTAGCACAATGATCAGGACATCGATGACTGTTATGTCATCACCACCCACTGAATGAGCTAACATCTTGTAACAAGTCACATTTTACAACCAAGCATCCGCGTTTATAGTTATTTCTGCAACTACAATTCAGGAAAAAAAAAAAAACTTTTTCAATTCAGTTCAGTTTATTTTTAAAACGCCAAGTCACAACAGAAGTAAATGGCAAATGGACTACATATATAGCACCTTTCTATCTTATCAAGACACTCAAAGCGCTTTACACTACAATCTGTGCCCTCGTTTACCCATTCATTCGGCACTCTACTAGATCTCTACAAAGCTAATTGAACAAATCATTCTAAAGAGACTAATCAGAGCTTTATCACATTCATTCACCGATGGGACACACACCAGAGGCAATGAGGGGTTCAGTGTCTTGCCCAGGGACACTTCAACATGTGACTGCTGGTGGATTTGAACCCCCAACTCTTGCATTGGAGGATGACTGCTCTAACCACTCAGCCATAGCGGCCCTTGTCTCAGGGCACTGTACAGAAACATTTGCATACATAAAAAAAAACAGTTAGTAAAAGTTCTATCTAAGGAAGCCATCAGACTGTGTTGAATCATCACTTCGTCACAGTCTCCCATCCTGAGCCAGCACATTGACAACAGTAGAAAGGAAAAACTTCATTTTAACAGGAAGAAACCTCCAGCAGAACCAGGCTCAGAACAAGCGGCCATCTGCTTCCACCAAATGAGGTTTGAGAGAACAGGAAGGAGAAACAAATTAACACAGAATGGCAGATCCAGATGTACTTAATATTGGAGGAAAGACAAAAAAAACATGTTAAGAAAGAAATAATAACAAATACAAAACCGACTAGAGAAAGTAAAGACAGCAGCAGAGTAAGGAAATGTGGTCAATTTGTCCTTCAGCAGTCTAAGCCTATAGCAGCATAACTAAGGGATAGCTCAGGAAACCCAAGCCAACCCTAACTATAGGATTTATCAAAAAGGAAAGACTTAAACCTAGTCTTAAATGTAGACAATGTTTCAGTCTCACAAACAGAAACTGGAAATGGGATCCACATGAAAGGAGCCTGATAACTGAAAACTCTGCCTCCCATTTTGCTCTTGGAAACTTTAGGAACCACAAGTAAACCTGCAATCTGAGAGTGAAGTGCTCTGTTAAGGAAAAAAAAGGAACAATAAGATATGTAACATAAGATGGAGCTAGGTTGTTGAAATTTTTGTAGGTTAAATGTAAGATTTTGAATACAATTCTGAATTTGACAAGAAGCTAAAATGGATGATCTCTCCTAAAAACTCATTAAAACTCTGGCAGCAGCATTTTGGATCAATTGAAGACTTTTTAAAGAAGTTTTTGGACACCCAGATAATAAACAATTGCAATAGTCCAAACTAGATGTGACAAATGCATGAACCAGGTTTTTGGCATCATTTTTGGACAAGGCGTTTCTAATTTTAGTGATATTACACAGGTGGAGGAAAGCAGTCCTGGTAACTTTTTTAATGTGGGGGTTAAAAGACATGTCCTGATCAAAAATGACACCAAGGTTTTTAGCATTAGAACTAGAGGCCAGATAATGCCATCCAAGGAGGGTGAAAGACAGAAAAATTTATTACTAAGATGCTCAGGTCCAAAAACCACAACTTTTGTCTAGTCTGAGTTTAAAAGCAGAAAATTTCAGGTCATCCAGGTTTTTATGTCTTTATGACATGCTTGTAGTCTAAGTAACTCATTGGATTCATCAGGTTTCATGGACAATATAGCTGTGTATCATAAGCATGATAATGAAAATGTACCCCATGCTATTTAATAACTTTACCTAATGGAAGCATATATAAAGTCCTTTTAGAGCTATTATTTCCCTAATGATGTAATTTTGTCATACAACAGAATATTAGGCCTAAAATCATGTTCTCCTAAGAAAGACATTGGATGGGATGGATGAAAACATTATTATTAATACTCTAAAAAAATCAAACAATTCAACTGAAGATGAAACACTTTTAAACAAAATCTTGCTGTACATGTTGGACAGAGTATACTGTGCATGTTTGTCTAATAATGCAACTGCATTAATTCATCTGTTTAGTGTGCAGGCATATTTGTTGATACTCTTCCAAATTAATAGATAAAGCACAATTAATGTAATGGGCCAAAGAGCTCTCGTTTGTCCCATCTGGTTTAATACTTTCCCAAGAAACTTTGAGGCTTGTCATTATGCATTTAGGTGACTCCAGTCTGGTGTGTTTGTGGTTTTCTTGTCATTTGTGAAGCCCTTCTGCATATTTATCCATGGAATCCAATGGAATGGAGACAGATGGTGCAATCAGAAAGTGATGTACTTTCCTCTTGTGTCTAGCTACAATCCCACGAACCCTATACTTTTTAATAATATTGGCAACTATGGACCCATACAGGCACATGAAGCTGTCTGGAAACTGTGCTATTTCCTTCATGTTTAACATGAATATCTATATTCTTCTATGTGAGCTCCTCAGACAGCCTTGACATTTGCTTTCTTTGCTCCATGTTTAGTGTGGTGCACACATGATACCATACCCAGTGGCATGTTGGATCCCTTTAATTAGGGCGAATGGCTGATGAAAAGCTTGAAGGCACCCACAATTCTAGATAAGGTCAAACACTTTATTTTAAACATGAACAGAATGCAAAGATTACATAATATTATCTTCAAGGGTACCAAATATGTTCATAACTGAACAGATTTGCCTAAATACTTTTTCCCAAAACATGAAGCATTGTTTTAATTAGCTGTAAGGGTACCCACAAATTTGGTTTTCTGTGCATCACTTTATCTATTGAGGGAAAAACTTTTTTAAAAATTTTGGTAAAAAAGCACCAATGGTTCAGGTCAGACACATTAGGGGGCAGCTGTGGCTGAGTGGTTAGAGCAGTCGTCCTCCAATGCGAGAGTTGGGGGTTCGAATCCACCAGCAGTCACATGTCGAAGTGTTCCTGGTCAAGACACTGAACCCCTCGTTGCCTCTGATGTGTGTCCCATCGGTGTATGAATGTGATAAAGCACTAATTAGTCTCATTAGAATGATTTGTTCAATTAGCTTTGTAGAGATCTAGTAGAGTGCTGTATGAATGGGTACATGAGGACACAGATTGTAGTGTAAAGCGCTTTGAGTATCTTGAAATAAGATAGAAAGGTACAATACATACATATTACATAAGTACAGTCCATTTACCATTTTCCATTTACCATGTGCCAACAGATGAAGAGAAATCGGAGCACATTTTAAGGGTAATTTATAATTTTTTACCTTCACTTCATGTACACTAGTATATTGTCCCACAACAGTCATGGAAAGTGACAGATCATGTTCAGTGTTTGTCAGTAGTGAGGGATTTGACAGGTGAAATTAACCCAACAAGCCTGTTGTAGCTGTATGTAA
Organism: Nematolebias whitei; assembly: GCF_014905685.2. Taxonomy (NCBI): domain Eukaryota; kingdom Metazoa; phylum Chordata; class Actinopteri; order Cyprinodontiformes; family Rivulidae; genus Nematolebias; species Nematolebias whitei. Next base: position 17,587,115 of record NC_056500.1, read on the forward strand.
ATATACCATTTTAAGAGTGAAGAAATGACAGTGGCAGTTTTACAGATTTAAGCTTGTTAAACAGAAGGGGTGATAGAAGACTCATCAGTATCTTACCAAAAAGTGTATGAAGTGCTTTTTTCTAGAACAAGTGCACTTGTTTGTTTTTGAAAACCTTATATGGCTGTTTGCTCAACCACCTTACCAAGAAACATATGCTAACTTACACTTTAGTAATGCACAAGAACCCAGACTTTTATGATAATCAGTATCTTTAGAAAGATAGAATTGTGTGAGCACAAAAATAAAATATTTACTGTCTACCTTGCATCAAGATGTTTTGTTAGATATTAAGCTGGCGAGTTAGTTATTTTAGAAATTGAAAATCAGCGGGGCAGCACGATAGCGCAGTTGGTAGAGCTGTTGTTCTCTGCAAGCAGGTCACCGGATCAAATCCCATCCGAGGACCTTTCAGGGTGGAGTTTGCATGTTTTCTCCGTGCATGCGTGGGTTATTGCCGGGTATTCCCCTCCCCTCCCACCGAGGAAGTCTGCGGACCTATCAGAGGGACCCGGCTGAATGAACATTGTGTCATCATTTCAAGACTTTTGGATTCTCTCTGGCACTGTCCTAGGTCGACCTCAGCACCCATCGAGAGTGTTTACAAATCTCACCAGAGGGAACTGACTGATTACATCATTCTTACCAGAACTCTACTGTGCCTCTGGAGTTTCCTTGGACACGTTCACTGCTCTTGTCATCTCCCCTCCCCTGTGGAATGTCTTCATCACTATGTGCCTATGTGTAGGGTGTTTTTTTTCTCAATCTCAGGCTTTTTCTCGTTGGCCAAAGAGTGAGAGTTTGATAGGAATTTTTTTTGCCTCCAAATCCTATAAATGTGTCACTTTCATTACTTTTTGTCTGTCTAAACAGGTCTCACTTGTAAATGCGTCATTGGGGCTCATTGTGATTTATCTGTGTAAATAAAGGTTGAATGAATGAATTCCTGTTTCCTCCCACAGATCAAAAACATGCACATTAGGCTGATTGGTAACTCTAAATTGTCCCTAGGTGTGAGTGAGATAATTAATGGTTGTTTGTCTCGTTTGTCTCTATGTGGCCCTGTGATGGATGTGGGACCTGCCCAGGGTATCCCGCACCTCTCGCAGAGGGATAGCTGGATATGGGCACCCTGTGACCTGAAACTGAAGAAACCGGTAAAGAAAATGGATGGATGGATTTGGAGTTGGTGATGGGACAAGAACTGATAGTTCAGCAATCAAGTTAATATATGTCAAACTCCTTCTCCGTCAAAAGTAAGAATATAAACTCAAATATAGACAGAAAATATTTGAAAAAAATAAGTTTAAAGCTTTATCTTCTGGAATATTAACAAGAATGTATTTGCAACTGAATATTCAAAATGGTCCAAAAGTCCCTTTACGATGATTTGTGTCCTTTGAATCCTTCAAAAACTTCCAATTTTAAATTGTTTATCAACTGCA
>NC_056500.1:17588998-17602150 GCF_014905685.2 Nematolebias whitei
ATGCATAACACATAAAAACACAGTAAAACATTTAAAAAGGGCACATTTAAACATTAAAAGCTATTTTAAATGGGTGGATTTTGAGTTCTTTCTTAAAAGTGGAGAGATCGGAGCAGACACAAAGCTGTTGGGGCAATGAGTTCCAGAGGGTGGGGGCAGCGATTGCGAAGGCTCTGTCTCCCCAGGTTTGTAGCTTGGTCCTACAGGGGAGAGATGGAAGGTTGGCATCGGTGGAGCGGAAGGAACAAGAAGGAGTGTAGTGATGGAGTAGGTCAGTCAGGTATAGAGGGGCCATATTATGGAGGGCTTTGAATGTGATGAGGAGGATCTTGAAATTGATGCACTGAGTGACAGGGAGCCAATGGAGTTTCTGCAGAACAGGAGTGATATGTTCATGGGAGCAGGTGTGGGTGAGAAGGCAGACAGCAGAGTTTTGAATATATTGCAGTTTGTTGAGAGTTGTGAACGGTGTACCGTACAAAATGCTATTGCAATAGTCAACTCTGGATGTGACAAAGGCATGGATTAGGATTTCAGCAGTGAAGAAAGTGAGTGATTGGCAGAATCATGCTATGTTTTTGAGATGGAACAATGCCATCCGAGTTATCTGTTTGATGTGTGATTTGAATGAAAGAGTGAAGTCGAGAAGAATACCATGATTACGAATGAGTGGGGATGGAGTGAGAGTGATTTTGTCAAAGTTGAGGCAGAAGTTTTGAATAGACTTGGTAGTACTTGGTAGCACTGTTTGGGCCAATGAGGAGTATGTCAGTTTTGTCAGTATTTAATTTGAGAAAATTGTGCTTCATCCAGATTTTGATGTCAGTTAAGCAATGGGTAAGGGTGAAGTGGATGTTGGGGTTTATGAATGTAGTAGAAATGTAAACCTGTATGCCATCAGCATAGCAGTGCAAATGGAGGCCATGACAATGGATGATATTACCAAGGTGGAGGAAGAATGAAAAGGAGAGGACCAAGCACTGAACCTTGGGGAACACCCTGGGATAGAGGGGTTATGGAGGAGGAGCAGCAGTTGATGTGAATAAACTGTTGCCGGTCTGTGAGGTAGGACTGAAACCAGGGCAGAGCGGAGCCAGTGATGTTCAGGTTGGACTTGAGATGGGACAGTGTGTATATACATACACACACACGCATTCAAACAGCACTCTAAATAGATATTTACAAAGCTAATATGAACCAATCGTTCATACAGAGACTAATCAGTGCTTTAGATCACATTCATACACCGATGGGACACAAATCAGAGGCTATGAGGGATTCAGTTACTTGTCCAGGGACATTTTAACATGTGACTGCTGGTGGAATCGAACCCCCAACTCTCCCATTGGAGGGTGACTGCTTTAACTACTCAGCCACAGCTGCCTCAAAGGTACAAACTACTATGACTGAATGCTTTGGACTCTGTTCTAGACATTAGGTGAGGCAGGTTCGGCGGGTTTTGGTGAGTCACACCAGGTGGAACCCTGACCCTCCTTACTGTCCATCTCTTGACACCACTTGAGGGTGAAGAAGATGCTGTGTGTTTGCAGCCACCCCCACTGCTGGGAAAAGATTGATGCAGCTTCCTCCAGCAGGCTCCTGGCCCCCGGCTGCTACTGTCTGAGAACGAGAGGCAACACAGTCAATGCGTTTGTATGTGTGTGTTGGGAGGGAGGGTAGAAATAAAAGATGGAAGCAATGAGTGTGCATCAGGGGAGGGATGAGGAAACAAAATGCAAGGTGAAGACTAAGAGAGGGAGACAAATAAAATCTCTGGGTGAATCACTCTCTCCTTACAGCCCTCCTTTATCCACAAGCAAACATGTGCTCATTCCCCTGAGAACACACAAACATGCACAGACACACACTTATCAACACACTCCCTTCTCTTGCCAAGCACTCCTTTGCCCCTGCTCATCTGCGTGGGGGGGGACCTGCAGGCAGTCTGGGCTTTTACGTGCCCTCTCTTCACACGAGCAGATGTGTGCGCACACACTCGCAGGCACACAGAGGAGCTGTGTGTGAGACACGCTCTGATCCTGCATCCTGATGATGAAAGACAGGCAGCCAGGCTCCTGTCTTAGTGCCAGAGAGCAAGACCCGATAGGAAAGCGCTCGTTCCTCATCCTCCTCCTCATCTGTTTTCTCGAGCTTCATCAGAATGGAATTTATTTGATTTTTACTACATTCTTTTTCACTTTAAATGTCATCCAGTTGTTTTATGATTTTCTTTGACCAGGTTAGATGCTCAGCAGATCTTAAGTTCAGGACTTGAACTTTTTAAATGGAAATAAGCTGTAAAAATGGTTCCTGTACAGAAACTGAGGAGTAGTCTTCTGAATATCTCTTGAATGTTTATGATTCAGTGCAACGCTTTACCCAGTTTGGTGGATTTCATTGATCCACGTTCTTACATGCAAGGCCCCTAGCCTCACACCTGCGTGACAGGAGTTCTGGTCCCACCCCTCATCCACTGGCTCTTCCATTAACCCCCACCACCATCCTATCCCCATAAAACAAGACCCCTCTCTTTGGGTTTTCATTCGCACGACCAGTACTCTCAGGTCTAAATGAAACCTGTTGCTCACATTCCTGTGCTGTTTAGAGAAGATGAGCCCGGCGCAGATGGTCTGAGTGATGAACGCATAAATTAGCCTGCGCAGGGAAGGGAGCTCTCACATTGTTCTGATGGATTGCACACATACGCGTCCACACAAACCCCGCGAGTCTGGCACAGGCTAGAAGATCACACACTCCCTGTCACAGCCTCTCAGATCAGCCGGCCCAGCGCTTCCTGTAATCCGTCCTCTGTAACATTAATTATAAACTAGCTCTTTGTGTTCTGCGGCCCAACCGTGACTTTCTCAGGACAATTAAAGTTACTCAGTAGAAAAAGGAGGGAAAAGGGGATCAGCAAGTTAGTCAGAGGATTTGACTAGAGTTGCAACTAAGAACTCTGAAATCATTCAATGGGTGAGATCAGAGTGGGAGTTTGGGGCCGGGCGTACAGAATGTCTACCCTCGGAAGAAAAAGGGCTAAGTCATAGGTGCTGGGGCCTTTTATATTGTTCTGTAAGTGAGGCTTTTAGCATAAGCTTTGGCCGCGGAGTTGAAGGTTGAACAGAAAAGGGTCTGGGTGGGCAAATGCCTGGTGGGAGCGGAAGAAGATTAAAACCCTAAGAAGGAATATTTCAGCAAATGTGTGGGAAATGTTAATCATTTGTACTATACCCCAACAATTTATGTAGAAAATTAAAACATTTATATCAAACCAAAGTTTACTCTATTTATCATCCAGAGTCAACATTGCTATTCTCTGCAGAGATATAGAGCATTTAAATGGCCAAACTAAAAGTATTTCTGCTGTCCTACTTGGGACTTGCAATAATTGCCTGAATCTCTTTCCCACTGGATGCTGACCTTTAACAGGCCACCAAATCACTAAATCCTGTTTGACTGGCTTTTTATTTCCTGCCAAGCGTGACTTACTCTGCTGAGAGCACCTGCGATGCAAAGCACTTGCCTTCAACAGGTGGGGAAGAAGAAAAATAATTTAAAATATGCAGCTGTGGTTGGCGAATAAACTGTGTCCCTGCCCTGCCCTTTGCCTCCTGCCTTGAGACGACCACACTTTTGTGCCAAAGGCAACAGCTTTAATGTTGCTCGAGATCTGTTTGCGTCATGAGGATTGAACTCTAGACAAGTGGGCCAGAAGTGTTAGGCCAGCCACTGAAGTGTTCTTTTGACAGATGTTATCCCAAATGGATCTTATATGTTTAATCCTTTAGAGGCACCTTGCTTCAGGACATTAGATCCCTCAGCGACACCCTTTCTCCTTGACCATATACTTCGGCTAACAAACTGAGCTAAATCTGATGTACTTTACTAATCAGTTTAATTGTGTAAATTCTGATTCACAATTTGCACTGTTTCCCTATTTATTTTCCAGTAGTTGTTTTTTTACTACTTCTGCATAAATTGTCATTTTATTATTTATATACTGTATCAACACATTGAGCTCTTTCAGGAGATGAGTGCCATGACTTGCTTTTTAATGTTCATACTTTCAAAATATTTAACTTTATTTATGCATACTTTCCTCATGATGACTTGTGATGCTTATTTTAAAGCATAAAGGCTGCACGAGCATCACTTTTGCATAACAAAGCTTTTTGTTAGCCCAGAGTTTGGAGTTCTGAAACCCAAAGAGACTTGGTAAGGAAGTTTATTTAGAGGCAGTGACCAGGAGTCGGGGAGATAGAATCTACAGGAGACTGGAGAAGGTGAGTATATTATACTTTTATAAGTGATGTTTTAGTCATGTTTTGGTGTCTTTTTAGATTTTCACACCTGATAGTCCGGTAGACTCGGTTCGGTTGGGGACCAATATTCATGACATTTTGTTTACATTTGAGCTGTTGCGTTTGCATTCACACTGCACTGTGCAGTCGAGCCAATCTGTTGAACCAACCTATTCCCCTGCTCCTTCCTGAGAATGACAATCTTCACCAGCATATTCCCCCGCTTGCCTGTGGGGGTGCTGCACCAAGAACTACTGAAAGAAACAACACAAAAACCTCTGAAGACACTTCTTCTTCTTCTTCTTGTGGAAATAAAAACAAAAACGGAGTGGCATCAAGTTTTAGCAGTTTTAGGAGTTATGTTTTGTCATTTTTCAAAAATGGACTCAGCATGAGCAGAAGATGAGACAGAAGACCGTGGAGAATATTGTTTGTCACACAAGGCAGCTGACGGCTCCATATAAGGTAAGATAAGAGAAATGCATGTTTGTTTGCCCTGAGCTATACTCCACTTCTTGCTTGTGGAGCGGGGCCCGGTCTGATTACATTCACACTGCACTCAAACCGCGCTGGAGTTCCTTTCTACCGGACCGAGACCTAGGTTTTAGCCCGGGCCAGAGTTTGCCTTTTTGTTCCGTGACAGAGTTCGATGGCGCGTTCACACCTCCCCAAACAAACCGGACTTTCTAGGAAAACGAGCTAGAGTTTGATTAAAGTGGACTAAAAAGGGCTGGTGTGAATGCACCCTTAGGCTTGGAGGAGAACGACAGAGGATTCTAGGACAAGGGTGCTGACGTGGGTTTTGGAGTTTTGGTACGAGAGTGACAGGTAGGACCAGAGGTGGCCATGATACTTGTTTAATTGCAGGATGAAGAGTGTGGAGGATATAAGGTCCAGGCTGTATGCAAGTAGAAAAAATGGCACTAGAAATCAGGAGGATCAGAGTCAAGGAAGGATGTAAGAAGTCATGGAGAATCTGCTAGAGATCACAAGGAAAATCACTGGTTATATTTAATCGTTTTTGAGGAGCATAAAGGCTTTAGGCTAAAATCACTGTTAGGTAACTAACGCTTTAGCATTGGATTCTGGTTCTGCCTTTATTCTGGAAAGGGGTCCATCAGAGTCAGCTGCATCCAGTAAACTCCACCTGTCACTCAGGAACTGCAATGAGGTGGTTAATAAACAACCAGACACATAGGGACTGGAATTCTCACAATTATAGGAAGAGTGGTAGTGGAATGGCCTTTTTTTTAAACTGTAGACTATAGGGTTTTAAATGATATTTAGAGGATCTTTGTGGGTTTTGGGGAAACATGAAAGATTCTGCTGCCCCACATCACCAAATGCAGGGGCATTCCACCCATTTCCAGCCAATAACCATGGCCTCAGATTTAGAGGAACTGACTCTCACTCCAGTTGCTTCACACTCAGCTGTGAACAGCCCCAATGCATGCTGAAGGTCTTGGCCTGAATACACTAACAGAATCACATCATTGCATAAAGCAGAGATGAGATACTGATGTACCCAAACCAGACACCTTCCTCTCCACGACTGCACCTCGACATACTGTCCATGAACACCACAAACAGGATCGGAGACGAAGGACAGCCCTGGCTGAGTCCAACCTACACTGAAAACGATCTTTAGTTTGTGCCAATAATATGGGCACCGTTCCTGGTTTGGTTATACAAGGACTGGATATCCCTTAAAAGCAACCCGCCACCCCACACTCTTGCAACACCTGCCACAGATTGCTATGAGGATCATGGCCATAAGCCTTCTCCAGGTCCACAAAACACTGTGGGGTGTCAGCAAATATTAAAATGCAAAATGCTAACACCATCTGCAAAAGTTGCACCAAAAAGTCAAGTTATTTATGATCTGTAAAGTGCATTTTGTTGGCAAAAAATTGTTTTGTTAGGTAATAATTTAGACAGTGAAACCATCCAACTAACCTATTTATTTTTCACTCTCGCTATCAATACATGTCCTGGATTGGCAAAATTTCATTCTTTCTATCCCATTGATTTATTATTTGTAGTCACAAAGAAAAATAGATGAAGATTTTATTGCAACATAGATAAATACATAAAAAAATAATAAAGTGCTATGTGTTGTCATTATTGCGTGTTCCCATACAATGGCAAAATTAGTTCTCTGCATTTAACCCATCGCACCTGGGATACACCCAGGTGGAGCGGTGGGCAGCTATGTAGGCACCCGGGAAGCAATTAGGGATTTTTGTGTCTTGCTCAGAGACACCACGGCATGAGGGAATGGCTGTGGATTGTCCCAGGTCAGCTGCCCTGCTTCTACCTCATCTCGGCCTCTTCAAGAAGTCAACATGACATCAGTTGTCACTAATTCCTTTCACAAATAAATATGTGACATTATCAATCCTGCAACAAATTCTGCATATAGGATAATTTTTCTGCTTATTCTGGAGGAATGAAAATAAATCTAACATAACAAACCACTAAACTACATTGTTGCAGTGTTTTTCATACACTATTTAAACACAGAAAGACAATGTTATTTGCCATTTTTATGTTTGTTAAAGATAAGTGTGAAAAATGCTAAACTTCTAAGACTGAAATTAGCAAACCATTGGCATCTTAATGGCCTTAAGATTCTCTGCTAGACCAGAGGTGACAGTGTGAAGCCTTCCTGAAGGGGTGATTACTGAAATCAGGTAAATAATTGTAGTTGCAGAAATTCAAAAGGTCTAGTACTTTGCTCTTTTGCTTCTTTATTGATGGGTGAGGCTGAAGAAGAGCTGGGTGTGGTAGTGCGGGGTGTGTGTGTGGGGGGTGGGGGGTGCGCACCGGTAAGCAAAAAGGGTGTTAACGTGCCTGAAAGCAACACTTTGGTGAGGATGGGGGGGTGAAGCAATGTGAAACTCTGAGTGATGAGGTCATACCTGTGCATGTTTGTGTGTGTTGCTTCAGAGAGGATTTTGTTCTCAGCCTCTTGAGGCCCCATCAGTAATGATGTCATGGGAAACTCTTTCAAAGCCCACCTTGCCTGTTTGTAAACTCTCCGTCTTCCCCTGCAGAAATCTGTGGGCCTGATGAAAAGCAGAGTTTTGAACTCCTGAATAAAAACACAGTTCCTCCGAAGGGAATCTACTGTAACATTACTGCATTGAAGGAGAAAACTCTGAGAGAAAGTGCACTCCAACTTGGACAAGATGTAAATCATTACTCTTGCTTTGATGTTCTTCCTCTCACTCTCTGCTTGTCTTTGTTTCTTACCATTTCTCTTGACCATAAACTTTGTGAAGTGATCCCTGCTGCTATCCTGCAGGAGCGCGGGCCCCTCTCTGTGCGGCATGTTGAAAAACAGAGAGGAGTCGGGAACATGAAAGAAGAGGACTAACTACAGGGGATAAGCACATTCCTCTGCAACCCAACCTGCTACTGCTGCTACTGCTGCTGCTAGTGCAGAGACACATTATGTCGCCTCAAAGCAAGGTGGTGAGGGGGTGGGGGGCACCTCCTTCAGATCTTACATGCAGCAAGCAGCACTTGACCTTTCCAGCACTAAAGGAATATGACAGCCGTGAAGCTGAAGGAGAGAATGGGAAGAGAAGCAAAGGGGGGAGTGAGCAAGAGACAAAAGCCACACAAAGTGCAGGCTGCCACCAAAACAGTTAGTTTGCAATCAACGTCAGTCATCCCTCTTGTCGGGACAGTTTGATTTTCACTTTTCAAATGAGGCGTTTATTTTTGGCCTGATAACAGGGCCGGCTAAATTGAAATTGGCAGCTCGACAATCTGCAGATAATAGTCAGCAACGCGGGGGATCATGTGACAAGCCCTTTTCTTTCACGCCACTCGAACCCCCGCCCTTTTTCTCTATCCTGTCGAAGACGAGAAAGGAGGAAATGAGGGAGGGAGAAAAGAGAGAAAATGGGATAATCTTAGCAACAATCGGAGGAGGCTGAGAAGGCAAAAAAAAGGGAGGCTGAAAAAGAAGGGAAGGAGAGAGAAAAGAGTAGTTTGCCAGTGATCACAAGGGGGAGGCTAGTGAGGAGGGATGAGCGTGAAAGGGAGAGGTGAGGATAGAAGGAGAAAAGAAGGGAATTTCTTTAATGTTGCTGGCAGCCGACCAGCTGAGGTCTCAAGGTTATCCTAGCTTTGCAAACTCCCACGGGAAAGGTGGAGTGCTGAGGGCCAAGGGAAGGGAGGGCGGGGGGTGGTGGATGAGGGCTTGAGGTGAAAACGAGGATGGAGAGAAAGCTGCCCTTTTCTCCAGGAGGGAGGTGATTGCTCAGGGGAAGAGATAATCCTCAGACCCTTGTGTATGATGAGGCTGGCCTTGGCCCAGGTGTGTGTGTGTGTGTGTGTGGGGGGGGGGGGGGGGGGGGGGGTTGAGGGCTCTCAGGGCATCTTCACAGCGCAGGAGCAGAACTTCAATGAAACGATGAATTCTAACTGAACCCATTAAAATACAAATAAGTGATAACAATGTAATTCTCCACAGTGTAAGCCTTTGTTAGGAATGTTCCCTGTCAGAAGGAATTGTTTGTAGACATTCATTGCCTTGCTCGAGGACACTGTGGACACAAGGCCTTGGCAGTCTAGAACAAACCCCATAACTATATGCCTCTGTGCTGATGAATGAGTGTCTTCTTGATTTTACATTCTGCTGTCCATGATGTTGATACGTCTACACGTTTTACTTTTAGCTCATTTTGTATAAATCATATTTAGTGATTTCACTATGGATAATGGATCTGGTGGCACTATGCAGATGGATGGATGGATGGATGGATGGATGGATGGATAATTTATTAATCCCCAGGGGAAGTTTTGAGGAATCCACTAGCATGACTGAAGTATGTGTTGTGATTGACTGTCATTCAGCCTTTATTTGTACCAGTTAGTCTCACTGAGTCACGAGGACTCCACTACTCCCACACCAAATTTTAGCTCAAGATCTGTAAAAAGAACTGATTCATAGCCACTGTATGTGCTGACTGAGATGGCTTTGCTTTGGCAACATTCTTGAATGGTTTGGACTCCAAAAGTTAATAGTTGGGAATGATTGTCCGACAAAAACTCTGACAGTTTCATTAAAATCAATTAGGTGGTTCATGAATCATTTTGCTAATGTTACAGTGAAACAAACACATGCACGCAAACACAGACATGAGCTAAAACATTATCGCCTTTTTCTCCTTCAGAGGCAGGCAATAACAAATCATCTTGAATATGAAACATCTATTTGAAAACACAAAGTTGTTTAATAATCTTAACCGAACACTTCATTATTCTCCTCCACAACACACCACCTTTATGAAAATGAGTGTATTTGTTTCATCTTGATGCAATGATTGTGTGTTGTCAAATGAATGGGAGAGATCAGCGTTGATAGGATTTGTTTACTCTAAACGAGGCCTATTAAAGATAATTGATTCACAGCATCAAGCTGTCAGTTTCAGGAACAGTCCGCGTCCACATGCTGCCTCTTCAAAGGCTGATCCTCTTCTCATCAGTCAACAACAGACCTTCTCTGGAGAATATGTGAAAACTTCATTCACCTGGAATTCAAATTTTCCAGCACTTATTGAGGGTAAACAAGCAGAGCTCCAATTCTGTCTGACTCCATTTGACATACATGAAACTATTAAAACAAAAGACAATTCCACTAAGATTTTCAAAAATAAATTTAACGTGGCTTTTATTTATTTATGTTGTCATGGCTACAGAATGAATCTCACATAAACACCATTAATTGTCACAAGATCAACCATTAGTATAGTTCAAGAGCATATATATATATATATATATATATATATATATATATATATATATATATGTCACAATAACCTGCAGGGATCGTGTGCAACATAATTTTCTATTTTTGACCAAAATGCTGTAACTCCTGATCTTGGTTAATAACTCTGGCATGAAAGACAGATGTCAATAGGTATTCCTCCAAAGACTCCCTGGTTATTAAATGTATTTTATTTTCAAGAAGCCAAACTTTAACTTGTAAAAGTGGACATGATCAAAGGTTTTTATGGCTTTCTAATGTTCTTTCAGTGTTTTCCTTTGGATATTTGCTTCTTTTTCACTCATTTTGGTTCAGTATCAGAGCATTTTCACAAGAGCATATCTAGTTTGTTTGTTAGACCACTTTACTTTGATCTTTGAATTATTCGGGGGTAAAAACGTCCCTTAATCAAGGGGTAGATTGGTGTTTTGTTGAGACATAAGAGACAACATAATGAAAATTAAAAACACCAAAGGTAACACAGTCATTAAAGTGAGGACTTTGATGATGTATGACCGATTCATGACCCAGTCACATCAGGAACTACTGTTTTACCACCAAAGACATTAGCAGAAAAGGTCAAAGGAAAAGTTTACAAGCTAGTGGTGAGACCAGCTATATTGTATGGTCTGGAGACAGTGGCATTGACAAAAAGACAGGAGAAAGAACTGGAAGTGGCAGAAATGAAGATGCTAAGGCTCTCCTTAGGAGTGACAAGGCTGGATAAGATTAGGAATGAGATCATCATTGGTACAGCACAGGTTGAACAACTGGGAGATGGTTTGGACATGTCCAGAGGAGAGACCGTGGGTATACTGGTAGAAGGATGTTAGAAATGCAGCTGCCAGGAAAAAGACAAAGAGGAGATATATGGATGCAGTTAGAGAGGACATGAAGGTAGTTGGAGTGAGGACAGAGTGAGGTGGAGGAGGATGACTCACTGTGGTGACCCCTGAAGAGGGAAAAGCCAAAAGAAGAAGAAGAAGAAGAAGAAGAAGAAGGTATACAAGGTGGGTCAAATAAATGGTATGTTTTCCGGTTTTATTATGTTTTTTGCATTTATTACATCTAGACTGGACTATTGCAATGGTTTATTATCTGGGTGTCCAAATACTTTAAAAGTCTTCAGTTAATCCAAAATGCTGCTGCCAGAGTCTTAACTGGAGTTAGTAGGAGAGATCATATCTCTCCAGTTTTAGCTTCTCTCCATTGGCGCCTCCCTGTCAAATCTAGAATTGAATTCAAAATCTTACTTCTAACCTACAAAGCTCTCAACAACCTAGCTCCATCTTATATTACAGATCTTATTGTCCCATATTTTTCTAACAGAGCACTTTGCTCTCAGACTGCAGGCTTACTTGTGGTGTTTCCAAAAGCAGAATGGAAGGAAGATCTTTCAGTTATCGGGCTCTTCTCTTGTGGAACCAACTTCCAGTTTCTGTCCGTAAGGCTGACACATTGTTCAGTTTTAAGACTGGGATTAAGACTTTCCTTCTTGATAAATCCTATAGTTAGGGTTGGATTGTTATGCTGCTATAGGCTTAGACAACTAGAGGACAAATTTACCTCATTTCCTTAAATGATTTGATAAAATTGAATAATTTTCATTTGATACTATTTATATCTTAACATGTGATTCTTGACCTGCCATTGTGTATCTGTTCCTCCTTCCTGTTCTTCTCAAACCCAGCCGGTCGAAACAGAAGGCCTCTTGTCCTGAGCCTGGTTCTGCTAAAGGTTTCTTCGTCGTGAGGGAGTTTTTCCTTGCCACTGTTGCCTTTCTGTTTGCTCAAGATGAAAGTTCTGAGATGAAGTTAAACTCACAGCAGTTTGCTCCTCAGATAAATAGTGTTATTAACTTAGTTTTTATGTATATGAATGTTTCTGCTCAGTGCCCTGTGATAACTCCTGATTTGACTTGGTGCTACTTATACAAACTTAATTGAATTTAATTAGATGTGACTTGCAGATAGGTCGTGTCAAGTACAAGATCTGGACAGAAAATATGTTAAAAATAAATAAATAAAAAGTAGCCTTAGCTTAAAAATGTTTAAGGACCTTTAGTTGGCTTGAAAAACTACCAATCTGGATCACTCTAATAGATCACACACAAAAAAAGTATTTTTGTTGGAAACGATGTAGAATAAAAAAATTACAGGTTAATTTTGAGCCAGAATATCCTAAAGTGTGCTCTGACTATAAAAAAATTAAATAAAATAAAGAAAAGAAAGGCCAAAAGCTATTTTTAACAATAATAATAATAACGATAATCATAATAATTGAAAACTGCTTAACGTTTTATTGATTGATGATTGATTGATTGGCTGATTGATTTTTATTAAAATGTATCGTCGAAAATGACAAGAAACACAAACACCAGAATTTATTCATGCTGTTCATCATCTGGACCAGAAACGGCCGCACAAAACCGTCCGTTTCTCCTTCTCCTGTCAGTGGTAGCTCTCTGCACAGCAGGCACATCTGCAGTCAGAGCATCCCGTAAATTCTGGTTCATTTGCATGAGTGGCCCTCACCCCCACCAACCTCAAAGGCAGCAGAAGATATATTCCCAGGCCACTGCTGCCTCGGGCGTGCTAACCAGAGACTCAGGCCAACTCACTGGTCCTCTCCCTAACCACTTCCTCTCCACGGCTGCTGGGTTTGACTCACCGTGACCTCTCACCTCCGATGCTACACCTCCTCCCCCACACATGCAAATAGCACCAGTCTGCTCCAGGAGGCATCAGAAAAATAGAAGAAGTGATGTAGGAAAAGAATAGAGAGCAGAAGGAGTGCCGTGGATGGTTGGAAGCTCAGGGAGCTGATGATGGTGGGGGTAAGAGTGGGGAGAGAAGACCCCTTAAAGGAAGCATCTCAGTCTCTGAAGTGAAGGTAGGCCATGGCAGTCGTCTGGGGAGCCTCTGATCTACAGCCCTGCGCTGAGGCCTTAAAACATCTGTGTTTTAGCTGGCTAAAATGGACCCCAGCGCCTGTGTCTGCGAGGCTTACGGTGACCCATGCTGATCTTTCTGTGTGTGTGTGTGTGTGTGTGTGTGTGTGTGTGTGTGT
>NC_056500.1:17602250-17622111 GCF_014905685.2 Nematolebias whitei
ATGTGTGTGTGTGTGTGTGTGTGTGTGTGTGTGTGTGTGTGTGTGTGTGTGTGTGTGTGTGTGTGTGTGTGTGTGTGTGTGTACTGCAAAAGGGAAGTGTGAGCATCTCCACTGTACTTATTGTTTTCCTTGCTCCCAGGCTGCTCCGGGCTCCTTACTGTGTAAGTGTGAGGAGAGATGTGTGCGTCTGTATCTGGACAGCCTCCAAAACCCCCTCATCTCCTCTCGTCTCCACTCCTTCTGTTCTCTCTGCTCGGAGGATCTGTCAGTTCTCCTCCTCTCGCTTTGTCCCAGCTTTGATCCTGCTCTCCAAGCCTTGGCTGGCCTCGCTAACAGCAGCTGAGCACAGGTCCTACTCCACTCCCACTAACAACGCACATTTATTCCACACTGGGATGATGTTTGTGAACACGCACCCACCCACCCACACACAGACACTTACACTGACTCCCCATGTTCCTCGCTAACACACTTTGGAGTCCGTGAAACAGACTCTGGTATGGTTTTCTGTAAGTTGTCAGTGCTAATCGTTTCCACGCAGCCTTCTGTAAACTGTGACCCAGCAAGCAGCTTGGGTGATGGGTCACTCTGGCTGATGGTGGGTGGTGTTTGAGATTCCAAGCAAAGCTATTTGTAGATTTTATGTAGATGTAGCACGTTGTGTGTGCGTGTGTGTTTTTGTTTTTGTCTAAAGCAAGTGCAAGTAATAGTTTCTGCTTCCTTGAAAGGGCTTTTTGAATTTAAAAGTGGAATATTTAAGATGAGAGGTTGGGGTTTATGTTTTAAAACATGTATCTTTTTGTAGAGTCTGCCTTTATAAATCCCACTGAATGGTATAAAAGCAATTTAAGTGGTAAATGTTTTATTTTCTTTTATCATTCTGAAGCGCCTCTAATCACCATTAAGGGTTACTGCCCACTACAGTCAGCAGAAACATCACTTTTTTTTCACTTTGCAACTTTATTTGCACAGTTGCATGAGTTGGTTAACAAGAAAAGGAATAAACATCCATCCATTATATTTTACCCGCTTCTTCCATTTTGGGTCACAGGGGCTGCCGGTGCCCATGCGGGGCAGGGTACACCCTGGACAGGTCGCAAGTCCATCACAGGGCCACATAAAGACAAACAACCATTCACTCTCTCACTCACACCTTGGGACAATTTAGTTACCAATCAGCTTAACATTCATGTTTTTAGTCTGTGGGAGGAAATTGGAGTACCTGGAAAAAACCAATGCATGCAAGGAGAAAACATGCAAACTCCACCCAGAAAGGGCCCCGGACTGGGATTTGAACCGGCAACCTTCTTGATGAGATTCAGCAGCTCTACCAGTTAGGCTACCGTGCTGCCCAGGAAAAAAACATGTTAAAAATAAATAAATAAATAAAAAATTAAAACCCTCAAAGTTAACTTTTCCAGAAGTGTCTTTTGTATTTTTTTTTTTATTCTTCCTGTCTGATTTGTAATCTGCTTCTTGTAGTCTCATAATGAAAGTTATTTTTTTTTCCAAAAGTTGGTAACTCATTATGGAGGAAACTTTTGACAATTTACCACAAGAAAAAAAAAAGGATTTGGAGAGAAAACAAACAAATATGTCTGGCTGTTGTAATAATTGTGAAATGTCATAAATCAGTGAAAAAAGGGGCATTGCTAATCAGAAGGCACACATTAAATGCACATAAACAGAACAAAGCAAGCACAGGCATACTTGAATTAGGGTTGTTCTTTTAGTTTTTTTACAATTTGGTTAATATTGACTAGAGGTCACTCGTATGATCAGTCAGATGAGTCAAATTTGCCCTGCACAGTGAAACTCTGAGAATGTCATCTCATCGAATGTCCATGTGCTCACGAGTGTTTTCTACATCAGTGGTTTTTATTTAGTCCACTTTTGTTTTCAAAATGTAAATAAATTATTTTATAGACAGAGAAAATCCTATGAAGGGGACTAGTTTGGTTTGAAAGTTTGCCAACTAAAAAGAACCTTGACGTTTTTGTTGTTGTTAAATGTGCTTAAATAATGTGCTTTTACTGTGTATTTTAAATATCTGTGTATCACAGCATTGTGTCTTTAGCTTTCTTTCTTTTTCTTTTGGACTATCTGAGCTGAAGTACAAAATCGTTGTCTGCACACAGTTGGACGCTCACCTCTGGAGAAAAAAAAATGATTGGATTTTTCCTGACTTGTTGGACTGTTGGATAAGTCAAGTCAGACCCCCACAATCTCTATCCACACAGTGCCACCCTCAGTTTGGCTGTGGCAGCATGGTGCCTCCTCCAGGCCTTGCAGCCAGGGTCCCTCTTCAACCAACATTCGTTTAAGCTGTGGACACCTTTTACTCCTGAACATGTTGTCAATAGTTTGCACACTAAATGTGACAGCATGCTGCTTTTGCAATATCTCACTCTTGCGTTCTCACACAAAACCACACTTTGCCCCCACAATCTCCTTGGCTAATTGCATTATTGCAGTGCATGTGGCAGACAAGAAAGGCCAATAAAGATAGGAGTCCTGGGAAAGACTGAACAGAGGAAAGAGGTGAGATAAAAGGAGAATGGGTGGAGAAGGGGTGAGATAAAAGACAGAGCTGATAGGAAGGATGAGGGTTGAATTTTATACTTTTACATCCTGTTTGTTGTTTTCTAACTACTGCAGACAACCATAATAATTCTTTATCTCCATTTGAAGCTTCTTTTTTCTTTTCTTCTTTTTGTAAACAAAAGAAAACCACGTGATGTTCTTCCAGTTTCCCACAGATTCTCTTTACTTATACATTGCGGCAACACTCCAGGGACCGACGGGCGTCCAGGTGCGCCCGATAAGACGGTCAGCTTGCAGGTAAAAAGGGCGGGGCTGATAGAGCCAGGGCTCTGGGACCCGGTTCACTGCCGGAGACCTCTTGCAACATGAGCGTGAGAAAGTCGTTCAGGCGGAGAGCGTTTCAAAAACCTGCACTCTGTCTGCTGCAGATCATCAGTGCGTTTGTTTTGGAACTGTGTGTGTGTGTGTGTGTGTGTGTGTGTGTGTGTGTGTGTGTGTGTGTGTGTGTGTGTGTGTGTGTGTGTGTGTGTGAGAGAGAGAGAGAGCGAGGGTGGGGTCAGGTGTGCAGATCTCAACAACAGAACCTGTTGAGGGTGTGTTTGACAGAGGCAGCGCTGTTACGCACGGGGAGGAAATGTAAAAGTAAAGTTGGTTCAGGCGCACTAACAGTTCCTCAAACCTTATTTGAAGTGAGACAAAAATCATCCTCGTTGCAACTAAAACAACTTCCCTTTGCTCCCTGGAGATCGTGAGGCGCAGCTCCGGGTGCACACCCCCCCCAATCAGACGCACGGTCTTGCGGCCAGCGGCTGGAGACGCCCCGCAGATCCAGGCGGCAAGCCGGCGAGAGGAGCGCCTTCCCCCGGTCGCCTGCGCGCCACGTGTCCGCGGTCTGCTCAACCAGCTGGAGGTGTGCGCGCAACCGAGAACCAACGACGCGCTCAGATAACAACATAAAGCTGCAGCAAGCGGCAGAATCCGACATTAGACATGATTTTATCTTTATGAAAGACGCAGAGGAAATGTTGACACCAGTAGTGAGCAAACTTTAATCAGGAACTAAACTTTTATATTTTAAAGGAGCAAAGATTTATTGGGGGGGGGGGGGGGGGGGGGGGGCATAAAATATCACATCAAAGAGTTTAAATACGCACATGACCCCTAAACTTATGAAGGCTTAAGGAGCGCAACTTTATGTGTCCTGTTTGTGCCTGCAAGTTGCACAACCTGAAGAATGTCGAGCTGCTGCTCCATAAACCTTCAAGAGGCAATTGTTGGCATTATTTCACTCTTTATGCTGCTCGTCTGCTCAGAGTGCAGTAAAGATAAGGAAATGAAATTATGACCTGATATCTACAAAAGCCTTGAACGCTGTGGGGCGGCCACAGGCGGGAAGGGGGAGGTTAAAAAAAAAAAAAAAAAAAAGAGGAGGAGGCGTCGGTGTGATCGTGTGAGCTCTGCAGGCTCAGAAATATCTCCGCTCTGGCTCACATTCCGATAAGGGAGCCCGATCCAGCTCTGTCTGTAGGCGTGGTTTTCCCAGGCTTTTAAAACAGCAGCTGCTATTTACCTTCCCCTCTAATGTAAACCACCACCCCCTCCTCCTCCTGGTCCTCCTCCACCCCCGGCCCGGCGGCCCCCCGGCAGCCCGGCGGCCAAAACTTCCAAACCACCGCGCGCTCATAAAACATCCTGGCACGTGCTCCACACTCACAGCCCCGACAGATGATTAAGTGGCAAAAACTTTGCGCCACAGACTCGGGAGAAGTGGTGCAATGTGGAGGCGGGAGCGTGCGCTTTTTATGTTCAACATGCATGTGGCTTTTTGGTTTTTCATAGGAAAATCCTTTATTCCATTAAAGTTCAAACTCAAAGTTACTCTGCCCCAGAAGTTGACGCAGGATGTATGGAGGAAAATGCCAAGTGTGTTTTTGATTAATTTCATCCTTATCCCTATTTTGTTTTCTTTCCCTGCTTTATGTGGTGTCTGTCCCTGTGCCCGCGCTGTTAATGTGTAAACGCCGCGATGATTGAAGGCTGCAGACAGTTTCCCCGGCTGCGCCCTGAACCGGACAGCTCCAGCGGCCAAACAACCAATGGGAGGGCGCCGACCACGAGCCGTCCTCCCTCGGGCCGCGTGTCCCTCGCTCTGATTGGCTGAAAGTTACTGTGGGAAAGAAAGTTTGGGAAGTTTCACACGAGCCGTTCGCGTGCGGCGAGAGATATAAATACGAGGCACACGCGGAGAGCCTCACAGAGGCTGCGCGCGCTCGTGGTGGCTGCTGCTGCGCGTCGCTCCGACGGATTCTAACTTGTATCTCAGGACTCCTTTTGGGGACTTTTGAACAGCATCCTTTGCACACACCCCCTACACCAGTGGATCCTATTTTGTTGTGGCTTTGTGGGAAATTTCTAATTTTCAAAAAGATGCCCGCCGACATGATGGAAAAATCTTCATCCTCTCCGGTTGCTGCAACTCCGGCAAGCATGAACACAACTCCGGATAAACCCAAGACAGCGTCTGAGCATAGAAAGGTTGGTGTCTTACAATCAGACAGTCTTAATGGGTTTTATTTGGCTCGGGAACTGAGGGGATTAACACTGTTGGTTTACTTTCAGTCTTCAAAACCGATTATGGAAAAGAGGAGAAGAGCCAGAATCAATGAAAGCTTGGGTCAGCTGAAAACTCTCATCCTGGATGCCCTGAAAAAAGATGTAAGTACCTGGATGGGCTCAGTATCTTGAGTGAAAGTGAGCGCGTGATGTTAACCAGGTGTGCTTTCCGTCCCTCAGAGCTCCAGACACTCTAAACTGGAGAAGGCGGACATCCTGGAGATGACGGTCAAACACCTCCGGAACCTCCAGAGGGCTCAGATGACGGGTAAGCAGAACTTCTCAACCTGATCTCTCTTTCTCTTTGCACTTTAAATCCATGAACCTGCTTCCAGACTAGAGTTTATTTAAAACTACGTGTCTGTTTCTGTGCAGCTGCGCTGAACACAGACCCCACCGTCTTGGGAAAATACCGCGC
The DNA here is from genome assembly GCF_014905685.2 of Nematolebias whitei. Taxonomy (NCBI): domain Eukaryota; kingdom Metazoa; phylum Chordata; class Actinopteri; order Cyprinodontiformes; family Rivulidae; genus Nematolebias; species Nematolebias whitei. The sequence goes on from NC_056500.1 coordinate 17,607,826, forward strand.
GGGCTTCAGTGAGTGCATGAATGAAGTCACGCGGTTTCTGTCCACCTGTGAAGGCGTCAATACTGAAGTGAGGACGCGCCTCCTGGGCCACTTGGCCAGCTGCATGACTCAAATCAACGCCATGAATTACCCCAGCCAGCATCAGCACCAGCATCAACTGCCTCCCGCCGCCGGGCCAACGCATCCCTCCTTCGGTCAGTCCATGGTGCAAATCCCCAACTCGTCCCCGCAGGTCCTGCCCATGAACCCGGTGTCCTGCAAAGGGGGCTCCTCGCCGCCCACTTTACCTCCAGACGCCACCAAAGTGTACGGCGGCTTTCAAATCGTGCCTGCCACGGACGGACAGTTTGCTTTCCTCATACCCAACGCGGCGTTTGCGCCGAACGGCCCCGTGATCCCGGTGTACGCCAACAACGTCAGCACGCCGGTGCCGGTTCCGGCTGCGGTTTCCCCTGGAGCTCCATCAGCCAACACGGACTCAGTGTGGAGACCGTGGTGAAAAGTTTAGGACCACAGCAAAGACTCTGACTTTTCGTTTGTTAGTTTTCTCTTTGGTAGAAAGTTGTTTTCAACCAGTTTTATTTTTATTTTTTCTTGTAAATTGAAAAGATGCACTATATTTGTACAGCTAACAAGGGAGTAAAAGTTCATATTGAAATGGGGTTTGTATTGTGGAAGTCCGTTCACTGCATTTTTTAAAAATCTATATTTGAGTTGTATTTTTTACTGTGGCGCCAAAGACATGTTCTTATGATGTTCTTCGTTTTGGAAGACAAATAAATTTGTAAAAATATGAAAGCATGACATAGTTTTCCATGTGCTGCTTGTTGGAGAAACACAATCTGATGTACTTCTCAGAGCATAAAGTTCATCACAGCTTTCAACATTAGGCAACACTGTGCGTAATGCATGCGTAAAACCAAAACTGACCTGTCATCCTGCTGAATGACCCTTTCTGTGTGGACTGACAGCTAAAACTCGACAAATGTGCTTTTTCAAAAGATCAAAATAGATTAAAATCCTCACTTACGCAACTTGCAACCCCAGCAATTACTCCGTTGTGCAAATAAAACTTAAAAACAGTGAGTTTTATTGTGCGCAAAACTAAACAAAAACAAAATATGCATCAAAATGCGCAGAATATATCCCAAAAACGTGTTTCTTGTTAGAAATTGCACTACAGACTTATCAGTAAGCTTGGACACATTAATGACCTCGGTGTTTCAAAGCTCTGACAGTCCAGCTGTTGGAGACCTCCTGAAAGTTTGAAGTTTTAAAGAGGTCACTCCCGCCATCTAGCAGCAGAAAATGACACTGCAGTCGGATTAGAGGCGGTGGATCAATGAGGTCCAGCACGAGTTGGTGTCGATGAGGCCTGATAAGATTTAACAGCTTTAAAGAGGTGCGTGGTCATTAGTTTAAAGGTCACATTTGAACTTTTTTTTTAATGCTGATATCATCAGTATTTCAATATAACTTACATTTGGAGGAATCTTGTGATTTGATTGGGTAAATATGTTCAGTCAGGCAAACAGCCAAATATTCACTCGAACAATCCGTGAGTAATCTGAAGTGATCCAGCCCCTACAAACATGATCATTATCAAGCTTTCTTCTGCTTTTCAGTCACATTTCACTGGAGCAGCAGCATTAATCTGATGGTATAGAACAAGTTGGAGCCTCAGGCCAGGTCTTTAATCAGGGCTCTGTTCCCTGGTGCCAGGGGGGTGGCGGGGGGGCTCAACAGAACAATGACACGATAAACACATCGCCACTGAGCCATGTGGTAGCGCTCTGCTCTGCCCAGGTGTGTGTGCCCCCCTCCAGCTATTCGAGTGTGGCCCTTTCTTTGAAGGGGTGTGTGTGGGCGGGGGGGGGGGGGGGTTACAGGTGTTTGCAATTATCACTGTGCTAAGAGGCACAAAGTGTGGATAAGTGCCATCATTTTGAATTTCCATCACACCTTTTTACAGGGGGGGGGGGGGGGGGTGCATGCATCCTGATTTGATTGGAGCCATGTGTGTGCGCTCAAGCCTGTGTGTGCATGTTTTGCGTGTGCGCTCGAGCCTGTGTGTGCATGTTGTGTGTGTGTGTGGCAGGGTGTGGACATGTCTGGCTAAAGGGCACAAGGGGTGAGGCACTGGGGAGTTGAATGGGATGGGGGAGTTCAAGGAGAGGCCTGCCACGAAGGGTAACAGTCAGCATCCTGTGTTTTAAACCTTCTTTACAAAACGCCCTCACACACACACAAACACACACACACAAGCATGAAATGTTCCCACAGCAATCCAGCTGTGCTCGCACTGCTGTCGAGCTTCCTGCCCTGAGCCCCGGGGCCACAGCTGGACACGGGACGTCTGGGAGGCACGTGGTGTGACCTGGACGGCACCCAGCTGCTGAGCCCTCCCACCCTGCCTGCCTGCCTTTTCCTCCACTTTCCTCCTTCTCCTTCAGCGGTCGCTCCCACTCCTGACAGCAGCTTTACGAGCCTCTCCAATTACCTGGTGCAGCGGCCGAGCTGCTGGAGTGACCGCACACATGTCACAACACGACTAGGAGGTTAGCTGCCATGCATGTCCATTAACTTTTCCCACACTCTGCGTGCATGCAGGGAGCAAAAAAGAGGGGGTAAAAAAGACCTCTGCTTCCTCCTTAGCTGTGTAAAGTGCTACCATATGGCCAACTCTCCTCTCTCCCTTTCTGAATCTCTCTCCCAGGCCGTCACTGGGCCTGGCTTTGATTGCAGCCCAGACAAGCGAGCGCTTTATGATTTAATCCCAGAGCTTGCTGTACCAAACCCTGGACTCATATGGAAGCCAAACTCCTCTCCCTCTGCCCCCATCCCCTTACAGCCCCCCTCTTGCAGTTGCAGAGGAAGGCTGTGTTCTGGCAGGAAATGAATAGCTCCCAGATGAGCGCAGGAACCTGAGAGGTCGTGAGAAAGAGGCGAACCCCCCTCCGCAGGCCCGGCTTGCTGCCAGCCGCCAGGGGAAATGTGGAAGAGCGTCTCTCTGACACACGCATCAACCCCTCTGCCCTCCACCACACCGCCTGACTGACTGCCTGCCTGCCTGCCTGCCTCGGTGCTGGGCCCTGAGCCTGGAAATAGACTGACAGACGGGGCAACCACCACAGAGCCAGGCAGGGAAAGGGAAAGCTGTGGGAGGGGAGAACGTGTTGGATTTATGTGGGCAGAAGCGGATCGTGTGCTTTTTCAGTTTGAATCCTGACCCAAGTGCGCTTTACAGTGGAAAGTTCTGCAATTTAGGTTTAGCTTTGACTCATTTATGACCCATTTACGCAGGTTTTGTAGACAGTCACACATGCGCTCCCTCTGTCCCAGAGGCTTCATTCATTTCCCAGTATTCACTCGCCCAGACAGGTGTTTCATGTCAGGAGCGAAGGGCTTCTCTCTTTGGTTCCCTGTGTGCTGAACTAACATTTACTCCTCATGAGGCTGACAGTGTTACGGTTGGATGTTGTTTGAAATTTATTTACAGCTGTTTGAGTCTATTTTAGGATTTTTTTAATCATCACCCTGCATCAGTGTAACAGTGTGTCAGCTCCTTTTTGTTTGTCCAATACAACAAGAGCAGATAATTTTGTCTCACGTCATTTTGGCTTATGTCAAGAGTTGTTTAACTATATTTCTGATCTAAAACAATTAAAGTAAACATCAGTATGAATTGATGTGACACTAAATATTGAGATTGTAGTTATTTAAGAAGGCAACCCTAACCTGGTTGCTCTGGTCAGAATCTGAGGCCATTTAAAGAGATATCTACAACTGGTAAGATATCAGTTGTTCATGACTTTTCACAGAATCCCACTTTAAAGAGTCTGAAATATCCCTTTAATCGATCAGTGAAAGGATGACAGCCCATTTCAGAAACAAAATCTTATAACGTGATTAAAGCAGCTTTTATTTCGCTCACCCCAAAGAAGCTGTCAGAGTGATAATGTTCTGTGTGTGTGTGTCTGTGCTGTTAGCAAAACATCTCACGAAGCAGTGGACTGATTTGAATGAAACTCCCACAAACTGATTATTCAATGCACAATTGATAGACCTTTGGAGTCAATCCTATAACGCACCTTTTAGAAGTTCTACATCTACAACTGATTGACATTATGAGAGAACCCAATTCAAGATGGCTGCTACAACTAATCTACTTTTGCCAATACAATATGGTTATAACGCACAAAATTCCAGATAATAAGGTTAAGTTTATGTCGTAGCCTCAACACGAACACATCTTGCAAGATGTGGCTGTGGCGCCCATCTTCAATTAAAACTCTGTCATGAAAGGAGGCAGGCGATATGTGTTCCTTCAAGGAATGCTGGTCTTTTAATTACACATGCTCCATGTTCCTTGTAGTAAAGCGGAACCTTATAAAGAGTAATCAGAACCAACTTGTACCACTTGTCTTACATTTGCCACTTGCTTGCCATGGACGGAGTAAGAGGCCGAAATGATGCGAGTCTGTCTTCAAAATGGCACTTGATCTTTACCCCCCTATTATTAGTGCATTACTCATAAAAGTTATTTCATCCCCTCTTAGTTGGACACCAAGTGAGTCAGAACCTGTTTAAGTCTACACAGTCCCTCTTATGCTTTCATTTTGAAGAGTCCCCGTCGTTTTTTCCCATACTGTCTTTGTCCCTTCTGAACTCAGTTTGTGCTGGGCTCCTATGGTAACCTGTGGGCCCAATAAACAGGACAAGCTGTGTGCCCACTTTTCTTGGCTTGCCCCGCATGGCAACAAAACCCCCACCAGAGTCTCCCACCAGCAGCCCATTCAAATGTCAGCCACATCGTTTGAAGTCGCAGACCACTATGTAAATCCACGGTGTTTCTCACCAGCCCAGCCACACACAGGCACTCCCAAAACAAGAGCGCCAGAAAAGGTGGTCCTGTAATGCTAGACGATAGTTCTTCTTAAATCCTCCTGTCCTTAGAACCCTTCCTTTCAACCCTCTTGCCTATTCTCCTCAGTTTTGATTTGTAAACATCTTTTATACAGTTTTTGGTGGTTAGTTAAGGCCACGGTGACTTGACGAGAGCGGGACATGGCAGCCATATGCAGCTGTCATTTACAAAGTTGGCACACCCTTCAGCTCTGAATGGTGACAACGATGACCCCATCAAACTGCGCCTTTGTATGACCTGTCCTCTAGCTACTCTGGAACCCAAGGCCAATTGAGTGGGAGTACTCCCCCCACACCCCAAAAGACCGTAACAACAAACAAACAAAACTAGCAAACAAGTTCCCACCATACAAAACTCCAATCAAATGCCAATGGTGACAGTTTGGATGGTTTTGATAATACACAAAGGGCACTCTGTCATCCTTTAAAGTTTCCCCACCGTGGGATAAGACCCCCAAAATATATTTCCAGCTCAAATAATAAAAAAAAAAAGACATTCAAAAATGTGTGAGAGTGAGAAATTGCTTAACAAATATATAACTTTGGGTCTGTACTATTCAGCTAAATTGCTCATGGGGCCATAGTTAATGAAAGCCAAGAGCTCAGGGGCCAGACATCCAGCGGTTATTGTCATTAAGGAAGTTTTTTTTAATGGTTTAAAATCTACTTTTATTCAAAAATGAACTCACTGGCAGTTCAAACTGAGTTCATCGGTGGGCCTGGTTTGGCCCCCAGGCCGCCAGTTGCTTTAGGTACTCAGCTATGATTTTGGGGGCTTCTTGCATCTTGTATTTCATTGTTCTTCAAATATATATACATGCAGTAGTTGTATATCTGCTTGTACAAACATGTTCTTTTAGGAAGGCTATTCAAATTTCAAACAATTAAATTTGCAAAGCTCATTTGGGTATTCATGTGGCTGGTGATACACCAGCATGCCCAGTCGACATAAACGTTAAACTCAGCTTTTTGGGGTGGCAAAAAGTTCAGTCTTTCCCCACATTACCTTATCCCTTTCCTAAAACCAGTCAAGACAAAACAAATCCTTAAAGTAGAGAATTTTAACAGATTTTAAACACGAATGAAATAAAAGACCAAATACAGAGTTTACTCTCAATTCTCCGAGTTCAACAACGTACTGAAAGAGCTTGAGTTGCATCCTGTGCATCTCCCTCACAACAAGCCTGTAAGTTATGACAACATGAAGGCATCAGATTACACCGTATAATCACTTCTTCACACAGATAGGTGAGTTTAGGTTTAGTTTTCACTGGATCATAGACAACCTCACACTGTGAGCCTAAAATGAATTGTCACCTTTATTTTTGCAGACACAAGCTCAGTTAATTGTCTTCTTCGTTAACTGATGAGTTGTTGCTGTCAGTTTCAGAATGTGCTCACAATTAGCATGTTTTCAGGTTTTGTGTCCTCGTTAATGCTGATTAGAGCTGCAGCCTGTAATGAATGCACTTGACCACTGCCGAGTCATTTTATTCCAAGAACTGAATGCTCATTAAAGACTCGCTCTGCAGTCAAAAGCCAGATGTTAGTGGGTGTTTGCAAAGTTTTTAATCAATGTAAAAGGCTCTTAAGTGAGCAAGCAGTTACAGTCTCACTATCAGTTTTGAAACACATTTCTATATGAATCTTACTAATTTCAGGGTCACCAACATGTGCTTTAGTTTTTATACCAAGAGGATTGTGAGCTGATGGACTTGAATCTGACGAAGTTCCCATATGTACGTTTTTATAGGCTGAAATCTTGAAGCGATTTGGTTATTTTTACTCCTGCGCTCTCTGAATGCGTGAGAAAGACTTGACTTGTTAGTTCTTACACGTTTGTGCACTGAGTGAATTCTTTCAGACATTTTAATACAAATTTGCATCTCAGCAACTTTGTTTTGTCCTACAGTTATTAAAAATTGTTTCACTCGAGGTGGAAGTAAGTGGTGTTTTGTTGTTCTAAATCCACAATGGTATTGTTGTATACAGTATGTATGTAATAGTAAGATCCAGGCTACACTCATACATTAGCATCCAAAACGTCAAACCTCCACCGTGCAAACAGTTTAATTAATTAATTTATTTATTTTAATGGCTTACAGGTATGTAAAATAAATTCTGATATTGTTCTCTGAAAGGGGAGAGTCCTCTCCTAATGCTCAGCTGTATAAAGTGCTGATTTATTGTTGCAAAGATACAAAAGACATGTTCTGTGTTGCTGTTAATGCACTGCCATCTGTATTAATGCCTTTGTCTCTGTCTGAGGTGTTTCATTTATCTTGTGTCACCTCATCTAAAAAGAACTATCTTTCCTTCAGACTCTGAAGAGTTCACGTTCTGTGTTTTTAGTTGCATGTCAACCACAATAAACTCACCTAACGCACCAGTAGGGGTAATGTTAAATCTTGATTTTCATATCAGGATCGTTATGGTTATTTTTACAAAAATGGAAAATTCATACACTCATTCCTGGTCTTCTCTAAATCCTAAATTATCTTTGGACTTTTTCAAACGTATCCACTGTCTTTGTAATATTCAGTTAACAATACAGACATAAACCATCCGGGGTTAACATAATCTGAATCAGCTGATTCAGGATCACTGAGTTTATCTAAACTTAAAAAAAAATAAAAAAAATTCATAACAGATTCCAGATGTAAAGGTGTTATTATTATTACAACTCAGGACACATTCAGAGTCTATAGATACAAATACGTATAATATTTAAATTTGCTACAAAAGACCCATAATTTCAACTTCGGTCACCCTTTAACACGTTTTTAAAAGCCTGAGTGTTTGAGACAATAAGATATTCTACCAAAGAATGCAGACCAACATTTAATTCACATCTGCATCAGTTCTTTTTCATCTTTATTTTATTTTGCCTGATTATACTCGTTTTCCACACATATCAATCTAAAGCAGACATTCGGTTTCTTTTAGTTTCTTTCAGTTTCTTTCAGTTTCTTTCAGTTTGCTTGTTGATTGTTCCTTGTGTGCCACCGTTGCATCATGTTGGTGTTCAGAGACATGAAATAGCATTATCCCACTTCCTTTTCCTCCATTCATGCAGAAGCAGTGGAAATTGTGACGTGGACCAACACTTAATCCTCTTTCCCATTTTGAAGGCAGTTGCAGTAACCACAGACGAGCTGGTCGAAGAGATACGACCACAACACGCTGTCGACACAAAGAAACCCTGCGTGTGAGAGTGCTTTAAGGTCTGTGCCATGAAGACTTTGTCCATGTCATTTAGAGAGTGTGAGTGTAAGATGCAGCCTGTGTTTGGGTGTCTTTGCTTATCTATCTTCCCTACAAAACATCGGCAAAGCCAACGTGTGGATTTGTACTAGACTGAGGGTGTTTTTCTTTTATGTGTGTGTGCTCCTCGCCTCCCACCTCATGGGTCTGTGTAACTTCACCTTTGTGAAGCGTGCCTCCAAACCCTCCCACAAGACCCTGTTATCTCAGCTTCAGTTTGCACCATGAATGAGACTAATGGATGTGTGTTCGTGTTCATTATGCTAAACTTCCTTGCAAGCTTTTCATGATGTCTGAACTCGTAAACTCTGGTTTCTTTGGGAAATGAGTCCAAAGTGCTTATCCCAAAGGCTGCAATGCAGCCACCTAGTGTGGGCAGAAAACATAAACCTCAAAAGCATACGTTGCTTGTTTCCCATTGGTATTGTGCTATGTGGTCAAAAGCACAAAGTGTTCTGTGATTTTTTTTCCCCTTCAACTGTATCCTCAAAAAAATCTTAGAATCAATGACTTTTCTTGGATGCTTCGTTGAAATATTTACAGTCACCATTGATAACGATGAGATAATTTAATGATCTGCAAATATAATGTTGGCATGTTCACGTCCTGCTGATCTCTGCCGGTAGACAATAGTGTTATTAGAATGTGACATCCTGTGTTGACATTTTACTCTAAAACCATAACCACCTAGCCCCCCTCAACTGGCACATGCACTGACTGATTTTCTCACATTCTCCATGAACTGTGAGCACTGTCTCTTTCCTCCTGCGGCGCTGGCTGCCTGCGACCCTCCACAGACCATATCAGGGTAATTGACAGTGACTGGAAATATGCAGCATCATTGAGCTCCGACCTGTGTGACTAACAGGGTTAGAGCCTTCCCCCATGGAAACCAACCCCTCCTACGGAGCCATCACTGATATTCAATTTGTGTAATAGTTCCCTTTGAGGGGCCCCAAGGAGCCAGATTTTATTAACATATTTTATGGCTTGCTCTGGGAGTTCTTCGAGCTTTCTATTAATAACAGTCAGAGCCCATTATAGTTCAGCCAGTGATGATAATGACAGTCAGGCTTGACTGCGGTTGATGGACGCCTCTGTAGGACACGTATACGTGCAGAGAAGTAACCAGTGTCCAATGGGATGAAGATTTCTGAACCTTTTTGCAAGTCCTCTGTGAGCCTCGTTAATGGCTCAGCCCTGCCAGCTTGAGGCTAATCAGAAGTGATTCTTGTTAGTGATTCAGTGAACTAAATTTGTTTCATCTACGGTACTCTCCATCACTTATCAGCGCAGTGAGCTGCTCTCCAAATTCATGGTGGGCACACAATAGAAGCTGTTCGTAAGGACATTTTTTCCCACAGTCCTATCTGTCAGGAAAATGGACACACACTGACTCATGGACAAAGCCACAGACAGATGCACACTTGAGCCCGACTTCCGAGAGTGTCTACAGTAAGAGCATTCCTGCCTTCCACACGCCTCGATCATTGTCTGCTGCAGCCATGCAGCAAACAAAAGAGGCGTCCTCTTTGCCTCCTCTGCTTTAATGCCACAGTCCAGTAAAATGCAACCATGTTAGCCCATAAATGAATGTCTTCTTCCCCCAGTGTTTATAGTTGGCTGATGGAATCTAAACGCATGAAGAACTCCTTTCTCTGTCTCCTGTAAAACCCCAAAATTCCTCAGTAAATGGTAGTTTATTTGAAGGAACTGGCACAGAGGAGAGCCTCCTGTAAATCAGTGCTTTTGTTTAAAAAAGCCCCCTCCAATATATTTAGCAGCAGTGATTCTCTTGATATTCATCCTGAAACTGTAAGACCTTTAGAAGCCCACAAAAAAACTTTTTTCCTCCATGTTTTAATTTCCCTCTAACAAAGACAAGAAACCTTTGAAATGAGACTATATAGGTTTCCTATGCATGAAGGCAGTGAGGGAGAAATTGGCCAAAGCTTAAGTTTCGTGCTGGGCTTGTAATGGTTTGAAAGAAAGTAAACGCCATAACAAAAGCAACTACGAGGAGAAACAGAGAACAGGTGGTCATCGCTGCACCCCCTACCAACTTCAACCCTCAGACATGAAATCAGCCGAGGAAGGTTAGATTTCAGTGATAAAGACCCCAAGGTTTGTTTGACTCTTTATGTCTGTAAAGATGTGTGAAAAGATGCGGGACCTCTAACCTCCTTTGCAGGTCTCCTTCTAGCCTTGGAGCAAAGCATTAAAGGTTCTGGATTCCAGTGCACGGGAAATCATCTATCAGCACTCATTTTGAGGAACAGATTGGGTCTGTGGGCGTACGAGGCCTTGACTTTTGTTCCTCAGAAGGTTTTCAAACACACGAAACTATACGTGCGTGGTGTTCTTGGAAGTTGTAAGGTCAAGATAAAAAAAATAAAGAATTAACTTGGGTAAAGTGTGACGCTAACAGAGAATCAGGAATAATTTAGTAAAACATCTGGAAAACAGCTTTTCATTAAAAAAAAATTTTTTCAAACGTAATAGCAATTTTAAAAAGCAAACATTAGATCAAACCAAACAAAAGCAAACAAACACTGGAACACAATTTGTTGATGCTTTGAATTTAGAGGTTTGTAAAGTTTGTTCTCAAATTTGTTTTGTGAAACATAATGTTTTGTTAAGTTTATTATTTTTATTAGGGATGCACGATATTGGATTTTTGGCCAATATGCGATATGCCGATATGTTAAAACTTATTTGGCTGATAACCCATACCAATACCAATGTTTTTTCCCCTAGACCTACTGACAGAGACTACAAAGCTTTCTCTGCTGTGGAATTAAATTACTACATTATTCTGTCATTATTCTGCATGGTCTTTGTCAGTTTGTCCTACTACCTAATGCAGATGCCAAAAAGGGGACTGAAAATTATGTAAAACTTCAACTTGGATTATGTTTAATGTCAAATTTATTCATGACATTTACTCTCTTTAACACTGACAACACTCGAACAGTGCAAATTTGTAAATTTTCACAAATCTAAACGCTACGGAGAGTGACGTCAGAACTTTGTGCTGATATTATGATTGTGATTATTATAATTATGAAATTACTGAAAACGTTGGGTTTGGTGTTGCCCTTCAGAGAAAGCAGTGTTGCATTAAATAACTTACGGAGGGGTGAAATAGAAAACCAAGGGTGTATGAAGGAGTGATTACTCAAGGATACCTGCACATACAGGCTGAGACGAGCTGCCAGCCTGGGGAGGCATGCAGCGTTTAACTAAATGTGCATGTGTTTGACTTCCATGGTATGTTTGTGTTGTTTAACCATGTGTGTCCTCTGCCTATCAGTTCCCATCTGTGGGTGTGTGAGTGTGTGTGTGCGTTGGGGGTTAAAGTTGTAACCATAGGCGTACGATGACAGACAAGCAGGGTTGATGGGGCATCAGCTTCAGGTGTCTGATAAAACCAAGGTGGGACGAAAGGATGGAGCGGGGCAAAAGTGAATTTTGTGAAAGTGGGTGGGGTGTGTATGCATAGAGTTCTGCTTGGATGAGCTTGAAGAATGTCCCTGCAGAAACCAGCAGCTTCTTTTATCACGTGTGCCTCACTGTGCAAACCCCACCCTGAATTCTCCTGCCTCTTTTTCCATTGACCCAGCTCACCCTCTCTCATTTTTAATCTTTCTTGTGCACTTTCTCTATTGCAAAATAAGTTTTTTAGGGCTAACTGCACCCCCCCCCCCCCGCCCCCCTCTGAAGTGTGGGAGCTGCCGTGGTGTTTGCTCTGACCCATGCAGAGCTACAGCAGCGAGCAGGTTCCTCGTGCCTTAAAGGGCAGCAGCTAATTAACTCTAATGGCTTCCATTTTGTTCTGGCCTTGCATCATGTCTTTGATGCTGTGATTAAGAGCACCCAAGGGGAATACCAGACAATTTTCCATGTCTGATTTGTTTGAAAATTGGGTGGGTGCGATAATGATGTAAGGGCAAATGAAAACAACCTCAGCATTTTTCCCACTGAGTACTGTCGTAAAAAAAACCTGTTTCACAGACGATCAGGTGTAGACTTCATTCAAATCTTTAATTTGCCGACAAACGAGAGAACAGTCAATTTCATCAAAATTCAAAACATCACAGTTTTAGTATACTTGTTTTGCTGGCATCAGGTCTGAGTTGTCTCTACATATAAGTTACATCAGCTGTTTAAAAAGTCTCACAGCTAGAGGGAAAAAAAGTTAGGTGGAGGGTGATAAGCATATCTGCCAACATACATAGATTCCTTCTACCTACATAGATTACTCCTACCTACATGGATTGCCCCAACCCACATAGATTGCTCCTACTGACATATATTGCTCCCACCTACATAGATTGCCCCAACCTACATAGATTGCTTCTACTGACATATATTGCTCCAACCTATAGATTGCCCCAACCTACATAGATTGCTCCTACTGACATAGATTGCTCCTACCAACATATATTGCCCCAACCTACATAGATTGATCAAACCTAGATAGATTTATCCAACCTAGATAGCTTGCTCCTACCTTCATAGATTGCTCCTACCCACATAGATTGCTCCTACCTACATAGTACATAGATTGCCCCAAACCTACATAGATTGCTCCTACCCACATAGATTGCTCCTACCTACATAGATCGCCCCAACCTATATAGATTGCTCCAACCTACATATATTGCTCCTACCTACATAGGTTGCCCCAACCCACATAGATTGCTTCTACCCACATAGATTGCTCCTACCTACATAGATTGCCCCAACCTATATAGATTGCTCCTACCCACATAGATTGCTCCAACCTACACAGATTGCCCCAACCCCAAGTGTAGAACCACTAGGCTGAGGAGCAGCTTCTACCCTGCGGCTGTTAGACTCGTGAATCTCTAACCAGGAAAAAAAACACTGTGAAAATTGCTGTAATGCCACTTGGTTGTTGATATGTGCTGCTGACTATCCATGATGCTGTTGATTATTTCATGTTGCTGTGTTCATTAGTCCTCATCTGCTCATACAGACTCATGTTTGTGCTGCTGTTGTTTTGGCACATTGTTTTTGTATCATTAGTGCTTAGTGTATTCTTAGTTTAGTGAATGTAGTATATTTGTAGTTCATGACTCGGATCTTACTAATGTTTTTCTTTACAATTTGTGTTTTTGTTGGATGTAACTGGGACCCTGTGTACATAGTTTTGTCCCACCTTGTGTGTCACGTGAGGTGTGTATGACAAATAAATCTCTCTGACTGACTCTGAGATTGCTCCAGTCTACATAGATTGCTCCAGTCTACATAGATTGTCACAGGACAACTACTATTTTACTTGACATAACGTTCAGTTTCACAATGATACAGTGTCAAATAATCAAACATGAAGTGTGCGGGAAAATAATATTGTATAAAACATAAACATAGCAATGTTCCAGGTAGCAGATAAAAAAAAAATATTTCCTTAACATTACGACTGACTGTATTTCATATCATTCAATGAGGAAATAATTCTTTTATCATTTTTAGGTTGAACATGACTGAGGTGAAACATTTTGTGGCTAGATTTAAAAAACAGCTGTGATGGCACAAAATTACATTTAAACATTATGTTAAACAACCCCCACCCCCCTCTAATCACACACATGTTGCTGCTTGGATAAGACTCTTCTCACTTCATAATTAAGTTTTCAACATAGTTTTTTAAAGAAATTTTAGAAACTGCCAGAAAGACAATAATAAAAAACAGAAAAGTTAAAACATTTAACAATAATGCTTGCATATTTTCAATTTTATTCACAGATGCTTTTTCTTTTTTTACTCTTGTAAATATTCAGGTCCTTAAATAACTCAATTATTATGTAATGTGATGCTGTTTCAGTTGTTTTGGAAAAACATTCATCCAAGTTGTTCTGTTGTTTTGTCTGTACAGCACTTTGGTTGGCCTTGTTGATGTTTTAAGTGCTTTATAAATAAAGTGGTATGGTATGGTATGGTATGGTAAGTTGGAGTTGCACAGGATGTGCACATGAAGTTTTATTATTAAGCTATTTATGGTCAGAAAAAAGCTTAGGTATTGATTCTTTACAGGCTAAATTATTACTATATAAGATATATATATATATA
>NC_056500.1:17622511-17656092 GCF_014905685.2 Nematolebias whitei
AGTCATTTTGTTGAGACCCTGGAAGTAACAAGATCAAAGAACTCGTTTCCACCTTTTGTGATGTCATGCCTGATCTACGACAGGTGTTTTCATTTATGGCTCATTCAAGTGCTTTTCATTTGACTTCAATAATAGGTTTTGTTTGCAGTATAGTTTGAATCTGTGTTCATCTTCATCCATCTGTGTCCATCTGGCCTTTCTGCTCTTTCTTGGTGAAGGTTTGCAACTTGTGTAAAAGCAGATGTTTTTTATTAGATGCGGATAATAACACGCATATTTTGTGGAGAATATTCTTCAGTTGGCTGAATGTTGTTTTTTACGCTTCCAAACCGTTTCAGGGTAAAGTCGTTTGCAGGTGAACTTTAAACTTTTTGTGTAACATTTTATCAGACTGATATGTGACGTATTCCACCGTGTGTAACTTAAACCTTGAAACTGTCCACTGCTTCGGTAGCTCCCTATGGATCAGGTTGAATAGTCAGCTATAGAGGCAGGACCCTTTGATCCTTCTTTACATACGCAGAAAAGACAAACACACAAATACAAAAATACACACACCATTGTGGCGCTAATGGGGCTTGAAGCCCAGCACAGCTCGGTTCTCTCTCTAAAGCTAGGGAGTGAGAGGCGAAGGAGCAGATGAAGGTGGGGGAGCATCAGGTTTCCCCCCTTCGGCATCTCTAAAATAGGTTTATCTCTGCCAGGAAGGTGTCTCTTTGTGTCGCAATGCTGGGGGATGAAGAAGGAGAGGATGCAGGCAGCCAGGAGACACAAGAAGAGGCCGCAAGTTTGAGAAAAGGATGATAGAGGATGGAGGGGGAGGTGAACCTTCACTGGGATGAGACCACCTGCGTCGTCTCCTTTGCAGGGAGATTATACGGGCGCACAAAGCGGTGCTGGGAGGAGAGCAGGGGCACAGGGGGGTTGGGACTCGAGCATCAGGAGAGTGAGCAGCGTGGAAAGTGGAGGTGGCATGTGTGCCAGGGGTGTGCCACATACATACATATACCACCTCCCCTCCAAGGTGCATGTACTTCACTCGGTGTCCTCTCCCTGCCCTTAACGCTCATCTCCTATTTAAAGGATAAAAGAATGAATTGGACCTAAAGTAGTTATTGAAACTGGACATCTAATTACTGAACTGTGTACACCTATAACACAGAAACAGTAAACAGCTACAAGTCTAAACATTTTGTATAATTCAGCTCTGGATGAAAGGGACAAATATCAAAAATGAACCAGAAAGTGTCCAACTAATTTTAATCCAAATTTAACCTCTTCAACACCAAATAAATGTTTATTTGCTCTTACTGATGCACAAACAGCAATATTCATTCGTCAACTATCCATCCATCTACTTTGTATTATCTTTACCCGCTTCTTCCTTAGAAAACTAATTTAAAAATCATATTTTTTGGTTTGCATTGTTATGGTTTACTTTTGACTGTAAGTACTCTATTTCACTGTTAAAACACTTTATTTGGATATTAGACAGACACAAGCTTCAACATGTCCATATTTATTTTAGCGTAATTGGAAAAAGTTGGTGGGAAAGGTGAGTGTTTCCTGTTAGTGTATATTAGACATGTTTTGCAGTTTTTATTTCTCATCATTTGGTAACAATACTAGGGTCTGCTAGGTATTTGTTATTTATTTATTGATGAGACAAGTTACATTTATTTTTTTCTTATGTCTCTAGTTGTCACAAGTCAGAAACTGCATTGTCAGCAAAGCATTGAAGTTGAATCTGTCCCTCTGCCTTTGTGATACTTGCCTTTTAGTCTTTGTCTGCACAAAAATACATTTCATTAATCACTGTACTCGGTCAAGCTTTTTCATGGTAGGTAAATTACTTGGTCTCTACTTCTTAGTGTCATGGATACTCTGAAAATGCTGTAATTCTAGATGCCCCAGAATAGATATGAGCTCAGTGATTGGTCAGTCATCAATACTGTAGACACTGTCATTGGTTAAAATTAATAGCTGTTTATGGGTACTTATGTATTTCAGGGTAACATTAACTTGCTCGTGAACCTCATCTAACCTTCAGCCCCACCATCTGTGTACTTTGTACAATGACTCCATTTGGGCAGCCAGCAGCAGCCCTGAAATCTAATAATTGTGGAGTTCCTTTTGTCTTTTTGCTGATGTTGGCTATTAGAGAAGCAGCTAAAGCAGCTAAAGCAACTAAAGCATCTTGGGCTAGGTCTGGGTCACGCCAGCTTTGACAGAGCTATTCTGTAAATGTCTGCCCCCCTGTCTTGTTGTCCTTCTTTCTATTTCAAAGCTGCAGACCTCAGCAAATTCTCAATCCAAGGTGACGAAGAGAATAGAGGGAACAAGAGAACATGGGAGGACCGACCACCGAGACAACCTGTGCTTCTTGAGGTCTCCATGAATGGTGGTTCTTAGGTATTCATTGTTGCCCTCTCATTCACCCACTCTCTATTCTTCAAAGTACTGTCGGAGCCCTGGCTTGGCGTGGGTCTGAGCTTGCGTCCTTCCCAGCAAGATCTCTGCAGGCCACACTGATGTTCTAATCAGAACGCTGTGGCAGAAGTTTTGTGTATTGCAATGGGAGAACTGAGGACTGGCATCCTGCTGCTAACTGTTCTTTTGTCCCACTGGAAGGTGCCATAGCCAGGATTAAAACGGGCTACAATGGAGGTCACCCCAAAAATCCCCCCTTTTTACTCATGGGTGTTGTATAAGTGCAATAAGGGCTAATAGGCTAACAAGAGTTTGTTTCAAGCAAAAATAAACATACAATTTTAAGTTTTCTAATAGTAGCCTATACGATCCAGCAATTATTATTATTTTTATTTTACTTTTTTCTAACTGGTGAATCAAAAAAAAATTACAGACCTGTAAACTATTTGTAGGTTATTACTATATCTTGTGCTATTTGGTATGTATGCATCTATGGTGATCTGCTTGTCATTTAAATACTTTGGTACCAGTAGTACTGGCATACTTAATCATTTGAAAATAAGCATTTAAAGTTTGTGTTTACTAAGTACTGCGCATTTCACATCTGTAGCCTGTAGTAAACTTCCTTCCTAATACCAATCAAGCATTAATCATTCTAGAAAACTTAAGGATAATGCTTTTAAACAGTAAAACAAGTCTAAAATTCTCCATCCATTCATCATCTTTACCAGCTTCATCCTTTTCGGGTCATGGGGGGGTCACTGATGCCCATATTCAGCAGTCACTTTGCGAGATGTGGGTGATTCAGGTCGCAAGTCCATTACAAGACCACATGACAAATAACTTATATAATCACTAATTTAAAAATCCTTACTTTTAATGATTAAATATTCATTTTACTTTAAATGTGAAATCGCATTTTTAAAATTTGTTTATCATCGCAGAGTACATGGTTTTAGCAAACGGTTGTTTGTAACAAGTTGTTAAATGCAATGATCTGCATGTGTCCGAGTTAAGTGCTTTACAATTGTCGTGTCTGCAAGAAATGAAAGAACAGCTAAACTTTTCTTTATCTGTCATAATATCAAAGTTATTATAGTGTTGTCCCCAGTGTGCTTCTCTCACCTGTCTGACAGCATCATGTTTTATGGTAGTGGGATGTTAGCAGCTAATTCAGGTCAGGTCTATGTAGATCAGACAAGTTATGATAAACAAACATGGTGTCAGAATTAGGTCTGGGACATTTTAAGAGTGGGCAACACCTTTGACTTTTTGTCATGTTTGTGTAGTTATTCTTACAATGTTTTTGTCCCCATTAGAGTGTGACACCCATGTCCAGGAGGACTTGGTCAGCAGAACTGTTTAGGTATGTGATGCAATCATTGTAATGAGTAAATATACTGGGTTTTCATTCAAGGGCTTATGTGACATATTAAAACTTGCTTGATCTTTACCTGGTTTTAGGAATACACAACCAAATGCCAAAACACTGATGAATTTAATGAAAACCTAAATTTACCCGGTAATTTTATTGTTCATGTGAGTTGGATTATTGTTCTTTTGAATGATTAGTTTTATTCAAGCTTCAGTTTTAGGACAGATTATTTAAAATGTTTTGGCCCTGTGATGGACTGGTTACCTATCTAGTGTTCACCACACCTTTTGTCCAATGACTGCTGGAGATAGGGACCAGCTCCCCCAACCCCAAAAAGAAAAGTCATGATGGATGGATGGATGGATGGATGCAGAATTCTTTGGTACACAAAAGCATTTTTGGTTGACACAACAGTTGTGGGTGTGCACGTTTCTGTAAAACAAGACCAAATCACTACCCTTGCACCACTGTGCTTGACAGTAAATAAAAGGTGTTTGTGCCGATATGTTGTTAAATTTGTACTTAGGTTGGCTGTTTAAATTATGGCTAGGCATCTTCACCACCGTTTCATCTTTTTAAATTTGCAAAAGAGTCTTGTTTCCAAAATATTACGACTCTAAAATAAAGCTGAACTGTAGATTTTGCTGTGATGATCTGTTGTAGATTTTTATGTATTTTTATATCACTTGTTAAAAGGTCTTGTGTTGCGATTAGATGCCTTTTGCAAACCTAAACTATTCAATAATGTTCATCAAAATGTAAAAACATTTGTTCCTTGCTGCTTTGACAGAAAACTTTGCAGCTGCCAACGATCACCTCATGATTTAAGATTTCCCAGATGCACATTACATTTAAATAACGCTTTCAATGATTCATAATTTGAAAAGAGTCTCTCCTTTCTAAAACAGATTACTGCACAGTTGCTTTAATGTGATGATATATTGCTGAGACCGTGCTTACAGTAATTT
Source organism: Nematolebias whitei (assembly GCF_014905685.2). Classification (NCBI taxonomy): domain Eukaryota; kingdom Metazoa; phylum Chordata; class Actinopteri; order Cyprinodontiformes; family Rivulidae; genus Nematolebias; species Nematolebias whitei. Next base: position 17,627,285 of record NC_056500.1, read on the forward strand.
TTGCAGCCTAAGACTATCAAATGACTGAAAACCCTAGAGATTGCTTCTGTTTTTTAACACCTATCTTGCCTCTAGTTTCTGATGAGACGAGTAGAGATGTCATAAAAATATCAGGTGAAACCGTCTATGATGACATTATTACACATGCAGAAGTCAAACTTCTCTCTAGAGAGATGACGTTAACTAAAGGGGGGGAAGAATCTATATTTAGCACGTTCAGAGATTTACGTTTATCCTCTTGTAATCTATTCAGGCAAAACACATGACGTTAGTTATTTTCATAAGTTTAATGAAGAAATTAGGCGTTAAAATAATATTAATCTCTCCTTGTATTTCTGGGGCTGTTGGAATTAAGTGCATTGCATTTTACAGTTCATTAATTTATTTATATTTGCAAAAAAAAAAAAAAAAAAAAAAAGACACCTAAAAACTTAAATTGATCTGAAAGAGGCAAACAATACTTTTGATATCAGCATGCATCTTTCTAAGAGTGCTGTGTTAATCTAATGAATTGAATGTTAAATGTAAATAAAAAAAAAAACATTTGACTTTAAGTGTTTACATCATTCTGACACTGGCATAATTTTTAGCTAAAGCAGAAACGTCATAGAAGTCTTCAGTTTTACATTGACTTGCAAGACTTGATTTAACTGTCTTCATCATTTGTCCAAGTTTTTTACGAACTCCTGTGTGAAGCACGGGTCACCTTCCTCGTGACTCTGGGAAAGTGTGCGATTGTAATGATGACCCTGTGACTGAGCCCACATTCCTCTCCACAGCACGCTCCCATTCTTGTGCCTCTCTGCCACGCAGATCCCCAGCTGTCATGTAATAAATGTTCAGATCTTTAATCAATTTGCAATGCCTGGAGAGCATCTTTCTTGATTTGCCCTGTAAAAGAAAACAAGAATGAGTGAGAGAAAAGGACGACGGAAAACAGAAGACAAGAAAGATTCTTCAGAGAGGGGTGAGCGCAAAGAAGTGAGGGAGGGGGTCTATTAGAGAAAAGACTTCCTGTGGTGTAAATAGTATTCATGGATGACAGAGTGGTCATGGAGGATAGAAGAGGGCCTTCTTCTCTGCGGAGCTCGAGTTGACTCATTCTTCGTCTTGCTTTTCTTTCTGACGCAGCTCGCTGAGGGGTTCCTTTGTGCCGTAGCAGCAGGTAGCAGGAGAGTGGCAGGTCAAATCTCGGGCCAGCACCAAAAGCCCTTTCTCCTGATGACCCCCACTGTGAGTTTCTCTGTGCAAAACTGAACGTGTAATATTGTATGTGTGATATGGGAGAAATGTACAGAAACACATTATCTACAAACAAAGTGAATACAGCTTTTGCATCACTTTTTGTTCATTTGTTACCATTTTATGTTTCATGCTTGTTTTTATGAGTTTGTTTTATTAGAGTGAAAGTGCCTTTTTTAAAAGCAAATTCATAAATTGATTATCATGTACCAAAGGTTTGAAATGCTTAACCTTTGTTCAAGTGCATCTCCTTCAACCTCGTCATCATTTTCACAAAATTGGTCTAACTGTTTTGGGGCCTTTTCCATCCTGGACAGTTTTCTTTCTTTTCCCATGGTAACTCGAACTGTTTTCCCGGTGGGTGGTTCACTCAGCAGCAGGCTCGCAGAATGGAGTTGCCGACATACCACACGGCCTAATCGAATAACTGCCTCAGCATGTCATGGCGCCCAGCGTGAGCGCTGTCCCCACGGGGGAGCTTGACCGAAGGCTGCAGGTACTTTTTATTGCTGCCTGGCAAGTCGTCTCTTTCCCCCCCCCGAGTCCCGCAGCTAGAAATTTGTCGGCCCCCTCCGGCTTTCTTTCTCAGAGTGTCATCTGTGGGGCCCCTGATGGGAGATTTGTTGATATGATAACTCGATTAGACTACAGGATGGATGACACGGTGGCGGCAAGCCAGGCAGCAGCACACGAGGAGGTGGTGACTCCTCTCTTTAACCTCTCATCAGGAGCTTGGCGTTTGGCACCTGCCCTCGGCTAATAAGCCCCACTGTCCAGAATGATGGCAGGGAAGAAAGGGTTGAGGTGACGTCCTTTTTGGATGTGACGGGATAATGAAATGCCATATTAACTTTCAGGCACTTAGTAAAGTTAAAAACTAATTAAAAAGCAACATTTTATTTTAAAGAATTTTAGATGGTTACATCAAAAACCTTACAAACACTGACTTATTATGTTGGACAGACTTATTATGTGCAAGTTGGGCATAGCCATTTCTTGAGAGCTACAAGAAATGTCTATGGTAGACTTACAGTCCGGCGACGCTGTACCAACATCTGCACTCATCACTTTCCTCATGTTTCAGTGTCAAGTCTCATTGAACCCATTTTGACTTAAAGAGTCTTTGATCTCAGCCTTGAGGCTTTGATGGGGAGTTTGCTCACTATTAAGACGATATGGTATCAAACATCTACAAAGGGTTTAAGATGATTCAAAAAGGAAATTCCACTAACTTAACCTGAATATTTAGGGGCGACACAATCAATCTTATTGACTGGAATATTTCTCGAGTGTTGGAAAGAAAAAGCATCTGAAACATCTGGAGCGTCCCTTGTTGTGTCTCTTTTTCATTCATACTCTAATAAGTGGTCCTAGCTTTAACTGCTTATCATATTAGGTTGCTGTCTACTGCTCATTGTCTAGTTTAACATTTTGGCATTTAAAAGACCAAATAACAGCGCACACGTCCTATGATCTTATCTTCTATCATTATTTCTCAAAGTGCTGTCATCAAATTCAGTGTCACTGTTTCAGCTCAGAGAAAATTCTCTTGGGTTTTATTAGTTGGAACCACAGAGGTCATAAACCTTTCCTAACAGGTTTTCACCACTGTTAAAACAGCTATGGGTATTTTCAGATGCACAATACTTTCTCTATATCTCCTCTTGGTTGTTTGCTACGTGATGCACAGGGGCCACTCAAGTCAATTAAGTTCCCATCTCCACTTTGGTCAAACAAGAGATTGTGGCAAAACGAGGAGCGCTAAAGACCAACAGGAGCCTCCCCTTCCCAGCCCAGGCTTTGAGGAGCAGCAAAAAGGACACCAAACAAAGGGCGGCCCCTCTGTGTCTCAATGACTCCTCTCTTTGTTGCCTTCTTGGGCCCCATAAAGGAAGAGGGACGCTCTTGTTTGCCCAGGAGGTGGTTTAATGGCTCCCGGTAGAACAATGGCACCACATTCAAGCCATCCAGAGGGGCTCATTATTTGGGGCCGTCCTAAAACGTCCGATCTCTGGACATTCCCAATGGAGTACCGGGTGAATGGTCTCGATGGGCGGGGTGGGCCAAGAAGGGCATACAGGGGGGAGAATAGAGACCATTGAGGTGACAAGCAGGTTCCATCTGCCCCCAATGCCTCCTCACCTTGCATCACTGCAGCTAGGGCCTCTTGGATCACAAAGAACAAATTTAGTGTGTCGAGGTGGTTTTAAAACCCTCACTTTAGAAAGACTATGAAGGGAAATATCAACACTGTGGACCAAGGAACGATGCATTCAGTCTCTGCTGTCCCCTTTCCATTGACTAAGTTCCTTTTTCCTTCAGTCCTTTTCTCCTTTTCGGCTCCATTCAAGCCCCACTTCTCTCATCTCCCAAGCTCTTCAGTTCAGACCATTTTCCCATACCTTGCAAAGGGGCGGACGACAAGAATTAAGTTAGTTCTGGCCCGGCCCAGAAGTTTTGTCTTCTGAGTAGTGGCAGGTAACTGTGATGAAACGGATCATCAATCACACAGTCTATCCTTTTCTGGCAACATGAAACAGGCTCTAAGAGACTTGCAATCATGTTCCTGCAGTAACTGTTGCTGTATTTTGTATATTAATAAATTTAGTGCAATTTTTGCAAATTAAAAAGACTGTCTGATTAGTTTCATTTCTTCTAATGATAGGACATTTATTATGACTTTGTTAAAGTAAGCTTTGTGAAAGCAACAACACAAGGTTACCATAATCATGGAGGATCAGGAAGCTCCACAAAACCCTGCAACTTTCAATTAGTATCAATTCAATTGGTGTTTTCTGCAACTTATACTGTACTTTCATTGTTCCTACTAAATCATTGACACTTTGCTTCTCATTAGCCAGACCTTGTGATTTTTTAATGTGGTCTTAATCACTAGTTCTCCAAACATTCTTGAAGTCTACCAAAATGTTTCTTTGAACTTTGGATGCATTTTCATTTTTTCATTCAGTTCTTGAACCCAACTACGGCAATATGTTTTCAGTGTGTGTTTGAAAAAATAAGGTAAATTGACAAGTGAAAGACATAAGAAGTGTCAGGCCTAAAAGAATTTTCTACAGCAAATTAACAGCCTTTGATAGTAATATCTTTGAAGAACAGGAAGACAAACCCAGTAAAAGCCCACAGGACCAAAGAAATGCATTTTCTTTCACTTGATCATCTTCTGTTTTCAATAAATAGCTCTTTGGAAATCCCTGTGTTGGTGGTAAAATAAAATTTTATATCTCACAATGTGTTGTCTGGTATTTTTTTCCACAGAATCAACAAAAATAAATAAATAAAAATAAGAACAAGTTTTGTCTTTATATATAACAATGCTTTATGTTGACCCTAAACTGGTTCGTGGCCTGAATCTTAGGAACCTTTTTTATACCTGAATGATCTATAGGTCATAGTTAAACTACCTAACAATTTAATTTAACAACAAAAAATGTTTTAAAAGTAGTCAGGTAATGAAATGGAAATGTGTTTAAAAAAGGCTGTCCATGTCCAAAGAAAAACTTTGGAAAACTTTCAGAAAACCTTAAGGACTCCTGATCAAGACAACTTTAAAAGATTACAAAAAAGTTTGATTCATTGCAAACCAAAATCAATTCAATTCCAGAGTTTGTACAGAACTTTAAATGACAAGGAAATTTATTTTCTGAAATAGCTTCTTTTTTTTCTTTTGTGGTTGTTGAACATGATATTCATGCATTTCCAGTTATCTAAAAAAGGAATTTCAATCTCTAAAAAATATAAGCCATACTGTCTTGCCACACTTGCCACTTAAATAATTATATTTTATTCTCAAGTGTTATTGTTATGTGTCAGTATGTTGTTGGCTCTTAAATACTTCAAACATCTTGACAATTGTCTCTGTGAGGAAAATAATGAATTATCTAAAGATAACACCACTGTCCAGCATCTGCCCTTAGACCTGCATGAAGTATTTTTGGTGTTGGGTTTTTCATTTGTCTGTAAAGATAAAAACTGTGATTACCAGCTCTGAAACAATTTCTCAGGACCCTTCGGTTTACAAGGCCATGGGAACAGCGGTAACAAATACATCAACACAATTGTCCATATCCAAGAGTATATGTCTGTCTCTGAGAAACGTTGGATCCAAGGGACAAGGCCTTCATGGTCACAACACCACTTCTGGCTTCATAGTCTCCAGGACAGCATCTTCCAGACACCCCACTGTGCAGCTAGCAGCTAGCCCTGGAGCTCCCACTGGGTAGACTCAGCAGGGGCCATGGGCAGTGGGCAGGCTCCCCAGGGGCCAGATTGCACCCATTTTGCACCAGGCTTTTGTTTGTGTCTCCATATGTGTGTATTGTACTGCAAAATGGGTGTATTTGCACACACACCTAAAACTAAGTGTGTTTGCATATATGCATGTGAGTCCAAGTGGGAACAAGACATTTTCCACCAGATGCTTTCACTCCCAGAACTCTTAGCGGGGTGCCAGTTAGCTCCCGCTGAGCTGCCACAGCAGGAACATACATCTCGCTGCAGGGGGAGGCCATTGCTCCAAATGATGAGACACATCAGTCTTCCCCTCAGCCCGGCCTGACATGCCCGAATGTCTAGTTCATGGTGGCATATCCATGGCAAAAGAATGCATATAGTAGGGGTGCTTTATGAAGCCCTGTGGGAACCTGTGTTCACTCTCAGCGGTAGAAAACATTTAGATTGCTCAGCACAGTTGGTGAAGTTTACTTGCTTGGCGGGAGGTGGTGATCGTATTTCTCTGCACACCGGTTCCCTGGTGGGTGTGTGGATTTGGATTTTTGTCTTCTTCAATTTTTAATTACTCTTAAACCCATTTGAATGTTGTTAAGATTTCTGCTTGCTTGTGAACTATGAATTGCTTCTCATAGCTCCAGTTATCTAAACAGAAATTGAGGGTTTTGTTACTTTACCAAATATACAAAAGTTCAATGGTAAGAGGAGATAAAACAGCCTGAAGTGCTGGAGTGGAGTTTTGGTTTCAGAGAGACTCAAAACAGGCAAAACAGGGTGTCAGGTGTACTTTGAAAACGCCTACATAGACGTCGCAGTCTTCAAGCCCCCAAACATTGTCTGTTTTTGGTATTTCAGCAATGATACCAGCGAGACTGCTTCTCTCCAAAAAGAAAGGGGGCACATCAGAGGTCACGCTGTTCTGCCTCACCAGCATCTCCCTCCCCCACTTTGCTTTTAACACATCCATCACTGGGAGCTATCCATTGCTGAAGATTATATAATGATAAGCATTTTACTTCTGGTGCAAAAGCACATCAGAAAAAGGAAGCAAACAGAGAAGCGAGATGGAGAAGCAGTGGGAAGGGTGCAGAATAAAAATGCTGGGGCCCATACGAGGCTAAGGATGACTCCAGAGGTTGTTTTTGCATGAAAGACTGTTTTTTGCTCTCTCTTCTTTTGTCTCCATCTCTCACTCCTTTTATTCCTTGCTTGCTGTGAGGACAGTGAGTGGTGTTTCTTTTGCCTCCAGCCAGGAGGTAAAACTGAACCGCAGAGCCAGGCTGCCAAATGATGAAAGACTCTGGCATCCAGGGATGCTCTGTGCCTGGACCAAGAGCTCAGAGCGAGAGAAAAATGCTCGCTTTTCAACTTAACATTTTTTCTCCCTGTGTTTCTTCTCTTTTGCTTTTTTTTTTTTTTTTTGGTATCATTTTTTCCACCATCAAGTCAAGCATTTTTTTGTTGTTGTTGTTCATAAGCATTTCCACCACAGCCTTGGAGCAAGAGCTCCTCGTGGGAGACAGGTTGATAGATGGAAATAGTGAAGAGGAGGGCCAAAAAACGGGCAGAGAACTAAGTACGGATGTGAATCTGTGTCTGTGTTGCAGTATGCCTAAATATTGTGGGTGGCTGCAGTGCAGCAGTCTGAACATGGGTGTGAAATTATGCCACCGTGCCCACCCTTAGAGTTTAAAGATGCTAATTAAAATGCGATGAGAACTTCTTCTGTTTATTCCACCGATTCGATTACCACAGCATCTTCTTAATGAAAATAAAATCATGTGAATATAACTGAACAAAATAAACTCAACTGCAAGTGGTTTATTTGCAGGATGCAAAACAAATGACTCAAAAATAGTTCACATTATTTGGATAACAGCATATGCAGTCTGATATATTTGATTAAATTGACACTAAATTGCAGCTTTTAAGGATTCTGCTGTTAAATGTTAATTTATAAGCTCTATCATTCATTTGGGAGTTTAAACTATCCATCCATCCATCCATTTTCTTTACCCGCTTATTCCATTTTGGGTCACGGGGGTCGCTGGTGCCCATGTCCAGCAATCACTGTGCGAGGGGCGGGGTACACCCTGGACGGGTCGCAAGTCCATCACAGGGCCACATAGAGACAAACGAGACAAACAACCATTCACTCTCTCACTCACACCTAGGGACAATTTAGAGTGACCAATCAGCCTAACATGCATGTTTTTGGTCTGTGGGAGGAAACCGGAGCACCCGGAGAAAACCCACGCATGCACGGAGAGAACATGCAAACTCCACCCAGAAAGGCCCCTGGACTGGGGTTGGAACCGGGGACCTGCTCGCTGAGAGGCAGCAGCTCTACCAGTTGCGCCACCGTGCTGCCCGAGTTTAAACTAATTATATATTATTTCCTTTATACTTAATTATGTTGATAATGTACTATTTTTTGTAAACATGAAATAACTTTTCATTTTTACACCAAATGCCAGTCAAATTTATTTCCCCCTGAAGCACACTGGTGCACATTTTATCCAACCTCTTCTTGACTGCCTGGTTGACTTCAGGGATTGGATGGCTTCAAATTTCTTAAATTTTAATGAGAAGAAAACAGAAGTAATGTTGTTTCCACCTACTGACACAATCAAGAACCACTGTATCAACCTATCCTCTCTAGCCTCATTAGAGAAACAAGTTGTCAATCTGGGAATGAAAATGGGCCCATCCATGAAACTGAACAGTCACTGAAACGTGATTGTTAAACCCTGTTTTTTTTGTTGTTGTTGTTTTTGTTTTTCAGTTGAGGCGACTGTCTAAATTGAAACTCATACTGTCCAAAAGTAATCTTGAGACAGTTATTTATGCTTTCATAACATCTAGGCTTGATTACTGCAATGCGCTTCTGACTGGAATCAGTCAGACCTCCATTGCTCGTTTACAACTGGTTCAAAATGCTACAGCCCGATTCTTAATTGGTACAGGCAAAAGAGAGCACAATACTCCAGTTCTGGCCTCCCTGGCTCCCGCAAAATCCTTCTGTATGTTTTAAAATCTCTGAACAGTTCTTCCCCCTCCTATCACGCTGATCTGCTGCAGCCATATGCCCCACAGTGCTCTGGTCAGCAGAACAGATGCTTTTATTGATTCTATAATGTTAGTCATTTAATTATTATCTCTACCTATTTGGATCTACACTGTATATATTTTATCCGGTGTCCTTTGCTTGTTTTGTTTTTGCTGTACAGCAAAGTGGCATGGTATGGTATGGTGTGACAATATGATTCCCAACGAACAGTAAAATAGACACACCAGAGGTAATGCACTGCAGCTAGCATTTTTTATTGTTTTTTTTATGCTTTTCTTAAATACATTTGTTCGCTGGATTGCATGCTCTGTTACTCTGCTAGTTATTTTTATTCATTGTCAAAAGAAAATATGCCAACAAAAGATCTAGATACTTGGCAGCAGTTATTTGAGCTTTCCAATGTTCAGTGAATATCCAGAGTATGAACCCCAAATGCCATACAGGTTAACAAGAAGTCAAATATGTGAGGATTTATTTTGCAACTTTTAAGACCTGTATCAAGTCTACTTGCAGGATTAAAAAAACACACAGCTAGTTGCACAGTATTAGGCAATTTTGCTACTTTATCTTTTCTGAATTTGTTTTAAAGAAACTGAAGCATTTTCTTTTCTTTGCACCAGTAATGGAAGATTGCACAATGTTGTTGTTTAAAAAAAAAAACTTATTAGACTCAACTATCAGGTGATCTCTTTGTACTGTGTATAAGATGTGCTGGAACAGTTGGGAAACATTGTTGCTTTACAGTTAAAAAGTCACATTTTCAACTTCTCCAGGTACTCGAGTTTCCTTCCTAGGTGCAAAAACATGCAATAAAGACAGAGAAGGCAATAAATTCAACCGCTGCTCTAATTTGTCCTTAGGTCTAGTTGTCCGTCTTGTTTGTCTCCATGCTCTGTGATGGACTAGTCACCTGTCCAAGGTGGACACCATCTCAGTTTCACCCAGTGACCACTGGAATTGGGCCCTAGCTCCTCATGAACATGCACACAATATGGGAGGTAAAGGAAGTAATGGATAGATCTGTTACATAAACTTAACTTTCTCTTTTCCTCCCAGGTCACCTATAAGTGGCAAGGCCATCTGAAAGAAAGATAAAACTTTCTTTGCTAAAATAAATTAAAATGTGTGTTAAATCCTGTAACTTCAACCAGTACGATAGTGGTTTTGTTGGGGTGAGCTCACCAGCATTCAGTCTTCAGTTGCCTCAAGCCCTGTTCCAGTCGATACGTGAAAGATGTTTGATAAATGTTTCAGAGAACGCTGAAAGAATTGATAGGACAAAGCCCTGTTTACAAAAGCTAATTTTAAAATTAAAATAATATGCAAATTAATGTGAAACTCCTTAAGGCTAACAAACTCTCTCACTGTCTTTCCAGTGTGTGTGTGCATTTATGTGGGGAGAATGCAAATGTTCACAAGGACTGAATTCAATAAGAGGAATCCCCTTATTCTCAGGTCCGACTGTGAGCACCCTGCAAAGACCCTACACCATAATTCTTTCTCAAACCGGGAAAAATATGATGCAAGGTGTCAGTAACACCATCAAGATTGTATTTTTCTGTCTTTACTGTAAAGCTACTCCCTTCAAAATTCCATCCAGGGGTGTAATCCTCCTCCTTACACAATTCCCTTTGTTCATCACACCTCATTTTTCATCCTCGTGTGAAGAAGGGAAGGTGAGGAAACTGGAGGAAAGACTTCCCCGTGTTTGTATGAGTAACAAAGAGGGTGTCGCCAGCAACACAATCACAGAGGGTGCTCTGAGCGAGGCTGTCTATATCTGCCAATGCAATATAGATATTTATTCTGTACAGTCTACTTTGTACATGGAAGGTTGCCTACAGATCCAACAAAATACTCTACAGTTCCTCGGTCAGGTTTTGTCTGTCATACTCCTTCGTACACATATTTATTGCAATAACTGTGTGTGAGCATGTGTGCATTTGAATGTGTATGAAAAAAAAAAGCTTAAACCAATGGCCAGAAAACAGTTCTAAACAAAATTAGTCTCATATGTGAATGTTGTAAGGCATTGTAGTGATAGAGGATTTATATACTTGGAGTGTGTAAGGTGGTGGTTGTGTGTGTGTGTGTGTGTGTGTGTGTGGGGGGGGGGGGGTCTGTTGCACTGTGATGATGGTGAAGTCCTAAATTGGAGGCACGCTGTAGGGGATTACCAGTAGGTTTTTCCTGCAACAAACATCAGTCAACAAGACTTTCACTTGGATTTTGCCTGAAATTTTTTTTTAAATTAAATTAAAACATTTTAAAACTGATTATTTGCTAAAAATACATCATATTCCTTAATTATTATTATTATTATTATTTTATACTCTTTACATATCAGGCCAAATTAGTATCTCATGTAGCTTAAATTTGCTTTAATAGTTTTTATACTTTGGGAATTTTTTAGAGTAGGTGCTTAATAGAATACCTTTCCAACCAATTTATTCAGTGGACAACAATCGTTGTTTTTATTTTGCCTGCTCCCTTTTTTCAGGGATCACCACAGTGAGCATATCAGCATAAAAAATAGCAATTGTTTTGCCTATCTTGTAGCCTCAGGATTACAGTAGTCCCTCGCTACTTGGCGGTTCGTTTTTCGCGGACTCACTCTTACAGTTTTTCAAAATAAAATTGGACATGACACACGATTGGCTGATTGATGGATGAGCCGCATGACCTGCATGGATTTTTTAAATTTAAAATAAATTATTTTAAATTACTTAGCCCCTGCTGCACCTTTGTGCAGCCCACACTGGAGGACAAGCTTCTTCCTGCAGCTGATCAGCTGATCTCCATGCAGAGCGAAGAAGTGGGCGTGGCTGAGAGCGCTTGCAGGTGGCAGAGAGCAGTTGAGGCAGAGAGCTGAAATCATAACATTCTGTGCTCTTTTAGCGCATTTAGAGTTTAGAAACATTGTTTAGAATATTGCAAGATTGTGGAAAGTGTTTAGAACGCCTTTATATAGGAGAGCTTGTACTACTACCCCTACATTGTGGTTTTTCACTTATTGCAGAGCTTCAGGGTACGGATTCCCTGTGATAAACGAGGGACTACTGTATAAGACTGCAGCACTGACACCTTGCTACTGCAGACGTTGAGAGGACAACAACATTGTTTTATATGGTACTGTATGTGTCAAGTTATTTTGTACTGCATGTTATGTACAAAATCATACGTCCATACATTTTCTGGAACAGTTCAAGTTCCATCCCTCTTCCCAGCTACACTCTCCAGCTCCTCCTGGTGCATTGCAAATTGTTCTCATACCAGACAATCTCTCCACCAAGTTCTTGGTTTTCCCAGGTCTTCTCTAGGTGGGACGACCAGGAAAAACCTCCAAAGAGAGGCGAAGAGGAGACATTCTAATGAGAGCTTATCACCTTATCGCTAAAGCTACCTTACAGAGGAAGCTCATTTCAGCTTGCTGTATATTTGATGATGGATGACAATCACATATAACAAGGAACCAAGCCCAGAAAAGGGAAACTGGGGCTCCCTTTTGGAGCAAAATCTAAACAGAAACTCACCAGCAAACACTTAGTGGAGCCTTGGGTCTTGAAGTTCTGCCCAGCCAAGTCTGAAAAAGCAACAATAAGACCCCTGCCGTTATCTGAGGGGAGAGCTGTCAAGGTCAAGACATGTGCAAGCCAAGTGGAAGGTGAGGGCAGTTTTAAATTTGTCTTTTCTTTTTTATTATCATTTACACTTTGGTTCTTTAAACAATCAAGACCTGGCAAGCTTTTACTCTCCTTACCCATACCTCATGGAGCTCTTGTTTCTCCCACATTATAAACTACCCTAAAAATTATTTTTAGTAGGTGAGCTCCTGACGTTGGAAGGGGCAATGGGGCATAAAGAGGGGCGGATGGCTCAAATGATGTGTTGATTGGGAAACAGGCAACCAGTCATCCAGCCAGCCGGCAGAGGCCAAGAAGCGTCACCGCAGTTCTCCATGTGTAGCGGATGTTTTCCACAAGCTGAGCAGCCAGCTTGGCCGCAGCTGTCCAAACCGCAGGCCCTGGGAGAAGATGAGGCGGAGGCGGAGGGAAGACTCAGGAAGGAGGCTCAGAGGGGGCCAGTGGGGAGGGTGGCAGACTTGGCAAAGGTCAGACGGGCTGAGGCGGCGTGGAGTGTGGGAACTGTCCAGGAAGGCATGTGCGAAATGCTCTGGGACGAAGTATCATCTTACAGCCAGACCGCCTGAGGGAGTGCAGCATGCCTGCATGTGCAAGTGTGTAGTTGGGTGGGGGGGTTGTATTTTGTATATCTCGGTGCCTGCAAGTGAGTGTTTTCTTGAAACTGGAAGGCTACCATGGTTCTTGGGAAGGGAGGGTGAGCAGTTTGATATGAAAAGATAAGGTGAGCATTTTGATATGTAAAGATGGAAAAGATGTGCTAGAGCATAAAGAGTGGAGGAAATAACTCATAAATAAACCCCTATTGCACACACAAACCTCACACAGACATACAGCTGTGAACATTCCTGCTGTTCAGTGGGGTTTCGAGTGCAAGTCATGTCAGCATTAGCATTTGCCCACAGAGGTATGTAGCACATGTGTGTAACAGGATTTCACTGACGCTCCTAACGGCCCCGTCATAGGGAAATTAGCCTGCTGCACCATTAATTTTGTTGTGGTTTGAAATGATGTATTGCGTGCGCAGTTAAACTTTGTGTACGTTATAAATTGCCCTGGACAGACTCTATAAGCTCTTAAACATTGAAATAGTCGGATTCCCTCACGTTTTAGGGGAAACTTGCTTCATAATCATCAGTGCTTGTTAGCAGCTGAGGTGTACTCATGGCTTTAATGAAACACAGATGTCTTTTGGTGAACTTTAGCTGCACTCAAAGAAGGGATTCAAAAGTTTCCACACAGAGATGCACGTATACTAACACCCTGGCAGTGTTAATCTGGTAAATCTGGATAGATTTATTTTACCACCATCTTTCTCCTGTGTTACCCTCACACACAACCTTTTAACCTCTTGCTAATGTTGCTACTTCACCTAAAATGTAAAAAACAGCCAAACAAATCCACGCTCAAGCTAAACGGTCTGTTATGTTCAATCTCCACTTTCTGTGTGCATCTCCTGCAAACTCTGACCTATGTCTTCTCCTCCTACTTCCATCCTTCACACAGCCGAGCCATCAAAGAAGCTTAATCCAGGTTATGGGCTTTCTCATGTTTGTGTCGGGACCCGTCTGAGTCAGCTGTGGAGAACATACTCAAGTCTACCAGACGTTTCTTTTGTGCCTGAGTTATCCATACAGGATGTGTGCGACAGGCTTTCATAAAGCAAGCTGAATTGAGAGTAAATATGATCTCACAGGCGTCTTTTTTATCCACAAGGCAACACTCTCACTGTAGCTCAATAATTTTTATGCATTTATACACCCTGACATTCATTCAAGGCTTGCTGTATTCAGCCTACTTCAATGAATATGTCACCCACATTCAGGATGGAGCCCAAGTCAGTGCAAGGGCAGATGTCTCATTGTTCCCACAATGTTAATTTAGTATACATCAAAGTTCATGCTCAATAATCCAGGTAGAAAAATACAACAAAGTTAAGTCAGGTCCTCTTTTTGTGGAAACGTTTTGTCTTTCATCCAAAAGACTTCATCAGTCCGAGGAGCCACAACAAACTCAGTCTTATAAATGTCACCTTCACATAGTGGCTCAACCAGTTTGATGGTGCCCAGATGGTTTCTGGAGTTCTGGAGCGATGGTTTCTCAAGCAGCTTTAGGACTGATACGCAGTTTCACACCTATCGGGAATTTCAACCATGTGACCAGTGTGGCCCCTCTGTGGGTGGGACTAACAAAGACCCTAACGATCCTCTACTGTGAAGAGTGAGAGGTCAATCTGCATTTGTCAATCTGCATTATGCAAGCTTTGAGAACACCACAACTTGAATCCCGCAATTCTTGTTTCTTTGAATTGAGAAATTTCCTAGGATGAGAAGCGAAACGTCTTCAGTTACAAATAAAGTCCAGATGGTTTGTATTTAACTTTTTTGGATATAGATCAAGAACTTTGTATTTTATTTGCCTTGAGAAGATTTCTGTATTAAAATGGACTATTAGCTTGCAAGTCATATTTGCAGTTTTATTTTGTCACAAGTGTTCTCTGATATTGTTCAAAACATTTTTTTTGTTTGTTTGTTTTTCACAGTACAAAAATTTCAGTGTAGTACTTCTGTGTTTCACACAAGTCATCCCTCTCCCACAGTCACGCAATGAACATGGCTGCCAAAGTCTCTGTGGCTGCCTCGAACCTGTCCGTTTTCCATTCCCAGGGGCCCTCAGAGCCGCTTGTCCTGCACAAGCCTGGTCGTGGCACACCACATTTATGTCCTGTGTAATTGCAGACCTCAGTCTGAGCAGGAGGCCAGCGTCTGTCAGAATAGCTGTGTGCTCCCCTCAAGCAAAGGCCTAAATCAATCCCTGCTTGACTACAGAGGGGGGCCCCTGTGCCTGCTGATTAAAAAAAGGAGAAATTACATACAAATATCTCTATGAAGCTTACCCAGACACAATAAACTGTAGCTACAGAGCTCTCATAAGCCACAAGGCCTTGACACGTACACAAATTTTGTCTGGAAATTCACATTATTCTTTTGTCATGCCCCCAACCGAGCGTGGGGCCCACACTTGGTCACACACCTTGAGCAGGCAAGCGTGAAATGGGGCCCTGTCTGAGAACAGTTGGCAGGCCTGGTGGAAATAGAAAGAGTGGTTCTTGTTAGCACCACTGACGTTAGCTGGCTTGTTGTCTCTGAAGAGCACGTTTGGCTGCTGCAGCTGCTACTGCCAGGAGTTTTGGAGTTTAACCATGAAACAAAACCAGGTCTGAGGCCAAAAACTGAGACAGGCACAGTTTAATTAGACCAATAAGGTACAATGAACTTATTATGATGTGTGTCTAAACTTTATGGTTACAGTATTAGAAGCTAGACCTTTTTTCATCAGTTACCCAACCCATTGACCTGTACTGACCAGAGGGGCTGCGCACATAATTTATTTGACCTTCAGCGCGTCTCTCTCCTCCCACCATCTTTCTCTTCTTCTGTTGGGAACCAGAGGCAGATCAAGGGATGGGTGGGGTGATGGGTGGACTGGTTACAGGGGAGCAAAAGGAGAAAGGAAAATTCCTGAATGCTTAAATCCGTTCACATCCACCCTGGAATCAGAGACTCCAACTCACATTCTGCCCACATAAACCGAACCTCTGTGACACTTTTGGAATGCTGAAGCTTTTTTTTTCCTCCACCAAATTAGGTAATTACCGCAGCGGTCATGGTGCTCAGAGCAGAGACCGTGACCCTGGGCGGTACGAAGTGACAGCCTCTGTATCTGAGACGGCACACTGCATTGTGCTGCTGAAACCAGACCTGCCGACAAATTCATCACTGACTTTTCTGCAACACCCCATTTTTGGTGGATATAATGCTTGTTGACTGGTGCATTGTGTTGCATCAGAGGTCCCCAGCATTCCCATGTAGACTGCATCACTTCTTCTGTTCAATGTGAACATTTTTTTTGTTTAAATTTTGAATTTTGTTTCTGTTACAGAACAATTTATTGAAACAATATGTTAAAGATTTGTTGTTCTTGTGGATTATAGTAACTGGTGCCAATATTTGCACAAAATACTGAATTTTCCATTCTAAACAATAACTTAATGAACTTCATCCCAATTATTTTTTGACAAAAGTCATTTCTATGTTCTGCTGTATTATTCAAATGAAGATTATTTTTTTCAAGGTTGAACCAAACTGTTTGTTTTTACCTTCAGCCACAAACTGCCAAAGGTAGTTGGAGGTATCTTCACATCTTTGCTAGCTCATCATGTTTTAAATAAAGTCATCTGTTTTTTTGTTTGTAGTTTTAGAGACAGCTGATGTCTTCTTTTTCATCCAGTAAAACCAGCTTGCGTTTGGTTCACCCATTTAGAATCTGTGCTACATGCGACTTGGACGTGGGACAATTTAAGGTTACCAATCATTCTAACCAGGACCGGAGTGGCCAATCGGGAGGGTCTGGAAATTTCCCGGTGGGCCGGTCTGATTTGTGGGCTGCAGGGCCGGCGCTCACTATTTTATTTTTTTAGAACTTTTTATTAACAACATATAAACACAGAAAAAAGAAAAAAAGTTGAGTCCCACTCCGACCCTGATCCTAACATGCGTGTTTTTGGTCTGTGGGAGAAAACCAGAGTGCCCAGAGATAACCCATGCATGCACGGAGAGAACATGCAAACTCCATCCAGAAAGGTTCCCAGCCAAGTTTCAATCAGTTACCTTCTCACGGAGAGGCGACAGCTCTATCAACTGAACGTTTGCACTTCAATTCTTTTTTTTAATGAAAATGGATGAAATCAGTAAATCACCCAAAGTCCTCATATGGAGCATCAGTAAAGGATGAATTCAGAATAAAAATGTTTAACTTGATCAGACTTCAAGGTTTCTTACTGTACTTTTGTAAATCTAGGCCTCAGATTAAAGCAGGTCAAACACAAACCCTGATATAGTTGTTGCTCTCATGCTGTGGTATGTATGACAGCTGCACCCTGCGTCACACGTTTCTGATATCACTCTTTAATTCAGTGGCACTGAAATCATTTTATACTCTCGACAACCTGTAATAATCTTCAAAGGCATTGGCTTCATCTGGAGTCCATGTCCTTGACCCCGTGACAGGTTCTGTAACCGTCCATCTGTGTGCAGTTCGGGTTTCATTCTGTCCAGTAAAGATCCCGTTTCACTGCAGGTGTTCCATCTAAGTGCTGGTTGTAGTGCACCTCTGGGCTTAAATGTCTGAACTGCAGCAGAAATGACTCTGTGTGTGCCAAGGCATGTTGGTCTTTTCTGCAGCATCTAAGTCTTTAGGCCAGGGGTGTCATCCAGGAAAGATTCTGAGACTGCTTCAAGGCTCTTGTCCATTTTTTCATGCTTGTAATTAAAATATATATTTATTGATATATTTATTGCAGAGCCACAAAGTTTAGAAAAAGGAGGCACTGCAGCTTATGATGGTTGAGATGATGTCTGCGAGGCTTGGTTACGCTTCACTACTAGATACCTTTATTTTATTTTATTTTTGACCCTGTGCCCCTTTAATTCTTTGTCTCTTTTTATTATTTTTAATTAGGTGTGTATAAAGTTTATTTCAAATGCAAACTGTGGTTCCTGGATTGATGCAACTTTGGTGCTTCCCTTGGCAACTTGTTCAAAAGAAAGTTTTGCTCGTTTTATAAATCCTGTTTTGCTGTCATCTATAAATAAAAATACAAACTCAAGAGCAGAAAGAGTGAAGTTTAATTCTTCAAAAAATTAAAAGTTAAAACAATTTTATATTTTGACTTGCACAAAATACATTTGTGACATGTCGCAAAGAGGTATGTAGAGCAAAAGCTTGCTGTTGTGCATTGGTAGGAAAATTTGTGATAATTATATTTTGCCTAAATATGATGAATAAATACCTCATCTATGGGTCCCTTGAAGAATATATCTAAAACATAAATGTAAAGAAGGTTTTGCAGCATTTTTCTGAGCAGTACCAACAACTAACGATGATTTTGAGCAGAAACGCCTTAATTTTTTAGACTTTTCCAACACGTTAACAAAGTTTTTTTGTTTTTTTTTCCAGCTTGGATATCCTAATGGCAAATATGGTTTAAGGTTTTCTCTTTCAAACGACGTCAATTGAATAGGTTCTAGAATTGCGCCGCTCAAGGTGGCTGCATGTTGGAGCAGCTCTGTTACTTTCATTCTGAGATTTTGCTTTTGGAAACTTTAATTCCTCTTTTTCAGGATGTAAATCACATTTTTTGGATGATTGTTTCCTCTGGTATCGGATGTTGTGCAGCTGGAAGGATTTTTACTGAAACTTTTTAAGTTTTGGACATTTGTTTTGATGCGTAACCATGGCAACAAGGCAGTTTCTACAACCAACAGCAGCTGATTAACATCTCAAAAGCTCAAGTAATATCTCAACTACAGCCCTAAATTTCAAATGAGTTGAAAAGGATGTTCTGTGGACGCATTTTCATCTACCTGCCAGCTGTGCTCGAGTGCCTGACAACTGAGATCCTGGAACTAGCAGGAAACACGGCTCATGACAGCGGAAGGACAGGATCGTCCATCAGCACCTACAGTTGGCTGTCCGCAGCGATGAGGAGCTCAACAAGCTGCTGGGAGGAGTGGCCATTGCCCTGGGAGGATTTCTGCCCAACATTCAGGTGATCCTTTACAGGTCTCTCTTGAAAATGAGTTCTCGTGGCTCAATGAGACTAACCTGGATAAATAAAGGCTAAATGAAAAAAAAAAAATTCAGGTGATCCTGAAGCCTAGGAGGCTAACCAAGTGCAAGTAAACGGATCAACATCTGTGGCCAGTTTTTTCAGATCTGCTATAAGACGGACCATCACAAGAGATCCTTCCCGCCCACAACCATCAACATCTAGAACAACTCTTTTATGAAACAAGGAAAATGAGCTACAACAACATTTAATTTCCCTCTGGGATTAATAAAGTATTTTTGAATTGAATTGGGGCAGCACGGTAGCGCAACTGGTAGAGCTGCTGCCTCTCAGCGAGCAGGTCCCTGGTTCAAACCCCGGTCCAGGGGCCTTTCTGGGTGGAGTTTGCATGTTCTCTCCGTGCATGCGTGGGTTTTCTCCGGGTACTCCGGTTTCCTCCCACAGACCAAAAACATGCATGTTAGGCTGATTGGTAACTCTAAATTGTCCCTAGGTGTGAGTGAGAGTGAATGGTTTTTTGTCTCGTTTGTCTCTATGTGTCCCTGTGATGGACTTGCGACCCGTCCAGGGTGTACCCCGCCCCTCGCACAGTGATTGCTGGACATGGGCACCAGCGACCCCCGTGACCCAAAATGGAATAAACGGGTAAAAGAAAATGGATGGATGGATGGATGGATGAATTGAATTGAATTGAATCTTCTTTAGTTTACTCTTTGGACTGATTAAGTCTTTTGGATGAAAGACGAAACGTTTCAACAACAAACAAAAAAACGTCCAAGGACCTGACTTAACTTTGTTAGACTCGTTAGATTATGCTAAAAATACACATCAGACTGGCATTCCAGAGGTTATTCCAGTTAGCAAGACAAATCAAGCCATACCTCTGGAACAGCTCACAAAATCAAGAAGATATACAGGTAGATAAAATATGTAGCTTAAAAAGCCATGGATATAAAAAATATAAATATGTGATTTGTTTATTTTGACTTAATATACAAGTACTTAATCCTCGTCTTGCTGTGATGGGCCACATTTGCAGAACTTGTATCAAAATGAAACAAACTTTAAATTGTTTTTAAATTACTCCCTCTTTGCTGTTCTCTGCTGTATCTTCTCATGCACTCCGATCACGTTCTGTTCACCAGATTGGAGCTAAACAAGTCAGAAATGTTTTCTTTCAACAGACCTCCAGAGGGGTTCTTGTAAAATCTGATTATGTTTTACGAGTGCCCCTCTTGTTCCCATGTCTGGTAGCTGCACAGCTGCTGGGCCTGGAGCTTTATCGGACCCATGGATGAGGGAGAGGAAGGGAAGAAAGAGGTAACTGAGGTGCTGGGAACGTCGTCTCCTAAGATCTCTAGGTGTTTCTGCAGACGCTAAAAAAATTTAAATATATCAGTTCAATCATTTTGCATAAAAGTCTTGATTCATTTTTCTTCTTGTTCAGAATTATTTTATGAATTTGATATTTTCCAAGCTGGTAGGTTCTAAAAAAAAAGACCAACCTCTACAGTTTCTAGAATCTTCATGAATGTTTGTATCTAAAGTCCATCAGGGTCAAAAGTATAAAATGTGTCTCCTAAATTTACTGAATACTTTTGTCACTCAATGCTGCAGTAGAAAAGGTACCTTATTTTATAAGAATCTAAAAAATATATGTCTGGTACAAATCAAACTTGTGTGATTGTCACCAGGAATGACTACAGGGCATCTTCACTGTAGTCCTATTACCTCCAACTCCCTGCATCTGTTTTTGTTTTTCCAGAGTTGGTCACTAAACAAGTGAAAATCATCAGCAGGTCTGCTTCCCTCGCCATCTTTTATGGAAGTGTTGGCACATCTGTATTGAAGATAGCAAAATGTGTCCTTCTTTTTTGTACCGGTATTTGGAGGGTGGTTGGTGTGAGACTGCAGGCTTTGAAACGAACCACAAATGGATTCAAAGCGCAGCCGTTGCCCTTGGCTGTGGATGATTATCACTTGCTGCCACAGCTTTCACAAACACACTGACTTTTCTTTTAAAGCAGCGCTCCTGGAACCTGCCACCTTGTTGAAGGAGATGAGGTAATTGCTAATAACTTTAAAAACACAATGAAACAAGAAATCCCCTTGCAGATGGCTGATTGGTTCAGATATTGGCAGGCAACAATGAGACAGTGACGTTTCTGAAACAAGATCAAGAGCCTGCGCTTAAGTACCAAGATACCCTACAGCATTGTCTGCATTGCGATTCTTTGACTTCCCAATGACGAATCCGAGTAACGCGAACGCTTGGCAAACAAAAGTGGGCCACTTTGCGCTACATAGGGCTCCAGCACACGAGAAGCCAAAAGGGAACCTTTAAAAATGAAGCAAGATGTAACGCAGCTTTTTTATGCTCATTCTAGGCCTGTGATAGCTGTGGTGGCATGGATTTGTATCCCAGCTACACTGAAAGGACTGCTGGACTGGATGGAGCTTTAAAGTGAAGCAAGAAATCTCTGGAAAATCGGTCCTCAAAGGCACATTTCAACTGGAAAGCATTTCTTTTAAGCTGTCACTCTTTGGTAGCTGACAATCCTATTATGGCACCAACTTATTGTAATTAAGAGGGAAAGAGAGATATATGGGCACAAGCACATTCATCACACCAAGATACAAAGAACTTCGTTAATGGTCTCTGTTTTGGGTGGCAAGCAGAGTACTGAGTGGCCAGATCACCTTATTTGCACTGACATGTGAGTGATGTAAACTGTATCCAGAAGCCAATTTTCTTCTTTTTTTTTCTGCCCCTCTATCCCTCCATTCATGGGCACCACTTTAAAGAGACAGAATGGAAAATAGATTTTATGGCTTTTCTTTTTAGCCATTTTTGGAGGTCAGGGAAATGTAGGCTTCAAAAGAAAAAGAAAAACCTTGGGAGGTAATGATCCATCAACCTCATCGACACCTCGGCTGAGAGTCTAAATATATTTTGCTCTAAAAATTGCACCTAAATCTCAATATAAAGAAGCTAGGAAAGGATTGTGAGTGGAAGTCCGTATGCTTTTTTTTCTTATTTGTGCCGTAATAAGAGGATTGTGTTTCTTTCTTCTTCACTCTCTGCACAATGGACAGCTTTTGAAGCAGGGACAGATGATAGTGCTCAAGAGGGCCCTCAGTTACCATTGTGACTAAGAGATGTCCTTAACTTTAGGACTGATGACAGTAATACAAAGCATCATGTGCGTTGTGGGTATGAAGTGTGTGCCTGGTTTCTTAGGGCACAAAAAGACCTGACCTATGAACTGTTTTTTTTCCAAATATAGAAAGTGTTAAAATGACTTTGATGTCCAAATTTTAATCTAGAAATCACATTAGGATTGTTGGCTCTTTGTTTACTTTGTAAAGAATAGTGCCGATATGGTCTGGGTCGTGATTTCTGCTCCACGTATCTTTGCATCTGATACTCTCATTTACCTCTTTGATCTTTGTTCTCAGCTTCTTTTCTGTATGGACCTGTCCAGTATTACAAATGAAGGTGCTGAGAGGGTAAAAATACCAAGGGCCATATTACTGACATATATGTACATAGAGATACTCCCTCAGTGCTCCTCCACAACTCCAGCAGCTGCGTTTTAGGGACTCACCCTGCAGCTGTGTCACAATTGACAAATAATGTGTTTGCCAGTGGAGATGTTTCACTGTTATCTTCACTTAAGGACTCATTGGACTGGCTGATTATTCTGCTTGTGTTGGTTTACTGGCAAAAAATTATATGAGATTGCTTTTCTGTGCTGTTTCAGTACTTATTTATCAATTTGCAGTTGTTGTCTTCCTCTATTCTCTTCTCTGGAACAAATCCAAAAAACATATTATGCAAACATTTCTGTTTTGTTCAGGAAATGCAAAGACTCCTAATATAAAAGCATCAAATATGGAGAGTTTACCTTAGGAAATAAAAATACAAATCACTGCATCATAAAATGTGCAGCCAACTGTATATCTGCCTACTGAACTCCATTTATTAATATTTGAACTCACAATGTGGTGCATAGCTGTAAAAAATACACCGTACCACTCAGTGTTAGGCTAACTTTATAACTTTATTTTGTTATGAGGGAGTTTTTCCTTTCCACTGTTGCCTTTGTGCTTGTTCAAGATAAGAGTCAGCGACAAAGTTAAACTCAAAGCAGTCTGCTCCTCAGATAAATAGTGTTAAATTATTATTTTGTATACATGAATATTTCTGTTCCATGCCCTGAGATGACTTTTGTTGTGACTTGGCGCTATATAAATAAATTGAATTGAAATGAATTGAATCGTTAGCCTGAAGATAACAAAATTAACACTGATGAGCAGCTGACCACGTGATGAGCAGTTTTATCAGCTGCTCTTGTTAAAGTTAGTTTTCTGTGCAGTTGGAGTCAAAGTGCACTGAAGATGAAGCCAACCTCAAAACTCTCATGTAAAATATTTCTATTATAAAACACAGTTGCCTACCTTTCACGATTTGAAGATGTGATCATATACGTGCGTCTGTGTGTGTGTTTGTCTGGTTATTAGCAAAAAATCTCCTGAATCACTGGACAAGTTTAAATGAAATTCTCAGGAACTGACCACTGGATCTAGAACTAATTAATGGTGGGGTTGATCCAGTTTAAGGTGGCACAGCCAACCAACCAGTAAAATGGCTATATCAAGATCAGTTTTAGTTATCTTGAGCTAACTTTAGTGTGGTAGTAACTGAGAGTTGACCCCAGTTTTAATCTTTGCACAAAACTTTCATGTGCCATGTAGTGGTCAATATATACGCTGATTTACAATTAAAGTCACAGCAATGCTTTTTAATAAAAAATGTTTCAACATCTTTTTTTTTTAAATGGCCATCTATTTAGACAATAGAAATTGTAATGAACAAAACGGGTTAATACAATAACAAAATAATAACAATAATGTAAAAAACGTGTTGTCAATTTGTGGCCCCTACATTTTGTGATTGGAAAATTCTGGTTCTTGAACCAACTTTATTGATGACAGTTAAGGCAGGAAACGCACACTCAGATGTAACACCAAATCAAATTACGATCATGACAAGTTTCTGTTTTTTTTTTTAACTTAACCTGCATTTAGTTTGTTCTTTAGCCAAGAAGTCTCTAAAGCAGAGCTATTCCACAGAATTGCTCAGGGGGCCACAGTTTCTGAAAGTCAGCAGATCAGGGTCCGGACATCCAGCGATTAAAATCGTTATGTAAATAAACCAAGTTTTACAATGATCCGTTACCTTTTAAATGTGTTTGTTTTATTGCATTGAATCATAGGGTGTTTTCACACCTGATATTCTGGTAGACTTGGTTCGATTGGGGACCAAAATTCGCAACATTTGTTTACATTTCAGCTGGTGCGGTTCGTATTCACATTGCACTGAGTTAATGAGCCAACCCCCCCCCCCCCCCTCGCCTGTGGTGGCGCTGCACCAAGAAATAATGAAGGAAATGACACGAAAACATCTGAAGAAGACACTTCTTCTTCTTCTTCTTCTGGAAATATAAACAAAAATGGAGCGGCATCAAATTTTAATGGTTTTAGGATTTCTGTTTTGTCGTTTTTTAACAATGGACTCAGCATGAGCGGGAGATGAGGCAGAAGACCATGGAGAATGTTGTTATTCACAAAAGGCGGCTGACGACTTTGTATGAAGTAAGAGAAATGCGTTTGACTGTCCTGCGCTGTAGACCACTTCCTGCTTTTGGAGCAGTCTCCTGTCTGCTTGCATCCACACTGCGTTCAAACCGCACTAGAGTTCACTTCAACTGAACCGTGACCTAGGTTTTTAAGCAGACCAGAGTTCACTTTTTTGGTCCACATCAGAGTTCAATTGAGCATTCACACCTCCCTAAATGAACCAGATTTTCTAGGCAAACGGACTAGAGTTCGATTTTTCTCTCTCTCTGTGCTCTCGGTGAAGGCAGATGAATCCTCCTCTGCTCCGTCCCCTGGCTTCCCTGCTTCCCTTCCCTTAAAACTCAATGCCTTCACCGGCCTCATATGTATTGTCTGTTTATGTTGCTTTGCTGTGGTAGATTTTTTTTTTGATGCCTCAAACCGTTCCCTGTCTAGGACACGTTGTGAGAGATCTTTTTTTTATACCTTCTCTCCTCATATTTTCTTCCACTTTACTCATCTAAGCAAAAGTATTCTGGAAAGCATAACAGGCCGCGTTCCTGTAGCAGCAGCTACGTGCACTCCGCCCATCTTTGGATGACTGTACGAACATAATTTTGTTGTATTTTGGTACAATGACAATAAAGCTTATTCTGATTCTGATTCTTAAAGTGGACTAAACAGGGCTGGTGTGAATGCGCTCATAATTGCAATTAACAGAACCCAAAACCCAGAACCACCCCACCCCCCACTAAAAATATATATATATTATTTTTATTAATTTTGTTTAAATAAACTCGTTGGTGGGCCGGATTGAAGTCTTCCATGGGCCAGAAATGACCCACGGGCCGCCAATTGAATAGCCATGCTTTAAAGGCTCAGAGTCTATAGCGGGCCTCTGTGTGTGAAAGAATATGAACTGGCTCCAAACACACAGGCACGGTTTCTCCGAGAATTTGTGGCTTTCTTAGCTTCCCGCTCTTTTGCTGATGAGTTTGGATTTCAGTGATTTACATTGTGTGTGAAAGATGGCGGCTGGCTGTGTCTCACTGTGTCACCCCATGAGTGAAGTAGAGCAGGCATCATAATGAATTGGTGTTAATGAGCTGTTAATGCTGCTCCAGTAAGTAACTCACTGTTTGGCTTCCAAGACATCCACATTACTCACTATCACACCCTCAAACACAGTAAGAGAACAGTTCAAATGTACATACAGACATCACATCATCAGAAGACACACACACACTCTCACGTGTGCGCTGCCACAAAACTCACCCACGCACCCTTACACTTCCTCGATCTCAACACGTACTCAGTCAATCGGCGTCTCACTCCTAGGAGTAACAGGCCCCCAGCTCAGAGGCAGTAAATCTTGCTCGCGATGACATGTACTTGTGGATGGTATACACCCAATTGAGCTGCTGAGCACAGCAGAGTCAAATAACATTTACAAATGGTTCTCACTGTTTGTTTTTGTCCAGTGGAGAGCCAGGTGCAAGGTTCACTCCATTTTAGCTGAGGTCAAGTGTCAGGCACTGTCAGAAAAGCATTTAGGCCTTTTTGTTGAAATTATTTCCTGCCTCACCTCTAATTGTTCTGCGATGTGAATTCAACACGTCTCACATGTTTTGCATACAGAAGTTGTATTTTTACAAAAGTAAAATCACTGTTTGTTAAACCACTCTACTTAATAACACACACACTACATGTGCTGCCTTATGTTAAAATCACAGCCTCTTCTTTTTTTAATAACCGAAAACACTAATTTTACAGTGAAATTTAACCAGTTTTTTTTCCTGAGCTGATTCTAGGAGGCGTACAGTTTAAATATTTTCAAGTGGTGTTCTGTGAAAAACAAATAAACAATAAACATCTTACCTGTTTCAAATAGATCTTTACATGAAACAGTAAAATTCAGAATAGAGATATTATTGCTAGCCAATAAAACCCTCAACAACCAAGGCCCTATTCCTATTTTCCTAAAAGTGCACTTTGCAATCAGACTGCAGGTTTTCTTGTAGTTTCTAGAGTTACTAAAAGTAGAACCGGAGGCAGAGCGGTCAGTTATCATCCATCCATCCATCCATTTTCTTTACCCGCTTATTCCATTTTGGGTCACGGGGGTCGCTGGTGCCCATGTCCAGCAATCACTGTGCGAGGGGCGGGGTACACCCTGGACAGGTCGCAAGTCCATCACAGGGCCACATAGAGACAAACGAGACAAACAAACATCCACTCTCTCACTCACACCTAGGGACAATCCAGAGTTACCAATCAGCCTAAGATGCATGTTTTTGGTATGTGGGAGGAAACCGGAGTACCCGGAGAAAACCCACGCATGCACAGAGAGAACATGCAAACTCCACCCAGAAAGGCCCCCGGACTGGGGTTTGAACCAGGGACCTGCTCGCTGAGAGGCAGCAGCTCTACCAGTTGCGCCACCGTGCTGCCGGTCAGTTATCAATTCAATTCAATTCAGTTTATTTATATAACGCCATTTCACAACAGAAGTCATCTCAGTGCACTGCATAGAAACATTCACATACGTAAAAAGTCAGTTAATAATATTATTTATCTAAGGAGTCAGCAGATTACTTTGAGTTTTCACTTTGTCACAGTCTCCCATCCTAAACAAACACAGAGGCAACAGTGGAAAGGAAAAACTCCCTCATGAGGAAGAAACCTCCAGCAGAACCAGGCTCAGGAGAAGCGGCCATCTACTTTGACCGGCTGGGCCCAAAAGGACAGGAAGGAGAAACAAACATGCAATGGCTGGTCTAGGATGGAGGCCATCAGGTTTTTCTCTAGGAGAAAAGATTCAAAATAGTTCAAGACAAAAAACTAGGAGGAAAGACAAAAATACAGAAATCACATGTTAAAAAAGAAAAAGGATGGATGAATGGATGGATGGATGGATGGACAACCTATTCATTTGATGAAATTAAGTCAATTTGTTCTCCAGTAGTCTAAGGTAAGGACTAGGTCAAGAAACCAAGATGACTAACTATAGGATTTATCAAAAAGGAAACTCTTAAGCCCAGTCTTAAAACTGGACAATGTGTCAGCCTCGCAGACAGAAACTGGAATTTGGTTCCACAAGAGAGGAGCCTGATAAATGAAAGATCTTCCTCTCATTCTGCTTTTAGAAACTCTAGGAACAACAAGTAAGCCTGCAGTCTGAGAGCCAAGTGCTTTGTTAGGAGAATGTGGAACAATAAGAGCTCAAATATAAGATGGAGCTAGGTTGTTGAGAGTTTAAGATTTTAAATTTTATTCTAGATTTGACAGGGAGACTATGGAGAGAAGCTAAATCTGGAGATATGTGATCTCTCCTACTAACTCCAGTTAAGACTCTGGCAGCAGCATTTTGGATTAACTGAAGACGTTTTAAAGAAGTATTTGGACACCCAGATAATAAACCATTGCAATAGTCCAGTCTAGATGTGACAAATGCATGGACCAGTTTTTCTGCATCATTTTTAGATAAGATGTTTCTAATTTTAACAATATTACACAGGTGGTTTCTGTTTCCTGTTAAAAGACAACGCAGCAGCGTTCTACAACATTCAAATACATATATTGTTACTTTTTTGTAACATATTTTTGTTACATATTGTTACATTTTCTTTTAAATACCATCTTATTTTCACTTGTTAAAAAAAAATCTCTATTTGTACGCATTATTTATGATTGTCTATTATTGTCTTTGTCTTCTGTTGTCATCACTCTGCTAAAATCAGGTTTTGTAAATGAGTCCTCGAGGCTCAATCGGATTAACATGTATCAATAAAGGTTGAATGAATATCTGTTAAAAGATGCCCTGATGTGCAGCTTATGTTAGTATTGTGAAATTGATTGTTCTGATGTAGCACCTTGGTTTTGTTGCAAACTGGCTAAATATTTTCAGGATTAAGTGTTTTTGTGATACTTTTATTGAGGTTTATTTTGATTTT
This sequence comes from Nematolebias whitei, assembly GCF_014905685.2. Classification (NCBI taxonomy): domain Eukaryota; kingdom Metazoa; phylum Chordata; class Actinopteri; order Cyprinodontiformes; family Rivulidae; genus Nematolebias; species Nematolebias whitei. Next base: position 17,655,692 of record NC_056500.1, read on the forward strand.
TGTGTTCTGATTACTTGTATTTCAGTTTTCCCCTGATGTTCTGCTCCTGCCTTGCCGCTCTCACCTGATCCTCATTGTCTCTCCCCAAGTGTTTGTAATAGTCTTAAATTGTTTCTTTAAGTTCTGTGTCATTGTGTTACTTCCTGTCCATGCTTTGCATCTCCCATAACCAACCATGTTTGCCATGCTCCCTTGTGTCTTCTTGAGAGTATTTTCTATAAGTGATTTTTGCTGCCATGTCAGCTTGTACTTTTGGTTAACAATACATTAGTATTTCATCAAACCTATGAGCCTTCGAGTAGTCTGCATCATGGGTTCAAAAATACTCTACAAACATGACACATATAAACACTTTGTATATATATATATATATATATATATATATATATATATATATATAT
>NC_056500.1:17656192-17656642 GCF_014905685.2 Nematolebias whitei
ATATATATATATATATATATTATATATTATATATATATCCATCCAACCATCCATTATCTTTACCCGCTTATTCCATTTTGGGTCACGGGGGTCGCCGGTGCCCATGTCCAGCAATCACTGTGCGAGGGGCGGGGTACACCCTGGATGGGTCGCAAGTCCGTCACAGGGACACATAGAGACAAACGAGACAAACAACCATTCACTTTCTCACTCACACCTAAGGACAATTTAGAATTACCAATCAGCCTAACATGCATGTTTTTGGTCTGTGGGAGGAAACCGGAGCACCTGGAGAAAACCCACGCATGCACGGAGAGAACATGCAAACTCCACCCAGAAAGGCCCCCGGACTGGGGTTTGAACCAGGGACCTGCTCGCTGAGAGGCAGCAGCTCTACCAGTTGCGCCACCGTGCTGACCTAATATTGTATGTATATATATATATATATAT
>NC_056500.1:17657042-17669244 GCF_014905685.2 Nematolebias whitei
ATATATATATGTATATATAAACTGGACTAAATTAAATTGAAATAGATGTCAGTTGTTTCTAACCTTGTTTCTAACCTTCTAACAGAACTCCACTTCAAAAGATCTGAGCTATCCCTTTAAGTGCTTTATAATTGAGGCCTTCAGTCTTAAAAGGAGAAGAATAGCAGAGCTCATCTTATTATTTTATGTCAGCACTAATACAATCAAGGTGAATTCCTCCACATTTACAGTGTAATTAAATTATTTTGTTTCTGGGAGCTGTTGGCTGTTGAGACAAGATCTCGCCTGCTCTTGTGCCAGGAGCACAAAGACTCTCTCTCTGCACCCTCACAGGGCTGACTGTGAACAAATCATCCCAGTGCTGATGATGAGCCAGATAAGCTTGCTTTGCACTTCCTCACATCATCTTCAACACACACACACATGCCTTGCCACCCGCAGCCTGTGTCTGCTGTGGGAAACTATAGATGGAAAGAGCTATCTATGTGTTTGACTCACCTGAGGGTGTGTGCGTGTGTGGTTTCATATTATTGTGAGAGCATTCTTTCATTCTGAATGCATATGTGTATGCTCAGATGTGAGCCCCCTAATTTAAGCTCAGTGGAGGTCTATTAAAAGAGGATGCTGTTAAGTGATTTTAGGGGCTTCGCTGGAGATTGAAGGGAAGGAAGAAAGAAGGCTGCCCGCACGGTGCTTTAATAGTCCCCAGCAGTGCTGGTGCTTTATAGCTAGCAGCTGGTCCAGGTGTTAGCTTCAGTGTACACACATACCTTTGGTCTCATTAAGGTTAACGAGTGAGCTCTTTGGGGTTTTGAACTGTCAGAGTGTGTATTATCAGGTTGTATGAGCTCACACTGAAACTTCTAGCCGCTGCCCTGGAAAGGAAGGAAGAAGGAAAAGAAGCACTGATTGATTTGCTTGTCATGTTCAGATGTTCAATTTGCTCTTTTTTCCCTAAACGATATTCCCAGAAACAACCTACTGTTTTTATAGTTTGTTTTCCCACCATTAAAGAGTTTTACAGTCACTACAAGCACCAATTTGAGTTCCATGTAACTAACTTTTGACTACACTGTTTTATGTTTTTAATTTAATCTCTTCCAAACCAGACTGAATGACGTATATAAAGAAAGGCATTTTACAGTATGCTTTTATTTCTCACTGTCAAAAGGTGGAGGCAAACATTTCTGTTGAGGAAGGGGGATGTGCATGTGTTTGTCTGTTACTTAAATATTCCATAAACCACTGAAAGAAATTAAAAATGGGACTTGCAAGACATAAACACTGTATGTGCATCTACAGCTGATAGACGTTTGGAGTCAAACCAGTTTAACATGGCTGCCACAGCCAGCTGACCTTAAAAAACACAAAGTTGGCTAACTGCAAATTTCACAGCTATTAATTTAACACTTGGTGTGGTAGAAGCCAAAACTTGTCTCAAGCACAACTTTTGAGCACTAGCAGGTTGCACCAGAATGTCTCAGATATTCCACAGCCAGTTTTTGGTACCTTTGTCAGTGTGGGCAGGAGCCAAGGCCTGCTGGAAAATGAAACAGCATCTCAGCTCATCAGTTAAAGGAAGCATGAAGATGCTGCCTTGACTCTGTGGACTTCAGTGGACCAATACCAGCAGAGGACATGGCACCAAACCATCACTGATTGTGGAAACTTCTCTGGACTTCAAGCAACATGGATTCTGGACCTCTTTCTCCAGACTCTGGGACTTGACTTACAAATGATGTTAAAAATATACTTTCATCTGAAAAAAGGAAATTGGACCACTGAGCAACAGTCCAGTTTTTTTTTTTTTTTTTTGTCCTCAGCAGGTAAGACACTTTCTGACCTGTCTGGTTCAGGAGTGGCTTGACTTGACGAATGAGACATTTGCAGCTCAAGTCTACGAGTTAATCAGCTAATTAGGGTCTGACACCACGAGTTTCCCAGATTCAAACTCTTCACAATATTCTAATGTTTATTTGTTTGTTTATTTGTTTATTTAAGGATCCCCATTAGTTTCTACCATATTAGAGACTATTCTTCCTGCGGTCCACTAATTAAACATTGCAATTAAATCAAGCTTTTACAAACATACAAAAAGACATAATAAAATACCTAACATAAAAACAAATTCACAATATAAAAATTCAAACCAACCGTCTCAATAACAACATTTTACAAGCAGTACAAAATTACAAAATACTGTAATTTAAAACCCACAAGAATTAAAAACACAAAAATTCACCAATTCCTACGTTAACAAGCTTCATTTCCATTATAAAGTTATCAATTCATCAATTCAGTTTTATTTCATTATCTATTATAGATTTTTTAAAGATTTTTTTTTAATTAACGTGATCTGCAATTAATGTAATTACAGAATGCAGCATGTTCCAATAAGAAATAACTCAATACAAAGCTGTTCTTTTGACAGCATTAGTCTGTAACAGGTAATGTAAAAGTAATAACAGAGGAACGTGTAGTATTAAAAGCGTGTCTATTGTAGGTGGGTAACAACTGTGAGAAAAGGCTAAAAGGTTTATGTGAAGTCCAGATTTTGTGTAAAGACTGAAGAAGGCTGCATGCTAGTCTGTTACGAACTTGTTCTGAGACAGTTGTTTTTGTTTTTTCATTATCTGTAAGTCGTAATCATCAAAATTCCAAGAAATTATGGCTTGAAATATTTCACTCAATGTGTAATGAATCTACGGGTTTCACATTCTGAAATGACTGACAAAATAATTTGAACTTTTTCACGATATTCTAATAGTTTTAGATGCACCTGTATGTGGATTTAGCACTGTCTGTTAGCAAAAAAATCTACAATGAATTTTGTTGCAACATTTAAAGAACAATCATTTAACCTTGTCAACGGAATAACTTTTGGAGTCACTTCAATCCAAGATGCAGTTAATCAGAATTAGCCAAAGCAAAAATGGCCATACTAATTCATCTTTACTGATAATGAACTAAAATTAAATTTGTTAGTAGCTGAGAGTCATTCACATCCCATACTCATGACACGTGACAGCTCATGACATTTCATGAGATCATGCACAAGTTTTCTAAATCAAAACAGCTACAATTCCATCATTTTTAAAACTTAAGATGATTTTAGTTTAAAACTCTTACATTACAAATGCTATTGTTCAAGCAATGCTTTGTCTTTAATTTTAATAATATGCAGGGAAGACCTCCATAAGCATTAATTGCAATTAAGTCCTGATATCTTAACCAACAAGAAAGCAGAAAAAGGTTGACATGCTGGAACTAAGTTGCGTCAAGAGGAAAGGAATACGTGAGATAATTAATTTGGACTGTTCACCATTTCCGTGTCTCTTTACCCCCCACTATGGCACTCTGTTTCCTTCACCAAAGCCAACATTCACTTCAGGTCAGCCATATCTAAAGTTACCTGACCTCTCCTAAACTAAGTTGCACTTTCCATTAATGTACCGTGATCCCTGGTTAGGTGTGATAATGAACATTACTGTCTGGTTCACTGAAAGGCTGAGGGCCCTTGCTGCTGGTATTCACCCTCCCACACCCTGCTGTTTCCCAGTAGGATGACGAACCTCATGGAAATGTGTTTTTTAATGTCCTGCCCTTTTAGAAGAGTCCATGCTCTTTCAACCAAATAAACTGGAACTACATGATTTTAAAGTGTTTAAATGGATGTGTGAGTGTTAGGCAACACATACATATGCATTTTTAATACCTCCTCTAGTGCTGAGCAAAAAAATCCCTCATTCTTTATATTTAGCTTCTAAGAAGCCTTACTTTTGAGAATTTTTAAAAAGTGGTCTTAAATAATGCTTATTCAGTTGTTGTTGTTGTTTTTTTTAAGTTCTTGATTTTTTTTTTTCATTCCAATCCAGTTGTTGTCCATGACCCTGACTGATTTTACATGTTTTTTTTTACTCTGATTTATTCTGACAAATAGTGAAGAATATTTGAACACCAACAAGATAATTTCCAAAGAGCTATTAGTTGAAAACCTGACATAAAGTCAACCCTCAGGTCCGATGAAAGGAAAATCTTTTCTGGAGTTTTTATTTTTCAAGACATGACTGTCAGATACTGTTCGTTTGCTGTAGATGTATTTGTAGGCTTAAAACAAGTTATTTTTCCTGCAACTGCCCGTTTTATTTATTTATTTATTTATTTCAAAGATTACTCTGCAATATACTGTTATAGAGAACTGTTAATCAATACCACTTTAAAATATTACAAGAAAGCCTGAATCCTTGAAATGAATCCAAGATTATACAAAGTAAAACTGGTTTTAAACAGTACGGCTTTGCTTTCTTGTATAAAAGTATCATAAGTTGCATAAATCACGACTGAACACAAAGAAAAACATATGGAAAGTCCATCAAAACTGTCTTGACACATGAACTAAAGATGTTCAAAGCTGTCCAGTCTGTGCTCCTCAATTTGAAGCAGTGGTGTTTTTACTTCACAGTTTATGCAACGAAACGTTATCCAACAGAAAAGATGCTGACTGTGCAAAGAAAACACAGACTTTCTCTGTCCGCTCAGATGTTCCCATAACTTGTTCTTTGATCTCGGCATGAATGTGTCTATTTGTGTCACTTCTAAAACTTCTAACAGGAAGTCTAGCTCGGGTTTTGTTGCAGCAGTGAGATTTCAGGATGTGGCTTTTCTGGAGGATTTAGATCTCGGATGATACAGTTAGCCACAGTCTGTCTTTGTTCATCATTAGGTAATTTTCTTTGATGGTTTTCCAAATCTGGACAGTTTTCTTTGTATTTAGAGGTAAAACTTTATGCTTTTAGGTTAAAGCATTTCATGATAATGTTACAAGCTGACCAAAAGCACATGTAGATAAAGAGAATATATAAATACATTTACGCTACTGAGTGTTTCAGCCTCACGACAGTCTGCAGAGGACTCGCCGCAGGCACGTCTATATGAATCTGCATGTGTGGGCGTGTGTGTCTGGGTGCTGTGTATTGAAGGGAAGCATGGTTTTGGCGAAGCCCCTCGTCGACATGCAGGAACATGACACATATTTCCTCCAGCGTATCCTCACAAGCCACAAAGACGTAGCATTAATGATAAGCACCTGGATTCCCACAAGCTCCCAGTTAGATCTAGTTTGGCAGTAACTGATAAATTGGGATGAGTGGGAATTAGACTGCAAGGCCTCAGTGAAAGAACTCTTTTCACACAAAAAAGGAAGCCCAGAAAGAGATGAAGAGATCCTTTATAGTGGCAGCGTGCTCACATGAGAGGAGACCGCATGCTGGAGAGGGAATGAGATAGAAGTGCAGAGAGAGGGGACAGTGTCTTTCCCAGACAGCGCATGAGAATCCAATACACTCCCACGCGTCTGTGCTGGTGTGTGGCCTCCGCACACACACATGCTGCATGTGTCCATGTTCTTCCCCTCCTTGTAACATCAACCCTTCGCTTTCCCAATCCGGGCCACGCTTCCCGCCGACTTTGATGCATTTTTTTTGCTCCATGTGCTCGACAATAATCTTTTTCACCCTTCCAAAAAAGCCGACCATGGGAAGAAAGGCCCTGCTCTCAAGGCTTTGCGTCAGCTATTGCCCCCAGCTCTCTAGTGAAACAAAATTGCTTCACGGGCACCACAGTGCGGTTCAACTGCAGCTGAAAAGAAACGGGGACCAAATCCCTCTCAGGCACAACAAAACAACACTGTAGCCTTTTCAGTGTGACTGCTCACAAGAAAAGGCCTTTTTCTGTCCGCGGCGGACGCAACTTTGCATCCGCCTATGAACTCCTCACAGATGTTGACACTGTTTGTTGTGGGTTAAGATACCCTCTAAAGACCATTGTTTCACTTGTATCTTCTCTGGTATTGAGCTTTTTACTTTCTTGCTAGATGGCAGCCGGAGGTAGAGAGGGGAAAGTGGTGAAAGACCTCCGGATGGCAGTCAGCACTCCAGGGGGCCTTTCTGCCTAGAGAGACCCCAGCAAAGAGCTTCATTGTGGGTATCAGCAGGCAGCCACTGAGGACTATGTGCTGGAAGTATTGTGTTGCTGGATAGACCCAAGTCCCTCTCCTAAACAGGGTCAAAGGTTAGCCCCCTGTGGCTGCGCCATACCTGCCCTACCCCATCGCCCCCTTCCACTTTCACAGGCCCAGTGAGATGCAGCCACAAACAATGGAAACCAGTCATCACTCTACTATGGAGGCTCTTAAGATTGAGAGGTAGCAGAGCGAAGAGACTAATTCAGTCCACTCTCCACTCTTCGATGAATAGGTAATTCAATTAATGAGCCCATGAGAGGGAATAACAAGCAAGGCAGGTCAGAGGCTCCTCTCTGCAATTTACAGGGCCACATCTCAGCAATGGAGCGCTTGATAAAAATCTTATCACAAACTCAAAACAAAAACCTTTTGGTTGCATCTCAACTATCAGAATTGTTGATGCTGGTGAGGATCATAAAGGTGGCGTACGTGCGTACAGGTGGCTGTGTGAGTGTGCAGAAGTGTAAGTAAGCTCGTGCTGAGCCAGGTATCACCCGTATCACCTTGTTGTAAAATCCTCCTGGAATCAGGGAATGCTCACGCCTCTGTGCTCTGTCAGCACATCAAAACAAACATCCAGCTTCGCCTGTTAACTGAGCATCGCATTGATCTTAAAGCAAAAGTTCAGATAATTTGAAATGGGATTCTGTGCAAAGGCATAAAAAATTGTTTCAGTATAAACAGCCTCAGCTAGAAGAAAGAAAAATTCTGACTAGACTGATTAACTTTTGTGTAGAGCCTAAAACCAATGTGGATTGCTGCAGTCTTAAAACATTATGTACATGGAAGTGCAGGCCAAGGTTTTACACTGCTGTCAGTGTTGGATCATACATTTATTTACACAGAAATCTATGATTTTTTTTCAGCAGCAGCTAGCTGTAGCACTTTTGATGCAGCCTCAGGGACTTTTTATGGACATAGCCAATATTTTTTGCTGACTTAACTGTAATACAAAATTGTAGCTAGTTTATGGTTTATTAAAAATCATTTTAAACCATTTCTTGGACTGGAGTTTTTTTTTTTAAAGATGGCAACTATCTACTTAGGTCATAGCTCATCAGTCCAATCAGAATAAACACTACATTTCCTTACTGAGGCTAATGAAAGTGTTATCTACAACAGATAAGATATTAATTGTTCATAACCTTTAACAGAACTCCACTGTAACAAAAATCTGAAATCGCCTTTGAACACCTAAAATTTTAAATTTTTTATTATTAAAAATGTAGGAATGTAACTGTACACTGAGACAGTTCCAACTTTTCACAAGTGTCATTTATTATTATATTTTTCTTGTTAACGTATTTAAAAATGAGCTATAAATAATTGTTAAGTACTCTTTATAGGATTGGTAAATTAATGTGAAACGCTTCAAATCAAACTACACAGGGTAAAACTTGTAGCGCTTGTTATTCATGTTATGTGTTTCATACAATCACAGTTTTGTATTGTCTGAAACTTTCAAAGGTAGCCACAATGAAAGCCAGACCAAAACCAAGTTAAGCTTCAGTTTTAATTTAGTTTGATCCCTTTCTGTTGAACAACAACAACGTTCCCTATTTGAAACAAGTCGGCTCCTCAATCGCAGCAAATTACCTCTTGCTGTAAAATCACTGTTGTTGAAAATTTAACAAAATCCCTTCTTGTATGAGTGGGTAATTAAAATAAACTTTTTTAACAATTTAGATCACTGTTATGATTACAAAATTATGTAGAAAGTATAAATTGATAGATCAAAGACATCCCGATGGATTTTATTTAAAAATTTTATCTATAGTCCTTTATTATCTTCCTCCGCTGAAGGCGAAGGCAGAGCAATTTTCATTGATCAACTGATCAAAGTTTGGAGTCACCCCATTTTAAGATGACCACTACAGCTAAGTGACATTAGCAAACACAAAAATATATAAAACTTTTTTCTTTTCAAAGATATTGAGCTATTCACTAGTGTAATAGTAGCTCAGGGTCAAACATATTCTGAACTGTGCAGAATTTTTGCTTAAAACTTTAGTGCTAACTTTGAAAATTAACATTGTTTTTTTGTTTAGCAAAATATGTCTTTAAACAAGGATGGATTTTAACAAACTCAGAAAATAATCCCTGCCTATTCATCTATAACTCATTTCAGTTTTAAAGTTGGGGATGGTGAAAAACGCTCTCCTCTCCTCTGTCTGGAGTTTGGCAACAGAAATATGATAACAGAGTAGATCTGCACTGTCGTTCAGCGGCTTTGAATGTTATCAGCTTATTAAATGGCCATTATTAGCTGTTATTATCCCCATAGGTTGCATTAAGACTGTCCCCCTGTACCTCCTAGTAGGTTTAAAGGTACCTTGTTATTGCTGTTAATATGCTATATCTAAAACAAGAAGCTTTTTTTGTTAGCTTTCTTTAACCCTTTTCCTAAACCTAACCTTAAACCTGACCCAGAGCACTGACCCTAAACTTAACCCCCTGACACGTGACCCTTAACCTAACTAACCCCTGACCCTATTATCAGCGATAAGAACAAAGCCTACTGGGAAGTACAGGAGGTACAATCTAAACACAGCCTATGGGGATGATAACAACTACTGTAATAACGGCTATTTAACTGTGGCTGTGGCTGAGTGGTTAGAGCAGTCGTCCTCCAATGCAAGAGTTGGGGGTTCAAATCCACCAGCAGTCACATGTCAAAGTGTCCCTGGGCAAGACACTGAACCCCTCATTGCCTCTGATGTGTGTCCCATTAGTGTATGAATGTGATCTAAAAGCACTGCTTAGTCTCTTTAGAATGATTTGTTCAATTAGCTTTGTAGAGATCTAGTAGAGTGCTGTATGAATGGGTAAATGAGGCACAAATTGTAGTGTAAAGCGCTTTGAGTGTCTTGATAAGATAGAAATGAGCTATATAAGTACAGTCCATTTACCATTTGCCATTTAATGGCTGATAACATTCCAAGCAGGTGTGTCATTGGTATGTATGAGAGTGAAGAGGCATCTCTGACCCTGAATTAAAAGTACTTTAACCCAGTCCCTAAAGGCAAGGCCAAACTGGCTCCTAAAACATGACCCTTGTCCCCTGACTTAACCATATGAGGCCACAGTCACCACTTTCCATTTAAACCCTGGAGGATGCCACTTTGTATCCCCCTCCACTGTTAAGTGCAGCACACTAAATGTCCATACAAATGTCCAATTGTTTTGTTGTTGTTGTTGTTGTTGTTGTTGTTTGTTCTGACATGGTCTTCCACGGCATGTTCAGGACTTCGGTGTTGGATTATCCAATCTGAATGTTCTCCAAAAGGGGAGATTGATCTGCAGCTGCAGTTAGCTTTCATGGATGCCTTCCTTCAGTGTCCTGCTGCTAAAATATGTCACCTCCATCTGGGTGTCTCTTTGGGAACATCAGCCGTGGGGCCCCTGATGAGAGATTTGTTGGTATAACTCGATTAGGCTCCAGGATGGATGACATTTTGGCAGAAAGACAGTCAGGAGCACCCAGGGAGCCGCTGGTTCTTCTCCTTAACCTCTCCTCAGGAGGCAACAATTAGTGGTCGTAATTGGCGAATTATCCATGTTGCAGCAAGTTTTCCCCACTTCCGCTCACTTTCTGTGGTTCGTGGGTGGAATTGAAGCCAGGAAGCTGAAGATTCATGCAGCATCTCTGATCAGTCGCTCGACCTGAGTGTATTATTTTAGTTGTGGTCTATGAAATCAAACAAACTGAATTTGAGAGACTTTTTACACAGGGATGGGGTGACCATGGTGGCAGCCTTTTCTTATTTTTCTTTGTTTCCCTTCGTTCTGTGCTCCAAGTTCAGAAAGGATAATTCAATTAACTCTACCAAGGCCTGCGTTTAAAAGCCTTGGCCTTTTTGCCAGAGAGATTTGCATCATAAAACTTTTCCAGACAGCTGAAGGTCCTCTGATGTTGTATAGCCTACTTTCAACAACACTAAGATTGCGACGACATCTGCCCACATGTGTTCCCATGGAAATGTTTTGTTACTGTTAATAGATAATACCTTGTGACCTCTAAATTATTGTTGCAGAAAATTAGAATGAACGTGAACAGAAGCTCATTCAAAGGAACAGAGTTTCTCAGTTTGACTGCAAGAGAAATTTGACTCTGGAATAAAGGCCATTTACGCTTTGGTTTTCTTGTTCTGTTCTGAATCAGATTTAAACATTTCTGAGGCAGAAATCTTTTAAATCTTGAAATATTTATATTGATTTTTATAAACATCAAATACATTTATCTTGATTTTAATATTGCCCATTAATACATCTGAATACAATCTGAAGTTCTGAAGACATCTTTCAGATTGTCTCTAAACTCTGAGGTTGTTTCAGTTTCCTCTCAGTCAGTTCCATTGAGCTTCTTGTCTCAGGTGACCTTTGACCTTCCACGCATTGTTGATTTAGTCTGACGTATTCAAGGTGTAACCATCGGTGCCCCCGCCTCGGTCCATGACCCCCTCACTCCTCCATGAACAAGTAGTCTGTGTCCGGGCCCACTTGGCTGGAAAAGTTGCTTACAGTGAGTGGACAGTTTTTTTATTTTTTTATTATTGTAAATGTCTAACCCCAGGAGAAGATTGGAGAGCAGAGTAGAAGGAGTCCTAGAAGACACTTGTGCTTTCTGTCTCTTTCATCTTCTCTTTAGTTATTTGATTAACATTGTTCCAGACAGCTACAGCTCAGCAGGTCACACAAAGTCTTCACAGGGTGTGTGCGTTCAATCAGAACAACTTGTGTTTTCCAGCACTCAGTTTATTTATATAGCACCGGTTTGCAACAAATTTCAATTAAATTTTTCAATTCAGTTTATTTATACAGCGCCAAGTCACAACAGAACTCGTCTCAGGGCACTGAACAGAAACATTCATATATAAAAATAATAATTTCACATTATTTATCTGAGGAGCAGACTGCTTTGAGTTTAACTCCATCACAGAACTCTCATCTTGAGCAAGCGTGAAGGGGACAGTGGAAAGGAAAAACTCCCTCATGAGGAAGAAACCTTTAGCAGAACCAGGCTCAGGACAAACGGCCATCTGCTTCGAGTGGCTGGGTTTGAGAGGAACAGATACACAATGGCAGATCAAGAAACCTATGTTAACATAGAAATGAAAACTATTCAATTGTAACAATTAATTTAAGGAAATTAGGTCAATTTGTGGGCAGCACGGTGGCGCAACTGGTAGAGCTGCTGCCTCTCGGCGAGCAGGTCCCTGGTTCAAACCCCGGTCCAGGGGCCCTTCTGGGTGGAGTTTGCATGTTCTCTCCGTGCATGCGTGGGTTTTCACCGGGTACTCCGGTTTCCTCCCACTGTCCAAAAACATGCATGTTAGGCTGATTGGTAACTCTAAATTGTCCCTAGGTGTGAGTGAGAGAGTGAATGGTTGTTTGTCTCGTGTGTCTCTATGTGGCCCTGTGATGGACTTGTGACCCGTCCAGGGTGTACCCCGCCCCTCGCACAGTGATTGCTGGACATGGGCACCAGCGACCCCCGTGACCCAAAAATGGAATAAACGGGTAAAGATAATGGATGGATGGATGGAGGTTAATTTGTCCTCTAGTAGTCTAAGCTTAAGGCAGGATAAGAAGTCAACCCTAATTGTAGGATTTATCAAAAAGGAAAGTCTTAAGCCCAGTCTTAAAACTGGACAATGTGTCAGCCTCACAGACAGAAACTAGAAGTTGGTTCCACAAGAGAGGAACCTGATAACTGAATCTTAATACACAATGCAAAATAAAAAACAAATCCAAATCACAAATCTAATTCGGATTCAAATCCAATTTAATTAGTCACTTCAATTCCAGTTTTAATATTATACATTCATATACGGTACATTATGAAATGCCAATACGTAAACGCTCATCAGAACTTCGGATCAACTAAACTTTTTATTCATTTGTTTGGACAATCAGATCATACTTTGTAAAATCCTAGAAGTGACAGATGGACCAGTTTTTTCTGCATCATTTTGGGACAAGATTTTTTAATTTTAGTAATGTTAGGCTGAAGGAAGAAAGTGATCCTGAAAAATGTATAAAGTTTGTGTAAAAGACATGCCTGGAGAGACAAATCATAGTTCTTTTCTACAAGGCCAAATAAAACCATTCAGGGTGAGTGAAAGGCTGCAGTTTATTATTATTATTATTATTATTATTATTATTATTATTATTATTATT
>NC_056500.1:17669254-17678097 GCF_014905685.2 Nematolebias whitei
TTATTATTATTATTATTATTATTATTATTATTATTATTATTATTATTATTGCTTGGGTTCAAAAACACCAAGCTTTGTGTTGTCTGATTTCAAATGCAGAAAATGCTGTGTCTGTTTAGGACTGTGCAACTAAAAGTGATGAAATTTTTTTTTGTTTTTCAGCAAGTGAAAAGATAGTAAATTAGGATTTTGATCTAGTTCCAACAACAATAAGACAATGTAAAATCAAAAATTGAATGCAACCATTTTTTTAACCCAAGCCCTATTTGAAAAATCTTAATGTTCAGTAATGAAAGATAAACTTTCTTACTTTAAAAAAAGTGTTTTTGAAAAGGTTTCATGGAACATTTGTTGTTCGCAACAACATTTGCTAAGCTAGAGAAAAAAGAAAAAAAACAATAATTATGAAGAAACTTTTTTACAGCCATCAAATTATTTAACAGTTCAAATCAAGGATTTACACAATATTTGGATTCTAATCAGTAATTTTCTGAATAGAGCTACGTCAAGCGTTGTCAGTCTACCAACTCAGATTTGATATAATTTTAGCTATTGTTGTTTCACTTTGAGTGCTGATAATGTGACTGGCATTGTCCAAAAGCCAAGTGTTGCGCAAGTGCAACAAAACATCAAGTGCGCTTGACAAAGATGATCTGCCTGAGAGTTTTGAGCAGCTTCAACACCGACAATTATTTGCATAAGTTTTGCTCCCCCACAAAAAGCCAATCCATTCATCACGTAAGCCTGGAAACATGTCCCTGACACTTGAGGTTGACCGTTAAACTTGGAAACATCTTTTGAAGAGAAATCAGTGACGTCTGTGTGGTTTAGATTCTCTCTGAAGATCAGCGCACCAAATCAGCAGCACAAAGCATGTCCCGAGGCCTCAGCAGATGGTGCTGCGGTATCCTCACACTCAGTCAGGATGTTCTCTGACAGTCATGTGTCATCCTGTAGGAATCACAACACAAAGAGTACGAGCTGGAGATATTCTTTCTCCTGCAGGGTCCAGTTCAGTTTTAATATGCCAGCAGTGAGACGCTGTTTTTGCTCCATTCTACCATTTATTGAGAGAGTGTGCTGTGATGTTAGTGATATGAACAGGATTTAGTCAAATGGGATGCACAGTTCTGCTGTGCTGAACAGCATGAGCAGGTGGATTCATAAAGGTAGAGAAATACTACCCTCTAGTGAGTTCTGCACAGTGTCACTGCAGGATATTTAAAAAATGACAGACTTAAATGGGGGTTAATAATAAATAGATGCAGGCAAAGTTAAAATTTTCCTCAAAATCAGTCTAGTCAGAATATGATAAATATATGACAGTTTATATATATATATAAAAGAAGCAACCTTTTATTTTCTGAAATATGTTGGACAAAAACACAGTGAAACTTCTTTATTCAAGGATTCAAGGTTCTTTTGTCATTCCACCTCATGTGGTACATGAGGCGGAACGAAACTGTGTACACAGGGTCCCAGTTACGTCCAACAAAAGTAAAAGTAAAACGTAAAAGAAAAACAGTAATAAGATCTAAGATATGAAGTAAGAAAAATGTTAATAAAAATACACTAAGCACTAGTAGCATAGAAACAATACATCGAACAGCAGCACGAACATGAGTCTGTGTGAGCAGATGAGCACGAATGAACACAGCAACAATGAAACAGATCAGCAGCAACATTGAAACAGATCAGCAGCAATATGAAACAGATCAGCAGCAACATGTGATTTTTCACAGTGATTATTCTGGTTAGAGATTCATGAGTCTAACAGCCTCAAGGTAGAAGCTGTTCCTCAGTCTAGTGGTTCTGCACTTAATGCTCCTCAACCTCCTTCCTGAGGGGAGCGGGGCAAAAAGTGTGTGTGCTGGGTGAGTGGGGTCCTTCATGATGCAGGTGGCCCTCTTCCTACATCTGGAGGTGTAGATGTATGTGACGGTGACAATGAGCAGCAATGCAATTATGCAATGAGTAGCAAATATAAACAGTCTTAAACATACATCTGTTTGCTAGTTAGATTTAATTTCATTAGCATAGTAAAACTTTAAATAAATCAGTTCTTAATGGAACAGGGAGAAAAATTCTGTCTGTTTTTTTTTTTTTTTTGCTGCCATATTTCAAATATAGAAAGTATGGAGATCAGATAAAACACGAATAATGATCTAAGTCATAGCAGGAAAAATATTTTTATTAGTTTTAGCTTTATTAATAACATTAGTTTAGTGAAACAGCATTATCTAAAAATAAATAAATAATAAAAAGCTTCTTAGGATGTCAAGCTTGTTGGATTTTCTGAATTTATAAAAGTCCCAAATGCTCAACAGAATGGAGGGTGAGGGAAACTAATGCTGACTGGAAAGTCTTCAGTCTCTGGTCCTCAAACAGCTCATGCAAAAAGCAAATAAATATATTACACACAAAGAGGTGCATCTAAAAAAATTGAATATTGTGAAAAGGTTCAATTGTTTTGTCAGTCACTTCAGAAAGTGAAACTCATAGTATACAGTATATTAGAAACTCATGATGTCCCACCCGAATCACCTGAGATCTATAAATGTCTCATTCCTCGAGTCCAGCCACTCCTGAGCAGACACAATGTCAGAAGAACTGTTGCTCCATGCTCCATTAGAAATCAAGTACCAGCGTCTGGAGGAAGAGTATAGAGGCCCAGAATCCTTGTTACTTGAAATCCAGAGTGAAGTTTCCACAGTCAGTGATGGTTTGGGTCCATGTCCTCTGCTGGTGTTGGTCCACTGTGTTTTCTGAAGTCCAGTCAACGTAGCATCTACCAGGACATTTTAGAGAACTTCATGTTTCCTTCTGCTGATGAACTTTATGGAGATGCTGATTTCATTTTCCCACAATGACAAAGATACCAAAAGCTGGCTGTGGCATATTCAAATTTTCTGAGATGCTGAATTTAGGTTTTTCATTATTTGTAACCCATGATCATCAAAATTACAAGAAATAAAGGCTTGAAACATTTAAATATATGTAAATATTCTATGTAATATATGAGTTTCACTTTCTGAAATAACTGACAAAAAAACATGAAACTTTTTCACAATATTCTAATTTTTTTTAGATGCTCCTTAATGAAACCACCCACCAAAATGAAGTTGGCACATTGCTTATTTGTGAAGTTATCCAGCTCACAATGTTTACATATACAGTATGGCAGCAGCCATCTGGGATTTTACATGGCAACAAAATTTTTGATGGTGAACTTTCTTACACCAAGATGCAGTCCCACACCAGAATGGAAGTCAGTACCTCACTTCCTTTTGATTATATCCAACTCACAAGACAAACACAAAAAGTTGGCAGCAATCATCTTGGATTTTGATGGGATAACCCTATAAGGAACATTTCTTATGCCTAGATGGAGCCACACACCAGAATTGAGGTCAGTACCTCACTTATTTTTCAAGTTATCATCCTCAAAGATGGCTGGATGGAGGGAATTTCCAATTCCTTCTTTACGCTTTGCGACAGGGCGACAAAAAAATTAAAAAAGAAATAAACAATTGAGATCAGATCTGGAAGTTGTAGATGCTGGTGGTATCAGGCTGCAGGTGCAGAAAACGTGAAAGCCGGTATACAGAGTTCAGCACAGACCTTTGGGACAGTCAGTAAGAAGAAGTCATTCAGGTGCAGATAGAATATGCTGGTTTTAAACTATATGTATTGACCATTGAGGGAAGCAGACCAAGAATGGGTTTATAAATAATAATAAAAAAATACTAATGTGTGAGTCCATTTTTTGGTGACTGAATCAGAAAAAAGTATTTGTTTTTAAAATAAAAACTTAGCTTCAGTTTAAGCTCATTTTATGAGGATTCCAATGTAAGGTTTAAAAGTTAAATGTTCATCAGTAATATACGTACATACTTGTACTCATTCTTGACAGTACAATATCAAAAGCAGACTGCAGATACTAGAGAGATTGAGCAAAGGTAGAACCATGGCATTAAATGACAGGATCATCAAAATAAAAATGAAACTACATTAGAAATGTTTAGACTTGAATTGTTATAGTAAATGAAAATGGGCCCAAAACAGAACCTTGCGGGACCCCTGACATGACATATAATTTGTTAAAGTACCATGAAATTTAACATATTGAGTCTTTTTAGAGAGGTAATTTCTGAACCAGACAGCAGCCTGCTCTGATAACCCAACAAAGAGCAGCAGTTGCTTCAGGATGCTATGAGCAACAGTGTCAGAAGGCTTTTGAAAGCTAAAAAAAAAAAGACCAGCACAAGATTTGATAAAGTGATTCACTTATGTCATTAACTTTTAACGATGCCGTGTTGGTGCTGTGTTTTTGTCCAAAGCCAGATTGATTTAAAGAGAGAATATTATCTTCACCTAGAATGACTTTTAGTTGG
Source organism: Nematolebias whitei (assembly GCF_014905685.2). Classification (NCBI taxonomy): domain Eukaryota; kingdom Metazoa; phylum Chordata; class Actinopteri; order Cyprinodontiformes; family Rivulidae; genus Nematolebias; species Nematolebias whitei. The sequence goes on from NC_056500.1 coordinate 17,673,649, forward strand.
TTAATTAGTAACCCTTCAAGAACCTCTGACAAAACAGATAAATGGGTCTATAATAGTTGAGATAAGTAGGGTCTCCTCCTTCTAACCGAGGAAGTACATAAACAGATTTCCAAACTTTTGGGATGACATTTTTATTGAGAGTGAAAATGATTGGTTAAGGTTTTGCAATAAATTGTCTGCAGAGTTTTGAAAATATGATTCAAAATTATTTGAACCTGTAGGTTTTTTTTGTGTGTGTGTGTGTTCAGTGAAATGAGACCTCGGCAAACTGCAAAGGAAACAAAAATCAAAGGACTGATCATTAATAGCAATTCAATTGGTCACGCCAGATAAAAGTGAGGCTTTTAAAGTGTTGGGATAGATTAATTACTCTGAGAGCCAAAGAACAAAGGGGAGCTTTGTGTCTGATGCTGTAGACTCTCCCTCAGAGGTCTGACGTCAGACAAGAAAATGCAGGTAGTGAAAATGTTCTGCAGTTCCAGCCCATCAAAGCTTCATTAAATGAAGAAAAGAAAAAAAAAAAAAAAAAAAAAAAATATATATATTCTCAGTGAATATCAATTCATCAGAAACAGAAGAGTTGTTATTTGGTTGATGTTTAACCTCTTATCATGACTTAAATAATTAAAAGCAGATGTTAAACAGGAAAAAAAGATGATAGAATCACTCACAGAATTAACCTTTACAGATACAGAGATCAATGTAGTTGTGTCACATTAGCCTAAATGTTCAAAGCTATAAAAAGTTGATTTTACTGTGTCTGGAATCAATTTGGCATGGCTAATATTTTAATTTTAATGATTTTCCTTTTAATAAAGCAGGTAAACCTTACTTGCAAGTAAAGTATTAAACCACTAGATGGCAGCAAAACACAGATTTTCAAACCTGGCCTGCTGGGCTCATTGGTTTCTTTTGAGCTTCTCTTACTCTGGTCAAAATAACCACAAAATTACACCTTTTTAGTTTAAAGGAGTAGCACAAAAAAAATATTAACAAACTCTGCCTTTTTAAACATCCAGGTAAAAATGTATGAGATCATTTGACCACTCCTCTTAAAATAATAACTGGAGTTTTACTTTGTCAATAGAGCAATTTCAGCTGTTGCACTAAATGAATAAAAAAATTAATAAATAATGGTGACTTAACAACCTAGATATTTAATTTAAAAAAAATGTACATTCTTATTAAGAAAAAAATGTTAAATAGAACAAGTCTGCCTTAAAACACTAAAATAATACTTTGATCAAGTTTAGAGAGCTTATCAGAAGAAGGACACATCACTGTTACTGTTACAGTTTGTGTCAGTGGAAAGGACAAACTGACCTGACATCAGAATGTGTTCAGACTCATAATCTACATATATTCTGCTGCACCCAGTGAAGGTGTGTCATTAAATGTCATCCAGTCATAACTACATATTTTAGTGGAGTTCCTAAGGCTGAGTTCAGAAACTAAAGAGTAAAAATCATTAATATTGTCCCAGTAACTGCTTTTTAACACCTGAGCACAAATTAAATCAAAGCTAATTTATTTATATAGCACATAGACTAAAAAATATAGATTAAAACATAAACTAAAACTAATAAAAGAAGCAGTGAATAAAAAAAACAAATAAATAAACAAACTCTCTCTCAACGCCAGTGAGTACATGAGACTTAAAAACATCAAGTGTCAAAGCCCGTCTGATATGAAGAGGCAGCTGGTTCCACAGTTTGGGAGCTACAACCGAAAATGCATTATGTTAAAACGCGTGAATCGAAACATATTTTTAATTGTTTCTCCACATTTTCAGACAACAGGAAGTATAACATTTGAGTCACAAATAAAAAAATAAAAAAGCACAATGAGAAATGTTGTTGACAACTAATGAGGCCAAAACTCACAGAACGATGAGTCAGTCACTGCTAATTAAATCCCTCGAGTTACAGGATTAAAGGATACTGAAAAAAACATCTGGTTAAAACAGGGCATGTCTTTGTGGTTCATCTTTACGAGCGGGAATGTTACGTTGTAATTGATTTAATTAAAGCTGACTTCATAAGGAGGAGTGAAAACACTGCTCGTAGAATGTGTGATTAATTGTACAAAAATAAAGTTAAGAAAATGTACTAAAAGCGCAACAACAAACTATCATCTGTAAAATAAGGAACATCTCTCATCACATCAATTCACATAAAAAATGGCAGGTTTTTGTTTTTAATTTAAATTAAAAAAAAATAATATATATCCCTGTTTTCCAAGTCTATCCAATAAGAAAAAACGAACTCAATAATTCTTTACATAAAAACAATTAATTTAGCATCTTTTATTGTAGCTTTTATCATCTCATCTCTTCATTTTTGTGTTTACACTCAGTAAAGCTCTTAAATCTCAGCTGTCGCATTTCTTAACAAAAAAGTCAGCTTGTCAGGTCACTCCAGGTCACACAACATTAATTACCGTATTTTTCGGACTATAAGGCACATTATCAATGAACGGGTCTGTTTTCATACATAAGGTGCACTGGATTATAAGGAGCATTAAGTGAAACAAAACAGCCAGATATGTCAAATTTATTCAACTCATTCACAATAACTCTCAACATTGTTCAGTTGTACCACATTAAATCGGTTCGAGGTCAGTAAGCAGAACCAGAATTAATACATAAGGCTCACTGTTGATTTTTGAGAAAATTAAAGGATTTTAAGTGTGCCTTACAGTCCAAAAAATACAGTAACACGTTGGAATGACTTTTAAAAAGATATGTTTAAATGATGACTAAAAGTTACACTGTTAAGTTTGTTTAAGACCTTTTTGACAAAGAAAAGATCAAAATAGGAGGGTTATTTTCAATTATACTGCCTATTCATTTATAAAATTTATTATGCAAGTCAATAGTTAGTCGTTTCAGAATAAGTTACATTGTAAAAATTTACAAAAGTACTAAATAATTAGAAAACTTTTGTTTTTCTGTTCTAGTAGTACTTTATAAATATTCAGGCTAAAACTGTTATTCAGATGCCACAAATTGAAAAGGATGTCTTGTTATCCAGTGTAACAACTGTAAGCCGCATTCTCTTTTTAGACCTAACTCATTAAGCTTATTTTGTTGGGTGGCCGGGCTCAGCCTCGTGAGGAGCTCTGTCATCTGGGGGGAGCTCGGAGTAGAGCCGCTGCTCCTCTGTGTCAAAAGAATCAGTTGAGGTGCCGAGCATTTGATTAGGATGCCTCCATTTAGAGGATTTCTGGGCAAGTCTCACTGGTAGGAGGCCCAGAGGAAGACCCAGAACTTGCTGGAGGGATTGTATATCTCTGTTCTGGGAACACCTTGGGGTCCCTCAGGATGAGCTGAGAAGTGTGGCTGGGGAGGAGGATGTCTGGGTTTCTCTTTTGGACATTTTACCTCCATGAGCCAATTACAGATAAGGTGTAAAAGATGAAGATGGAGCTTTAAATTTATTATTTTCAGATTAAAAAATAAAGTAGAATTATTTTTTAACTAAAGGCTTGGCAGTCAATGCTGTGTCAGCCTGTGTTTGAGCCCAGGTTGAGTCAAGAAGGAAATTTGCACTGAAACTATTGCCAAATCATCGGAGTTTAATCACTGTGGTGACCCAGCCAAAAGAAGAAACAGTTACTGTTTATTGTTTTAATCACTGATTGTAATATATATATATATATATATATATATATATATATATATATATATATATATATATATATATATATATATACATATATCCATCCATCCATTTTCTTCCACTTATCTGGGGTCGGATCGCGGGGGTATAGCAGCCTAAGTAGGGAGGCCCAGACTTCCCTCTCCCCAGCCACTTGGTCCAGCTCCTCCGGGGGGGATCCCAAGGCGTTCTCAGGCCAGCCGAGAAACAAAATAGTCCCTCCAGCGTGTCCTGGGTCTTCCTATGGGTCTCCTCCCGGTGGGACGTGCTTGGAGCACCTCACCATGGGGAGGCCTCCAGGAGGCATCCTAATCAGATGCCCGAGCCACCTCATCTGGCTCCTCTCGATGTGGAGAAGCAGCAGTTCTACTCTGAGTCCCTCCCAGATGACTGAGCTTCTCACCCTATCTCTAAGGGAGAGCCCAGACACCCTGCAGAGAAAACTCATTTCGGCCGCCTGTATCCGTGATCTCATTCTTTCGGTCACATCCCAAAGCTCATGACCATAGATGAGGGTAGGAACGTAGATGACCGGTAAATTGAGAGCTTCACCTTTTAACTCAGCTCTCTCTTCACCACGACAGACCGGTACAGCGCCCGCTTCACTACAGACGTTGCACCTATTCGCCTATCCATCTCACGCTCCATTTTTCCCTAATTCGTGAACAAGACCCCGAGATACTTGAACTCCCCTTTTCTGGCTCATTATTTATTTATTTATTTATAATGAGCCGGAAAAGGGTAGAGTGCCCTCTCCGGGTCGGGGAGGAGGTCCTGACCCAAGTGGAGG
>NC_056500.1:17678497-17762509 GCF_014905685.2 Nematolebias whitei
TATATATAATTATTATTATTATTACAGTATTATTTTTATATCTTGGAGGTTCTACTAATACCAAACTGATATGGAAAATGTAAAAATGCACACCAAACAAAAGCTGGAGCTTAGTAAAACTGTCTGGCTGGAAGTGCCAGAAGAGATTATAGAGGGCACCAGTGGGGTGGCCTACAAAGTGAAGGGGGTGGCCATTGCCATCCCTGGTCTCTCCTTGGTGGAGCCACTGTTTTTCCAAATAGTTTAATCTCATTTGAAAATATTTCATTTCCTGCATTTTAACATTGCAACACAATCCTAAAAAAAATGGCCATTCCTTCTTCTGAGGCTCATAATTTTTTTCTGTAGTTTTCCATATAACTTTTTCTTATTTGTTAATAAGAGGAACATTATTTTTTCAACTATTAGACTTTTATTAATATAAAAAAAGATCAGTTAGATTGTCTCCACATTGTGTAGCCAGCACCAGAATTTTGTTTGAAAAAGTATAAAAGAACTGGTTCAGCTCCTGACCAGATCAATGCTCAGCTGGTCTAAAGGTCAGTGACTGAAACCTTTAGTTACTTTACAGTTTATCATTCATTCATTAGTAAACAGTTACAAAACACACATGAACTCTTCAGCTAAATCACCTTTCATTTTATTTTAGTAAAATAAAATAAAATAAAAAATCCAGAAGTTTTGAGTCACATCATCATTTAATTATCGATCTGACATGAGTGGATTAAAAGATTAGCGTCTCAACAGATTTTTTGATGTATTGCAGACCTGCGAAAAGTCTTTTTGATCTTAAAGTTAAACTAAAAGCAGGTTAAAGTTGTCGTATCTGTTCTTTTGGTTATAATTTGTTTCTGTTTTTCCCATGAGAAATGGAGGTTTTACAACAGGACTCTTCTCCATGGGAATAGTGGGAAAGAAAGTGACCTCCAACAACCTTGAAGGTTGCATCAGAAATGTATCTATGATCTTTCCTCTTGCATGTTGTCTTACTTACTTAGTATATGTTTACTTACTTATAATCTTCAAGGAATAAACTTTCCCAGTGATTATGTTCAACCTTTCATCAAAGATTAACCTAATCACCAACAAACTGGTCTGTTTACTATGGCCCCGCCCACTGAGCGGATTAGCCAATAGGAACACGCGGCCAGCTCTCACCCGCACGCCTCAGTCATCGTGAGGAAGTTTCTCTTGGCAGTCAGAGCCGCTTGGGTCAGCTAAATGTAACTTTTTTTTTACTTGTTAAAACGTAATTGCGTCAAAATGTCAGATTCTGAGCCGCTCCCTGATGAGGAGGAGAGGGAATTTCAAAAGCTCGTAGCTCAAATCGGAGGAAAGGAGCGCATTTATCTGGTCAGCGACGCCTGCAGCGGCAGAAAGAAGGTGGACGGAGATGACGTGGGGATTTTTCAGGCGTTCATCCGTGACATGTTTCACAACAGCAGCCCTGCGATCAGGACAGGACAGGCCCGTGGATGCGCCGAGCAGACAGAGACTGGTGAAAGCAACGAGATCCCTTTAACAGTGAGGAGCAGGGATTTGGCTGCGGAGGACGGAGAGAAGGAGCAGCGGCCAGGCGGCAAGAATCAAAGAACGGCGACAAAAAACGGCAACATTTACAGCTCCAAGCGAGCGATAGACTCCCCTGTCATCGTATTCATCTTCAGACAGGCATTCATAAGCAAAGGTTCAAACCAGGCGTGCCTCAAAGAGATCCTGAAGGACGTAAAGGCACGTACGAAACGTGCCTCTGTCACCCGGACGCCAGCTCTGATTGGATTGGTACACGCGACGCAGGAGAGCGCGGAGACGCGTCAGTGCGCGCAGGTCCTGGAGAGCATGATGCGCTTCGTTTTCCACAAACATTCACCTGAAACCATATGGGTGGACTGTTTCATCCCCATGGCGGAGGCCAAAATACTGAGCATCAAGAAAAACATCAGCAGAGCTGTTCACGCATCACAAGCAGCAGGTGTAACAACCATGTCCATGCAACATGGTTAGAATCTTGATATGTGCCTGAGTCATTGCTAAAACATGTAGTTGCAATCAGTTAATTTTAATATTTTATCATGTAGGTCAGTTTGTGTGACACTCACAAGACCATACATTTTTGCCCCCATTTTCCCCCCTTCTGCTTTCCTGGAATGTCTAGTAGCTCCCAAAGTCTGTGGAACAAAGGGAGCATTCATGAAACGCCCAGGCGGTCAGATATGCTGCCAAGCTGTTAAATGCTTGTTATTGCTTTTCAGGTAATACCGGGGACAGAAGGAACCAGCCTTTGTGGCCATTCCAATGTTGCTTCAGGCCTCAGGGAAGAGAAGCCAGAGGCCAGACCAACAACTCTTCCAACTGCAGGCAAAAAGGTAGCAGTCCTCACCAAAAAATTTGTCCAGGCTGACTGAGCTGGACTCAATAATTTCCTTTGCCATAAAATGTTTTTTTTTTCTTCTTCCCCCTAGCTATTTCATTATCTTGCATTTTTCAGAGCTTCCTGCATACTATGGGAGAAAAACACTCGTTGGAATAGCTTTTAATTAGATCCTATGATATGATCCTATGCACCAAATCAGAAAGATCTGTTAAGTTTGCAGTAAGTCAATAAAGATAATAGACAATTTTATGTTAAGGGAGCAATCTGCTGTCTCAATGTACTGCATTTTCCCCCCTTTTTATTTCCTTTAGCTAGATTGATGGTTAGTTTAAGCAGAGTTAAATGAGACAGATTAAAATAAATGAAACAACTTAACAGCAACCTGAATTGTCATAAAATAACTTTTGTCAGATTGTCTACAACTGTATCATTCTTCTCAAAATGAAGTTTCCATGTATTTCGGTGTTTCAAACATTTCAGGTGAAGCCGGAAGTGAAGAAGAAGGCCTCCCTCTAAAACACAAAGTCTTCACTGCTGAGCCACATGTGAATAAGTTGGCAACGAATGTTGGGACACAAGACCGACTGTAGACGTATTGCTGTGGACAATTATGTTTTCTCTGAGGAAACAAAAATAGTGGTGTAACACAACCTCATTACACTGGTTTATGGTGGGAAACTAATCATCTGAGCCAAAAAAAATTTGTCTTGAATATTGCTGCTTAACAGAATGTGTTCAATATTTACTGACAAAACAGATAATTGTATTTGCAGTCTTATTACCTTAACACTACTTTCCCACCAGGCTTTGAACACTCATGGGGAAATGTGTACATTACCTTATTAAACATTATCAGTACTGTAGGAGGCGAGTTGGTGCTTTACAAACAAAAAGCATAATCAAGAATACAACTGAAGAACTCTGGGCCAATTGGGCAGACTGTTCATCGGGAATACAAGCCATGAAAACATGTGTTTTAAAAGGCCCTGTTATAACTTATGCCTTTATTACTGAACCTGTCCATGAAAAGTGTATTTTTAAAATATAAACTTGGGCTTATGTCCATACATTTATTTTAATAATATTTTTTAGTTTGTTGAAGTATTTGAGACTACTATTTACACTGATATGAAGAAGCTACCTGCACAAAAGTCACTGCAGATCATTGAGTTTTGGATTTTTAGTACATACGTATATATATATATATATATATATATATATATATATATATATATATATACACACACACATCATTTTAATCCTAAACTTATATGAGTATACCAGTAGTTCAGAGAAAAATTGTTTCTCGCCAAAATGCAATACATTGCAAACACTGGTAACTTTTTTAATATTTATTAAGGATGTTAGTTTTTTTGTCATTTTAAATAAACTTGTTCTAACTTGTGTGAATGTTCTGTTTTATTCTTTAAAAGTTCTGCTGTGTTTTCTCATAAACGAACGTTCATGCCTGTGTGGTTTAACTTTAAAAAATGCATCCACTATTACCGTGTTGTGCATTTATGCATGAACACCATCGTGCCTTTTGATTAACGTATTTTTTCATTCAAGCTTTGTTTATACAGGTTAGTCTCATTGAGCTACTAGGACTCATTGACAAGAGACCTGTTTTAAACAAATGAGATACAGACGTCAATAGACAATCATATAAAAAGCATAGGCTATAAAATGAAAAGTAAATAGAAGAAATTATATAAAAGGAAACAAAAAACCCAGCTACATTATAAAGTGATGTAAAAGGTTAAAAACAGGAACATGTCTGCATTTTTTTTTTTTTTTTGCCATGAACTTAATTGTTGTTTAAAATCCTTAAGTGAGGTAAAGGTCGAGAGCTTCAGATCTTTTTGCAAGGTGTTCCAGGAAACAGGAGCGGAGTAAGAGAAGGCCCTTGTGCCTGTTTGGTCGCACTGAGGGTACACTGCAAGTAATTATGTCCTGTATATTAGTATTAGCATACTGTATTTCCTCTCTGAAACATTTTAGTGTGAGTTGCTAAAATATTCAGCATGTATTGTGTGCTGGCTTTAATATAGTCTCGGTTTTTGTTTTGTTTTTTTAAATCTGCAAAGTTAATATAACTTGAAGAGGGGTGATGAACAACACTGGCACTTTTCTGTGGGGATTTTAGGCAAAGCTTTATGGTAGCCCACCTTATGCCGCTTTTAAAACTATTCGTGTTCTAATTTATTTCAATAAAAATAATCTTGTCTATATAAACTTTAATGTTATAAGTAATTTCTATAACATATAGCGAAATATTCCATTTTATATAACAAAGTAAACGCTGTGAAATGTTTTACGTCGATTTTTAGTTAGGCGCACGCTAGGCCAGCCAATTGAAAGGTCCTTCAGAAGGACCTGCATTAAAAAAAACAAAAAAACTAGCTTTGGTTGCGTTAATGCCGCTGCTGAGCATTTACAGATACTGTAACTCATAAATTTTGATTGAAAAGACCACCGTTCAACGAAAGTAGAGGTGAAGAGATATTTGATTATAAAACACAACCATGATAACATCCGCCGGTAAGTCTGAAGGCCTGTTTTAGTTTTATAGCCGTAACTAGCTAGCTGCCATTGATTTAGCTGAGTCACAGAGTGGTGGAGTTGTCAGTCAGTCGTTCACTACTGAAAGTATATAAAATGTTCATTAAGTCTAGATGTACAAGACGTGTTTTACATAAACAGTACATGTAGTTTCCTCAAATATGTCATCAAAAACAAAAGATATAGAAATGAACGCGCCTTCAATCGTGTGTCAGCAATGACTAGAAATTGTGATAACTTATTTTATTTCAATAGAAAGAAAGAGATTGATTTTCACTTTGTAGCTACATTAAGACTTGTGTAATTTTTTTTACATATAGAAACCCATATTTTTTCTAAACAAGTAGATGATAATTCAACAGATTATATTCTCTTGCTTATGATGTTGTGTAGATTAGGTAAAACTAGTCTAAACATATGATGTATTTAACTGTTTTGATTCGCTTAAACTAAGGCTTGGGATATTTTGAATGCATACATGAATAAAACATGTCACGTTAATGGTTGCATTTCTGTTTATATTTGTCTTTAAAGCTGGGATCATTTCACTTCTTGATGAGGAGGAGCCACAGCTCAAGGTAAAAAATATGTTGCTCTACACAAACTTGACGCCATTGTGAATGACTTCTGGGCTGAGATTTCAGGATCTGTAGATAAAATGTAGGCCAGGTAAATGAGGATGGTGCTACTTATGTTAGTGTTGCTTTTTCAATACTAGTGAACTGATAATAAAGATGAGAACATTGTCTCATGATATTTTTCATAAGAAACTAGTGTTAAAAGTCCCAAGTGTTGATAGGAAACCAAAAAAACAACAGCAAACAAACAATATTTTACTAATTAATGTTTGTCATTATTGCACAGAAATGTGGGTATATATTTGATGAGTTAAGTGTAAGAGAAGTTGCACCAAAGACAGTTTTAAGTGTGTGAATAAACACTTAAGCAATATATTTGTTTTACTTTTAGGAGTTTGCTCTACACAAACTTGACGCCATTGTGAATGACTTCTGGGCTGAGATTTCAGGATCTGTAGATAAAATGTAAGTATTACTGATAAGTTTGGAGATTATATATTTTATATATATATATATATATATATAGCAATGTAACAAAGCAACAACAACCAAGGTTGATAGTTTTTTGTCTGTTGTGAAGCAAATGGTTAGTTTAAATACAGTCTGAATTCAGGACAGTACAGACACATTAGATGTACCGGTAAGTGAAAATATGTAAATAACAGCAGTATGAGATGTTGCTTTACAATCACAAATTCAGTGCGCTGTTCTCAAAAACATTATACACAATTAAATAGAACTTTAGATTACATTTGACCTTGTCTCAAAATATGCTTAGAAAAATAAGATAAAGAAAACATGGATTTAATCATACAAAAAAACACAAATGGCTCTTCTCATTGCTGTTTTTTCAGTTATATGAACTAGCTCTTCTTGATTTCACAGTGAAGTCCTGTATGAGGATGAATCTTTTCGAAGCAGAGAATTTGCAGCCCTGGTGGCCTCTAAGGTGTTCTACCACCTTGGAGCATTTGAAGAATCTTTAAATTATGCTCTTGGTGCTGGAGATCTTTTTAGTGTCACCGATGACTCAGAATATGTGGAGACCATCATTGGTGAGTGATGAAATGGGATTAGTTTTTTTCAATTATTTAATTTTACACATTAAAGTTTAATCACAGTGACTTTCTGATGGGCTGGGATAGCCAATACTGTAGTTTCATGACTTACTCTCTTTTTTTGTCCAATACAGCCAAATGCATTGACCACTACACCAAGCTGCGTGTAGAAAATGCTGAGCTGTCAGAAGATGAGGAGAAAAAGAACATTGACCCTCGTCTGGAGGGCATCGTCAACAAGATGTTCCTGCGTTGCCTAGATGACCACAAGTACAAGCAGGCCATTGGCATTGCCTTGGAGACCAGGCGTCTCGACATGTTTGAGAAGACCGTCCTTGAATCAGTCAGTATCTTCAGTCATTCACTGCTTTGTCTGCCTAAAGATTACTAATCGTTTAAAATAAAATGATGGGTTTTTAATGCCACATTCATAAGGCCTGGAGCCAGTGCAAGCTTCTTGCATGCCTTTAATGATAAAACTCTTAAATAAATGTTGTGAAAATTTGCCTAATTTCAACTGAGAGAGCCATTACAAACCGTTCGTATAACAGATTTTTCTTTTTCCCATTTCAGAATGATGTGAGTGGCCTCCTTGCCTACAGCCTGAAGGTCTGCATGTCCCTCATGCAGAACAAAAAGTTTCGTAACGACGTGCTACGAGTGCTTGTCAAACTCTATATGAACTTAGAGAAGCCTGATTTCATCAATGTTTGCCAGGTAACTACGGATTGTAACGCTATTTTTATACATCAGCCTATTTATAATTGTCTCATTAGCTCAAGTTACATTTTTGTAAAAGATTATGTAAAACGTTGTTTTTCTTACCTACATTATAAAGTTATTTAAAAAAAAAAAAACAATTTAATACATGAGACAGACTTTTTTTATTCTTTATTTATCAGAAGAAAAATATCCAAAGATGTAATTTATTTGTTTGTTGGAAAAACTCAGTCATGCTACTTTAGATTATCACAAGTTCAAGTATGTTATATAGTAACAATAATGATTAATTGTTTTGCTCCAGTTTCACAAAATTTGACTAGAATTGTCAGAGCCCAAAATCCTTCTCTAATAATTTTTTTGTTTTGTTTTGTTTTTCCCCATTGTAGTGTCTGATATTCCTAGACGACCCACAGGCTGTGAGTGACATCTTGGAGAAGCTGGTAAAGGAGGACAACCTGCTAATGGCCTACCAGATCTGCTTTGACCTCTATGAAAGTGCCAGCCAGCAATTCCTGTCCTCAGTCATCCAGAACTTGCACACTGTTGGAACACCCATCCCTGCCGTGCCAGGTTCCACAAATACAGGCACTGTTCCTACATCAGACAAAGACAGGTGGGAACCGGTTAAAAATAAAGACACACCTGCTGTCATGTTCACAAAGGTGTTGTGTAGCTTTTACTATATTTTTTTCTTAATTAGGCTAATTTATTTTAGGCAATTTCCTGTTGTAGCATTTTTATGAAACTGAGTTATTAATAGTCAAATTCAAAACACTGCAGGTAAATTATGCCTTCATTATACAGGACATTAAACTGTCCAGAAAAAAAAAATGACAAGGTGAGATAATAATGACATTATTTAACCTTAAGAGCTGTATTCTTTAGTAGACATCTATTGTAAAATCACTGTGAAATCAAACTTTAACTCTTTATAAAATGGCTTAAACTGATTCTCATTTAATTCTCATTTTCAAACTAATTTGACCAATCAATTGTAAACCTGATACTATTATAACTTAACTAAAGCTCTTTTGGGGGATGTTACAGTGATGCAATGGAGACGGATGAAAAGGCTGGCAGCTCACCGGCTGGAAAGTCAGCAGAAGCAGTAAGTGTTTTGGATTGTTTTGATTTACATGTATTTTTTTTTTACAACCCGTCTAAAGCAACCTGCAATTATCTTGTCCTTGTCTCGGTTTCTATGACTTTTTGTAGAAAGACGAGCCCAAAGACCAGAACGCCAAGATGATTAAAATTCTCAGTGGGGAGATGGCCATAGAGCTGCACCTGCAGTTTCTAATTCGAAATAACAACACGGATCTCATGATTCTTAAAAACACAAAGGTGAAATATAAGCCATGAGTTAGATGGATAACTTTGAGAACAGAAACATTTGTTCACATAATCGAATTGTTTCAAGTTAACTCATTTTGTGATCTTCCTCCCCTTCCCTTGTTACTACAGGATGCAGTTCGAAACTCGGTGTGTCATACAGCCACGGTTATAGCAAACTCTTTTATGCACACAGGAACCACAAGTGACCAGTTCCTCAGGTAACGGTGTAGACAAATTTTTTTTTTTTATAATACGCCTACATTTTCAACGGGTCTTAAACCTAAAATTTATTTGTTCTTGCAGAGAAAATTTAGAATGGCTCGCAAGAGCCACCAACTGGGCAAAGTTCACTGCCACAGCAAGTCTGGGTGTCATCCATAGGGTAAATATGCCATTACAATACGAAATACAAAATAAACTTTAGGATTTAAAAAAAGTGATTTATTTATGTCAATCTGGTGTTTATTTTAGGGTCATGAGAAAGAGGCGCTCCAGTTAATGGCCACCTACCTGCCCAAAGACACATCACCTGGCTCTGCCTACCAGGAGGGAGGAGGCCTGTATGCTTTGGGACTTATTCATGCCAATCATGGTGGGGACATTATCGATTACCTGCTTGGCCAGCTCAAGAATGCCAGCAATGATGTAAGTTGTTTTTAAGTGTCAAATAACTTTTTAAACATTGTTTTTGATGGCATGTCTTTAATTAATTTTTTTTCACAGATTGTTCGTCACGGTGGTGCTCTCGGTCTGGGTTTAGCTGCACTGGGCACAGCCAGACAAGATGTTTATGACCTGCTCAAGTCAAACCTTTACCAAGATGATGCTGTCACTGGTAGGTTTTTGGCAACATGATTAAACAGAAAAGTTTTCTAAACACCACAGTTGTTACCCAAGTTTGTACTTGCAGTTCTGCCTACAAAACAAAAATACTTCAAAAATGAGAACCCTTTTATCTTTTGTATTTGTATGTTTTTTATGTACATGGTCGCTTCACATTGTTTGTAGAAGAAAAAAACTAAATGAGCTGACGATTTACTATCGCCTCTCAGGTGAAGCTGCAGGTTTGGCTCTTGGTCTGGTCATGCTGGGTTCTAAGTCAGCCCAGGCAATCGAGGACATGGTGGGCTATGCTCAGGAGACACAACATGAGAAGATCTTGCGTGGCCTTGCGGTGGGAATCGCCATGGTCATGTATGGACGCATGGAGGAGGCTGACGCCCTCATTGAAAGCCTCTGCAGAGACAAGGTGTGACTGAGAAGCATTGAGTGCAAAGTTCATCACAAGAACAGAGTTGCTTTGTTCTTAAAAACAATAAGTGCTGCCTAAACGTAAAACACACAAAACAAACTTGAAACATTACTGGGAGAGAAGGAAGTTGTGAAGATCTTAAAAGGCCATTGTTCTTTTTTTTTAGGTTCACTACATACTTGTTTCATGTATCGTGCACTCTCTGAACTCTGTAGAAGGTTGTTTATCTCATCTCACATGTGACGCTGTTTGTCTGTGCCGTTTGCCAGGTTTTATTTTAAATGGGGAAATGACTGGACCCATGTTGATGTTAGTTTTGCATCCACACACACAAAGCCTCAAAGCTCTGCTTTCTTTCATTGTCAATGGTAGGACCCCATCTTGCGGCGATCTGGTATGTACACTGTGGGAATGGCCTACTGTGGCTCTGGGAACAACAAGGCCATCCGCCGCCTGCTGCACGTTGCTGTGAGTAATTTTATTTAGTCATTTTTGGCCCTTCTATTAGAAAAAGTCTAGGTTTATCACACCATCAGTAACACAGATGTCAACCTCCAGTGTTGAAGTGCTCACTTTATAATTTATGCCGTATAGTTAAAGGATCTAAAATTGTTCATTTCTGTTGGAAACCGATAATTAAGAAATATTTTTCACATGGAAAAAGCACCGCCGCCCCAAGATTTTTATATATATATAGTTATTAATTTAAGTCAAGGACGGCACCTGCACTGATCGTTTTCATGTTGCAAGTATTCATTTGTCCTGCAGGTGTCATTGTGCCCTATCTAAATTTATGACCGTGTTATAGTGGAACTATCTTTACTTCTCATTTACTGTTGGAGAGAGCCATAGAATTAAGATTGATTTAAGATGAAGTGTCATTTGGTTTATCTAAGCTTTCTGCTTGTCTTATTTAAGGTGAGTGATGTCAACGATGATGTAAGAAGGGCTGCTGTCGAGTCTATTGGTTTCATCTTGTTCAGGTAGGATTCCAATTTAATTCATTTTGCTGTGTAGACCCTAAGTTTTACATTAAAAAATGGAGCCCCTTGTGTTTGAGCCTCAAGTTTTACCAAATTCTGTTATTTTCTTGAAACTCGCTCGCACACTAATATACTAGCTAATCTCTGCTTGAAAATGTTTTTCATTGATACATATGGATATAACTGCTGACAAACTGGAAAATATGGTTACTGTAATTTCTGGACTAATGAGCACACCTGAGCATAAGCGAAAGTTGCACTTGGCATGCGGCCAGTTTTGGTAAAAGATTTCTCACTGCCAGTCATCCAAGCCTCCCACCAAGCTAGGATTTCGAGTGGCTGCAAATACTTCAGGGACCCCCAGGGAGGGCCGAACGGGAGAACAGGCCCCACTGTGACCTGTTCAGTAATTTCATTGGTCAGATTTTTTAAAAACCTTATAGGTAGTCTAATTGAGCCACAAGTACCCACCCCCAAGAGAGGCATGTATTTGGCAGCTATGTGAGCAACCGGGTATGATGAGGCTATATGTTTTGGCAGCATGAAGCTCATTAGCCCGTCAGAATTAAAAAAAAAAATCCATCAATTAGCTGCAGCATTGTATAAGTCGCAGTGTTCAAAACGTGTGAAAAAAGTAACGGCTTATAGTCTAGAAAATACGGTAATGATGTTCACATATCAGTAACTTAATCAAACGCCCTGAAGTTTGTTGATCAGTTGTTTGTAACGATGCTTGTGTTTGTATCAGTTTTAGAAAAACATAATTCTATATAAAATTTCAACACTGTGCACAAAGTAGATTGACATCTTAAAATGAAGGAGCACATGTAAGTGTGCACCTATGTGTATTTTACTTTATTTTTTTAAATTTTAGTACAGATTTGATGTTGCAACTAAAATGTGGCTTTTTGTAGAATTAACTATAATTTCTTGTTCTGTTTGGAAAACGATGCTCTGTGGGAGAAAGCTAAACGCTTGTCCTTTTCATTTACACATTATTTTTAAATCCCAACTATTCAAAGGGATTTTCTTTCATTAAAATTATCTCGTCAAAGATTCTAGGATTGTTTAAATGACTTTAAAATCTTGAGTGGAAAGCCTGCAATGGTTTATGCGATCATTTTGCAGCTAGAAAAACCCTACATAAATCTTCTCTGTTTGGAAAGAATTGTGAACCACAGCATTACACTTTAGCCTCACTCTTTCAACCCTAATGACTCAAAGATGTTCACGTGCACAAACACATGAGAAAGAAAAACTACAAAAAACTTGAATCTTATATGCTTCTATTTTTATTGTAAATCAACAAAACTCTTGTTTAATCACAGTTTGTATAATTTAAAATAACACCAATCAGACGATTTAACTTATCAAGCTTTAAGATCTCTTTCCAAATATGACATTCTTTTCTCCAATGATTTATTTTTAGGTAATAAGGCTGATTAAAATGGGGAGTGGTGGTGCAGAGGTTAGAGAAGATGGGCCCATGATTGTAAGATCACTGGTTCAACTCCTGGTACAGACAACTTCAAAATGTGGGTGGGATAGGTGAAGCACCCACACCTGCCACCACCCTCATTTGCCCCACTCTGGGCCCCTGAGCAAGGCTTTTAACCCCCACCTTGCACCCTAAATTGCAGCTCTCTGCTCCACACAGAGGGCTGTGGTAGCTCGGTGATCTGTGGTTGCATCATGAGGGGCATCCAGCATAAAAATAATTTCCATGTCTTTGTGCGACTTAGTTCACTGTGGCGACCCCTAAAGAAGGGAGAAGCCGAAAGAAGAGGAGGAAGAAAAAGACTGATTAAAATAAAGTTTAAACTTTTCTATGTATTTGCATTGTTTCTGTGCCCAAAATGCTAAGATCTTATATTTAAAAACACAAAAAATAAGTTGCTGCAAAATAAAACGGCCAGTACAAATTTTATTATCATTTAAAACCATACAGTTAAATATGTCTGTCTGGGTTTGAAAAGTTTGTATGTTTTGTAAATTTTATTTGTAATATAATTTTAATGCATTTTTGTTGCCCTATTGTGCTTAACCAAAAATTCCAAAATTAAGGAAGCATAATGGTAGACAACAAAAATAAAGGAAGAGACGGGAAAATTAATCGGCAAAACAAAAAAAACCATTTTATTAAGAAAATTTGTTTTTGTTTAATCAGTTTATTAATCTGCACGTACAGTCTTTTATTCTGAAACCTTTTTAACATGTCAGAACAGCAGGGTGTAATACACAGAGTGCTTATCAAAGGTTCAGCAAATGAAATTAGTATCGCTTCAAAAGTGCAATAAATTTGTCTTTTGCAGAAGAGATTTTCAAGGGTACAGCTGTATTTCTTAAAATGTAAGCATGTGGTCTGAGATGGTTTACAGCATTTTTAAACAGTCCAAGTTGGACCGATCAGCACTGGAATATATTATATACATCATTCAGAGATTTTCCAGGTTGTCATATCTGGCAGCCAGAGTTTTGTAGAATACCTTGTCACACACTCAGCACATTCTCCTGTTACTTCATAAGTGGATCTGCTGCAGTTTTTTCTCCCAATCAGTACTTGGTATTATTTGAAAGCCTAAACTCTCTTTGTATATGCTGTTATTCCACATCATCATTATTAACATTATTATTGCCTGTTTTAAAGGTATGGTGAGCAACACTTTTCTTCAAATGATTCAGGACAATAATTTATTACTTAGGTTGTCCTATGGGTTAACATGAACAATTTTACTTTGTAAATTGTTATTAACGTCACCAAACAACAAAATGGTAGGTTTTGTTGTTTCATTTGCATTTTACATGTCAGATCATGAATATGTCACACTCTTGTATTATTAGCATTTTCTCTTACTTTATTGGGGACCTTTATTGGGGTCTTAGTCTTTGAGATTGAATATGTGCCACACAATTTTAAGTTCTTTATTCATATAAACCTGGTTCGGTGGTATCTCTATACATAGCTTACATGTTCTTGGTTAAAATCTTCATTTTCAGTCAGAAGTATTGTGTTTAACACAAGGCCACTAGATGACTGTAAAGGTGTTTGTTGGCACCTTAGTGGACTTTGGTAGCTCATTGCTCCGATGCCATTCTTCATTCCCCTCTTCATGAACAGTTTAGAGTTCTCTGCCATGGAAGATTTGAATGAAATCCTCGTAAGAGTCCAGTCTGTATTTGTTGAACCCAGATGTTGCAAAGACCTACTGCTTGCACAGTTGCTGTAGTTGCAGGTGATGTAACGTGTGAACGCTTCCCTGAAGATTTTGTTGAAGAGCGTGTAGACCAAGGGGTTAATACCTGATGACACGTAGCCAACCCATACAAAGATCTCCATTAGGTGGGAGATTAAATCACTATCACAACTTGAGCACAGTGCAGATGTGATGTTTGTTATGAAAAAAGGGCACCACATGACTACAAACAAGAGGAAGACTATGCCCAGCACCTTTGAAGCACGCTGCTCATTGCTCAAAGTCTGCATTGACTTCTTGCCTATGCTTGACAGTCTCCGAAAGGATAGTTCATCTCCAGTTGGAGCATTCATTGTGCCTAGGTTTGGTTTTTCTTGCATCCTGGGAAGTCTGACATCCAGCTTGTTAATTTGCTCAACTTGAGGTGAAGTCAAAGCTTGTTCCCTTTGAGAAACTGTGGAGATGGTTGAGGAGCTAAAGCGCTGAGAGACCTTTGACTTGAGAAGATAAACTTTTTTGCGCAGCACCTGCACAGTAAGTAGGTAGATGATCATCATGATGGTCAAAGGGATAAAGAATGCTGTCAAGGATCCAAATATGATAAACTCGGAGAAGGTTTCAGGTTTCAGCAGGCACGTGTAGTTACTGTTAAAGGTGATGCTATTGTGAAGATTCTTAAGCCCCTTTATTGGAATTGGGATGGCAATACCTATGAAAAAGACAAAATCAATTAATACCAGCAAACAACAAATTGTGTTAACCATGCTGTACTTGTTACAACACTAAACTGGTGAACGTTAAATAAATTAGTATTAGGGAGAGTTAAGTTGCTTACAAATGGATATGAGCCACACCAGTGCAATCTTGACCAGCGCCTTGGCTCTGGATTTGTACTGGCTGTGTTGGATTGGCTTCTTGATAGCAATGTAGCGATCCAAAGAGATGGCACACAGATGCATGATGGATGCGGTAGAAAAAAGCACATCAAGGAAGAGCCAAATGGGACAAAGGAAATCCGGAAGTGGCCATCTAGAGTCTAAAAAGAAAATGAGATGTAAAATTGATTAGGAAAGTAAATGTTTGACATTTTTATCTGTGGTAGTGTGTCTGAAAGCAGTTTCTAAATTAATGTGGTTGTTTCCTTGTCTTAACACATATATGGGAGAGATACTACCATGACAAGGGATAAGAGTATCATTCATGCGAAAAATTGGCCCGTTTATCAGTAAGGAATGTCTTTACTGGAAATGTAAGGGTGCACTGACTGTTTATGGAGCTCAAGGCTCTTTATGTAGATTGTGGTTGAGTCTGTGCTCAACAGTAGTGTTTATTTTGAGTTCCAGGCATAAAACTGGCAAGAACGCTGTTCTGGCTTTTGTCTGCACGTCCATTAACAGTGTAAAAGACTGTTAGTGGAAATATTTCTTTTAACATGTTTTTACCCACACTTTTCATTTTCTTGCACCATTTTCTTGTCACTCTTGCAGGAATTTTTGAGTCACACTTTGGTTTGGTTTCATCTGGAAGGTTTTCATTGACAAATACTGCACAAGTAAACCTTCTGAACCTGTTCTGTGAAATGTTTATTTTCAGCAGAATTTAATGAGCGGTGTAGCTTGTGAGCTCCACCTGGCTGCAGAAACGTTTATCTTTTTCTTTTATTTACCGAAATAAGAAACTGAATGAATAAATCATCCAAAATCTTTAACCCAGATTTGTTTCTGTAATGAACTTTCTAACTGTAAAGCTGCTGCGTATTTTGACAGGTTTTTTAATTTGACAGAAGCATAATCAAAATTTAAGAAACGAGAGAGCTGTTTATTTTATTTTATTTTTTTTGTTTCTCTTGATGATATCTCTGTTTTACAGACTACTAGCTCTTGGATTTTCCAACAGTTTCCAATTACATAAGGCTGTGGTCAGTGCTTGGTGTTGTAATTTGTCTTGCATTTGTTGTTCTTTAGGAATTACAAAGTCTTTGCGCTTTCAGCGTTTTTGATTTTTGTAAGTGATGAAGTGCAAGTTTAGGGTAAGAAAAGTTGATAGTTTGTTTACGTTTCAAATTACTGTAGCTCAAGTTTATTACAGTGAATTTATTCTATGAGCATATCTGCCTGCAATCACAAGATTATTTTTAAGAATATCTATTTATCTATATATCACAATATATCTTATCTGTATATAACCTGATCACTCTAGAAGGTTTCTTCTTTTTTTTTTTTTTTTTTTACTTTTTAAGTGGTTAATTTGGATCAGAATTATGTAAAGAAAACAGACCTGGGCAATGAAAATAAATTTTTCTCCACAGTATAGAAAATTTGATGTTTTGCAATTTTAATTAAAACAATGAAAGTCTGGAATTAAATTATATAGTTACACAAGAAATCTGTCTGAGTTTATTTTTACAATTTGACCAGTGGCTCTAATATTATATTATAATTACATTCTCCTAATGTTTTAGTTTTTTCTTGTGTTGGGACTTATTTGGTAAGGGTTCACATTGTTGTTATTACGGTACTCAGTTCTTTAATACTTTTCAGTACCGTAGTAGTCTCTTGTACTCATCCTATGTCTGTGTTGGTCTTTTGACCTCCTCCTTACTGCAATACTTCATGGTATGTCCTCTTTGGTGTTGATTTGATCTGTCTACGTCTGTAGATAAACTTTAGGCATATGAAAATATTTCCTTTTTCTACTGGAATACCAATACAGGGATTTGTTTTAATGTCAAGAGCAATGACGGTAATAAAATTGTTTGTCATGGGCGGTGTGGGTGAGGATTTAAATTTTAAGTATCTGAATCCAGCACTCCTCCAGTGTATTAAACTCAAATGTAATTTATTTTTTATTTTTTTCCAGAAACTACTTATTCACACACTTACCATAACTTAACTTATAAGTATGTAGTAAATAGAGATTTTAATTGATAATGGTACAAGTTTTGTTTAAGGGTGCCAAAGTAAAAAGTAAATTTACTGACCTAATACAAAACAATTAAGAAATACTTTGAAATGGCTAACCCTTTTTTAACTTTTATCCATTTTAACAGCAGCTCAGTCCAAATGGGAGCAATATAGATTTTTTTTTCTCTCTAAAAAATTAATGCAATTGTAGATTATTTCTACAGCTTTTGTGCATTTAAGATGGACAAAACAGATTAAAGCAGGACTTATGTCCACGCAGACACATCCAGTTCTCATGCAAACCATGAGGAGTGAAGGAGGCAGGACTACAAAGGCAGTCTTGTGTAACAGCATCCTTCACTCCTGTGTCTGTGTGAGAGATATAATTACTATCTGGCCCATTATCCTACAATTGAATTAATGAAGAATAATGACTTCACTATCACCCTGAATTTTATAGAACATGGGGAATAGAAGTGTAAATCAGTTCCTGTGCAGCTGTATTTAGTTAGCACAATGAGCGGAATTAAATTAAACAAAAAGTTTGCTTATCTTTTCATGTGCTATAGTCTCCTATTTGCTTAGTCCAAGCTGTACAGCTGCTGCTATAGCAGTGCCAGAAGAAGCAAATTCCTTATGGTCTACAACCTCTAGTTACAGTTCATCTAGAACAGTCTTAAAAGACTGGTAAAAAAAATTATAAGTCTTACTCTAAAATTATCATTCTGCTTTCTGGATACACTTGAATCACTTTTTAAAATTTTATTTAGTAAATTTGAACTCAGTTTTTAACAAAGTATTTACTAAAATTACTGGTAGACAGTAATTTCCCTCTATTTGTCATCATTTTAATAACATTTTTATGTTTATAATTATGTTTAGGTCTTAATCTAAATTTTGTAAATCATAGTAATCTCGTAGAATTCAAATAGTTGAATTTAATCAAGGCTATGATGTCAATAAAACAGACCTGATGAACAAAGAAAAGACTCTCCACAGTATTAATTGTTTCAACGTACGTTATATCAATATATGAAACAGGCCTTCTTGGTAAACTTACTGTATAGAACTGTGATGAGTGCAATGGGCATCACAAGAAGTCCCACCAACAGATCAGCCACAGCAAGGGACATCAGAAAGTAGTTGGTGGCATTTTGCAACTTTCTTTCAAGCGACACAGCCAGAATGACCAGTATGTTTCCTCCAATAGTTGGGATTATGACCATGACGATGAGTAAGGCGGCCCATCTCAGATGAATTTCAGTTGCTTCGCTTGAATGTGAACTGTTGTTCATGAATTGTGCCATGGTTGGCAGAGTCGTGTTGCTGCTGAGATCCCAGTGGGCCTGAGCGTGGGTGGTGGCTCTGATCTTCCTGGTTTTGGTCTCTCGGTCAGCATGGTCACTGGGTCCCACAAGCAAAGGTGCAAGTTTTGGTGGGACCACTTAAGACTGGTGCACGAGACGTCTCATTTCTTGCACAGCAAACTGAAACTAATAGTTGATGGTCAGTAAAAAAGTTGTTGCTTGACTGTTGAAAAATATCCAATGTAATAAACTCCAACGCTAAAGTAATCCCACCACACGTATTAATTCCACAGAGACACGTTCAGAGTTCCTCACTTTCCCACGCAGCTCATTCTCATGTCATCACTTTAAAAGAAAAAAGTTTGTTTAGAAAACAATGATTCTGTTCATACCTATGTGCTTTAATTTATCTACTTGATAGCAAGATGGTCATCATTACAAAGAGGATTTTTATGTCTTTCTTTGCCCTAATATGTAGAAAATCGTAGCTCACATATTTTGTTTAAAGTGTAAAGTTTTTCTCTATAAATAACAAGAATAACAAATCAACAAGAAAATATTCTAACTCCAGTTAATGTTCATAACAAAATTACAGGCAGAGTTGTGTATTTTATATAGAAGTATAAAATAAATGAATGTAACTGAGTAAATCAGAAACATCAATTGGATTTAGAAAATTGGAGGATTAATATTATTTTCTTACCTTTTTTCTCAAAGCTGTGTTAGCTTTTAAATACTTTTCTATCTGCTCAGTGCCTGGTTTTAGTCCTTCAAGGCTTAGTTGGGAAACGATGCAGCTCAACGCCCAGCGCTCTTCCTTTTGTAGGTAGAATCCTTAAAGTGTGACGTTTCTCACATAAGAATGTAACAGATGCCCCTAACTCTGTCTCAGCCTGAAGCCGTCCGTGACGTGGACATATTTCTTCCGCGTCTTGCCTTGCATCACCTAAACCGATCATAGGTTTAAAACTTTCGGATATTGTGGCCCCTCTGCCTCGCTCTCTCCCTCTGATCGGCTCTTTCACAGCCTGTAAGCGGCTCGCACGCCTCTCCCGTCTCTCTCTCTGTCTCACTCCCCGCTCCTCCTCCTCTTTTGTCTTGCAAGTCAGACTCTATACAAAACAGATGAACGTTTTCTTGCTGGACACATGCCAGTGGTTTGGGGAGGTAATTTCTCTCAACACAGCAGTCTCACTGTTTATATTTGCCACTCTCTGTTCTCTCCCCCATTTGAAACAAGTGACGGGTGCTTTCTGGGGAGAACCCTTTTGTGTGGTGGGTGTACTGCATGACTTTGTTTCTTTGTCCCTATTAAGTTCACCTTTTCAGGCTTAAAGAGTCAGACACGCACATGCACACACACACACACACACACACACACACAAAGTTTGCTTTTTAAAAAACAACTTTGGACTTTTTTGTTTTGTTTTTGCATCTTTAGTCTGACGTAAGATTATTAAATATGAAAGAAAGACTGTGTGTATTTTTACATTACATGCAATAGTATTAGCTACAGAAAAATATTTTTCTCAGTCTTTTCTGCAAAGTATTCTGCACTCCTAAGACTTATCTGTGACCATGTGTTCTCACTGTATTTCCTTGCTCGTTAACACCATTATTTCTTGTGCCTAATATTTGCAGTTGTGTGGAAGTTTGGACACATGTCTAAACAGTTAACATTTCATTGGCATAATAAACGTTTTTTGTAATATTTACTTATTACTTGAAGAATTATGATAACCCAGAGTATGATACTTTCCCTTTGTGATTCAATGCATTTTAAAATCAGTTAATTAGTGACCCAATATTGCCCAGATCCCTGTCGTCTTTGCTGTCTAATATTAACGTTGTCCAGGCGCTTTCATTATGTATTTGGATGAATGCTTGTAAAAGACACAAAGTAAGCTAATGTAATCGCCTCTCTTAAAGTAAAATGATCTCTTAAACTCTTCTTACAGCTGGGGTGTATTTAACCGGCCTTAATCACATTTCTTGAGGCAAAATGCTTCTGCATTGTCTGTATCTACTTTATAGTCTGGCTTTTTTCTTAAAAGTTGTGTTGCTTTTCATGTGTCTTGGGGCACTTTGAAACAAGAATAGGTCATTAGTAGCTTTATCAATCTCCGAACATAAAAAATAAAACTAATCTTTGCTAAAAGGATGTTTTCTTATTTCCAGTTTCACAGAATTATGAGATTTAGACCATCAACACAATGTTTAAGTTGAGATGAAAACATGCATATTTGCTTCACAAGTTTTAACTTTGACCAAAAGCTAATAATCACTACATAACAAGTACTTTTATTAGTTGGTTTTGAAAATATTTAAAACTTAATATATTTTGGAAGCTTGTATTTTTGTTATGAAGCTGACTTTTCTAAACCATTTTGCTTGGTTGAAACTTTGTTTAAATTAACAAATAGTACCTTTTATATTTTGATGGTAAAAGCCACAACCTTGACTCACTAACAAATCAAAAATTATGTGCAACGACTTTACACATAGGTCATTTTCCAAGTGTGAATTGACAAGGATCTGCTAGTGTCAACTTCATGATGGGGGAAATTAAACACCTCCTTGATCGCTCATTGATTTTAAGTGTGATCTTGCTTCCACATCCAGATGAGCCTGAACACACCCCTGAATTGATACACAAGGCTAAAAAAAAATTACAAACTATTTTATTTGTTATATATAATATTTTAATCATGAGCTGACAATTAGGTGTCAACTTTTATTTATATTTTAGATTCCTATGAATCCATCTGTGTAAGAATTATGTATGTGTTATACTGCTTTTGTGTACACAGAAATTAAACCAGAAAATTGTCAATTTTGTGGGACAGAATTAACCAAACACACTTATTCCGAGTATGAAATATATTTAGTTAGGGCTTGCAATGCTCAAAATGTTAAGACTTGTTTTTTTATTTTAGTTGCTGATACCCAACTTACTGATTCACAGTTATTTCGTTTTTTTTTTTTTTTTTGTTTGTTTTTTTTGTCAAGCAACCCAAACCTTTTAGTTTGGTCCAAAATCTTTAGATTATTTTTGTAATGGGCTCATTTTCAGATTCTGGCAGTTCTGGTGCTGTCAGCATTGCCTTTTACTAGTTAAATATGTCAAGTAGCACATTTGTTCACAAATTACATTAACCTCCAACATGCATTTTTTTTTCTAGGTTGAAGTTATTAAATAAGTATTTTGTTTTTCAGTTTTATTTGGATTCCTCTTTTATTTGACCCCTTAAGATGATAACTGCTTTTGACTTGAAAACATTTTGACTTATCACCTCTAGTTTTGACCAAGTTTACTCTGGTGCTGTCAGTAATGTGTCCTCTTGAATATTTATACATTTGTTTCCCTGGTGTCGGCAGGACTCCAGAGCAGTGTCCCAGTGTTGTGTCGCTTCTGTCGGAGAGCTACAACCCTCATGTGCGCTGTGGGGCTGCCATGGCTCTGGGCATCTGCTGTGCTGGGACAGGCAACAAGGTGAGAGCATCCTGGATCCTTTCTAAAGGTTTAATTTCTTCAAATCAAAACAGTCTTCTTCATCTTTTACCTTTTCTGGTGAGCTACTGTAAATAAAACTCAGCACAATTAAAATATAGGAAACATAATTCTAGCTTGGCCTGGAGTCAGTTCTGCAAAAGCTTTCTTTTTAACACCCTTTAACAACAAATTCAACATGGGCTTTGCTGTCCTCATTCAGCCTGTGTGCTTCCTTTTCCTCTTGGAACAACATGTGCGTCACTGATGATAAGATAACCTAAGCTAAATGAACTAAAGGCTCCTTTAAGCAGATATTTAATGGCTCATTTGTGTAAGTTATGGGATGGAAGGGGATGGACTTGAATAATCTTGCATAAGGTGTTGTGTGCTCTTATATTGTATACGCCTTGATTACTGCATTCATTAGATTTATAATAAATACATTATTTTACTCCAGAACATCTTTCTCTTTCACACTTTTCACAATACTCATAGGAAATAATTGTCTCCAGATCACAAAACAAGATTACTGAATAGACTATTTTACTTGTAATCCATTAGGATTTACTGTAATTGGTATTAATAGTCATCACTGAAGGAACTCGCATGTGAAAAGTTCATTGCAGATTAGTTGATACAGTGATCTAAGTTGGCACTCGGTCATTAAGCTTCACTTTGTCCTTGTATTTGAGTGTCATGAAGTCCATACAGGAGAGTTAGAAGGCAGATGTCGGAGGTTGTGCCAGCACCAGAGTTGTCCAGTTTTGTACGCTGAGCAGTTTGAAGTGGTACAGCCACAACGTGACTGGGGCTCATTGCACCTTAGGGTCATGAGCACCAAACTGAATAATTTACACCAGAACTGCTCCAATGCTGCACTGATTAGTTTATTTATTTTATTTCCCTGTTTTTTTCTTTTCTTCTTGTCTTTCCAGAGTAATACCTCTAGTACATCTGAAAATAGTGAGAGTAATGATGTGAAAAAAAAAAAAAAAACTGGCTCGCCGTTTTAAAAGGAGCACATTTCTTTACAACACCTTCGGTTTTTACTACATTTACTGGACTGGTGATCTTTTTCTCTTGTACGTTTAAAAGAAAGTGTAGCCAAAACAAAAGCTTTTTTTCTGACACTGTAAAAATAGATTATTTTATTTCAAATTGATTTAATAACATTTTGAGAAAAATAAAAAGGAAATGTTGTTCACCAGTAAATCAGTGTGGCTATTTCACACTGAAGACCAAACTGACTCAGATGTAACTTTTCATTGTTTCTTTTCACCGTCATATGATGCTGTTTTTAGAGGTGTGCTTAAATTTTTATTTTATTTTATTTTTTTAATTAACTGAGTTATGCTGTATTTCATTTATTTACATAAGCCTCACGCCAGTGTTTTCCAAGTTTTGAATTGAATAAAATTTACAGATCAGCGCATACTGAGACTGAAACTTGCTTATAAGCACAACATTGTAATAATAATGCAAATCTCTAGTCGGACAATAAATACCTCCAATTATCCCTCTCCTATTTAATCTGCAGGGACAGGATGTAGATCTGTGATGACTTTACACTTTATTATCCCAGAGCTTGGCTGTCTGAGCCAGCTGAGCTGTGAATACTGACGAAACTGTTCGTTTTACCTCCACTTTCATCACTGTAGTTTATTTTCTTTGCTCAGCAAGGCTGACGCCACTATCTGAGCCTGCTGGTGTCAGTTACTGCCATAAACTATTCAGGCAAAATAAAAGTTACAGTGATGGACTTTCTGCAGAAATGGGGAGCACAAAAATAAAAAGAAATAGATGATTCTTTCTCTTTCACTCCCCTAACAATGCTCATGGGAAATGAGTAATGGTTAACTCTGTTGTCCACAGCGACCAGATATGGCTGACACTAATGTCATTAATTTGCGTGGTCTGTTTGCCTCTGTTGATAATCACTTTTCCTGTATAAAACCAAACAGAAGTGCCACAGTTGCAGCAATCGTTTGTTCTAGAGGAGAAAAATGTAAAATATTTACAGTAAAAAATAGTTTGGTTACTGTTTAGGAAAATATAGCTTTCACTACAAGTCTGACAGAAAAACCCATCTGCACTGTTCTTCCATTTCAACAGTGTGTTAAAGAACTGACAGCGTATTTGTGATTAAAAGTGTTTTGTATAGGTTTTGTATTTTGTTACTATGCACGTCTAATTCAACTAATCCTTGAAGTTTGTTTTTCACAATAATGAAATTCAGTTTAATTTTACATCGAAGGGCAGTTTTGTTAATCGTGACAACATATTTTCATGCAGTCAGCTTCTTGGTTATAATTAGAACATGTGAATGTAGATGTACACTCCCCATATGGTTTTGGAAGTGTTCTAGGAAATGTTATAAAACTTGTGTATTCTCCTTTTGTAGGAGGCAATCAATCTGCTGGAGCCCATGACCAATGACCCGGTGAATTACGTGAGACAAGGCGCCCTTATTTCTTCAGCCCTCATTATGATCCAGCAGACTGAAGTTACCTGTCCTAAGGTAAGTCTAAAGCAAACTGGCTTTATTGTCTGTAGCCTGGTTCACATAGATTATCCAGACGTTTTAAGTATTTCTATAAAACCGCAGAATGTGAGCCAGTCTGAAAAACAACAAAAGTACAAAACATTGCTGTCCCGTTTTCTGTTTGTGTTTTTTTTTTTCTTCTGAAAAATGACAGTATGCTTCAGTGTTTTTTTTAAATAATCCCTAATGCCACTAAGACCAGGGTCTTTTATTGAGTAAACTACAAAAAGAAAGAAAAGAGGAAGACTTTACTAAAGGCAGAAAGCTTCATCCTTGTGTAGGCAGAAAACGTGTTGTTTGGGTCATGGCAGACTTGCAGAGTGACGAGTCCCAACACAACTGCATGCGCTCACCCTTAAAGCACCTTGCGCTTTGAAATCAATGATTAGAAAAGCCGAGACACATTTTCAAAAACTCCTCATCTGCTCACCAGCAGTTTCTAAAGCTGGTCGGTATGCAGGATTACACATTGTATTGCATCCATTACTTTTTTCCTCCAGCCTTTGTAGACTTCAGCGTCGGGTTTATAGTTTGATGTGATAAACTTGTCCAGTTGGTTAAATCAGTTCTAGCACAGTATTTGTTTAGTTTTATTGGACCAAGCAGTGCTAGGTGTTACATCACAGCCATGTCTGTGGCAGTGTTGATGTGGCTGTGGAATAAACATTCTGTTGGTTTTATGCTACTAAAAAAGTTTGTTTCAGTCTGTGATAGCAACATTTGCATCTTGACCTGTTCAGTTTACAGGCGTTTGTAAAGAGGTCATTGATGAAAATATTTAGGAAAGATATTTCTTCAGATGAAAATTTTTCTCCTTGATGATGTATTTTAAATATTCCCATTGTCTTTAGGTGAACCAGTTCAGACAGCTGTACGCAAAAGTGATCAACGACAAGCACGACGATGTTATGGCCAAGTTCGGCGCCATCCTGGCCCAGGGAATCCTCGATGCAGGTCAGTGTTCAAACAGAGCTGCTGCGGGTTTACCCCTGTCTGTCACTGAGGGAGAGATTAAACTGGGTGTGTGGTTGTGCATGCCCCATATGGCCTCACCCCTCAGGGGGAACAAAAAAGATCTGGGTTACTTAATTACATGGCGTAACGAGCAAACTGCCCCAAATGTTTTGTGGGTTTGTGGTTTTTGTGTGTATGTGTGTGACTAAATATGAGTTTATTTACACTCGTACAAACACAAAGCAACTCTTAGGCTGACCACCCCTGCATTCTGTCTCTGGAAGAGATCTTGCTAAGGTACATTAGTGCCTGGCGGTCCTACCTCAGCTGCTCTCCACCATATGGCCAGTTGGCCTCCACTTGGTGATTACTGTTTGTCTGATCGACTCTGTGTTTGTGGACACAAGTAAGCAGTCTGTGCAAGTGTGTGTTTGTGTGAGGTCCCAGAGAGCCGTTCGGCATCTCGTAGAGAGCTGCACATTCTCACACACGGTATATCAGAGTACGTTCACATGTATGCACAAACCCTTACTGTAGGCAGGAGCAGGAACCTGTTTTCTAACACTAAACCCGTGTGCTACGACTCAAATAAACTAGCAGTGTTAATACAAATACACAAGCAGGTGGTGCTGACTGAAGTTCTTTTAAATAAGACGAACTTTATTACTTCCACTACTGGAGGAAGTAAACTCTTTTGTACTTTATTTTATTTTCCCCCCCATCTACTCATGAAAGAAACTCATCTTGCACAAATTAAAGCTGAAACGTTGTAGCACTTCAACTCCATTTCTCCTCGCTCAGATTCCTGTTCACCACTGACCCACAACTGTACAATCATCTAAGTAGTCCTGCAGATGGCAGGACTCTGGTCTGAACTTTTAAGTCTGAGGTGAACGATGTGAATAAAATCTAGGAGCACACTCTCCTATAGTGCTTCAAATTGTGCAATAAACCAACTCTTGGTTTCAAACTGTGGTCTGTCTGTCAGGTTCTCTCTAATTCAGACAAGTGTAGTAATGTCTATTTTCAATTTCCTGAAACGGCAAATCTGGCTAAATTATGTTAAAACTCTGAAGTTGAAAGACAATAATTCTCACAGTTTTGCCTGTGTTGTCTAGAAGAAACTGAATATAATAAATTATCTAGACCAGGGCTGACCAGTCCTGGTCTTAGATGGTCATGATCATGCATGTTTTACTTGTTCCTGCTCTAACGCAGTCGTTCTCAAACTGGGGTCCCTGGACCCCTGTGGGTCTGCGAGCCGGTGCTTGGGTGTCCAAAACAACAACAAAATAAATTTTTTTACAAGCACGTAAATGTTTAACAACCTGTTAAATTACACCCAAATGCAGGAAATTGCATCTACTTTATTCAAAATCTTCTTGGGGAGGACGCCCAGACCCCCTATACCCGCCCGCTATTTGTGTTCTATCATCAGTCGGTTTACAAATGAAGCCCTGTCACTTGGTATGAGTACAGCTGTTATGATTCTGTTCAGGTTCATGTAAAGAGTTTTCTGTAATAGTTTGAAGTGGCAGTATTTATGTTTGGGATGTGAATAGGTAAAGCTTTGACGTGTTTTTTGATTGTTAATTTTCTCAAAACTGTAATTTTTGGAAGTTGAAATTAAAAGGTATGTTAATCAAGTGTGCTTGAATGAAAAATACCCCCTGTTTAAAAGTATAAAAAATTGTATTAACACTATTAAAGAACAGGTCGTAAGTATTTATGTTACACAAATATTTCCATTGCATTAAAGAGACAAATTGAAGAAAATTATTTAATAAGCATGAGTGTTATGAGTAGGTCCCTGAACCCAAAAGGTTTGGGTTTAACGCAGCTGATTTGAAATCAATTAACGGGCTTCTGCAGAACACAAATTCAACCTCCAGATCTGGACAATAACATATTTAACTGTTAACCTGGAAACAAATCTTAAGTTCTTGGATCAGAAGCAAATCTAGATAGGTTTTGGCTTTTGACTTGACAATGAATTTAAAGGGAATGTCCCATAAGTCTGGACTTCTGTTTGATTAAGGCGTCAGTCTTCCAAACTCTGGACATCAAAAACAGGACTTCCTGTTTTGTGCTCCAGCCATTGTTTGAATTTCGATCATTTTTAAAAGTTAACGAAAACGGAAATCGTTGTCAGAGAATAGCTGATTGCTTTGAAGTAGCGTTTGTGCAATTTGTGCAAACCAAAAAAAAAAATTATGGCATGGAAGGTTTTCTTCAGATATCATCCTACAGATATTATTTATTATTTATTTATTAACCTTTATTTAACCAGGCAAATCCCATGGAGATCACAGATCTCTTTTGCATGGGAGGCCTGGACCTGAAGGCAGCCTAACATGCATGTTTTTGATCTGTGGGAGGAAACCAGAGTACCTGGAGAAAACCATGCAAGCACGAGAAGAACATGCAAACTCCACACAGAAAGACCTCAAGTCCAACCGGGGATTGAACCCAGGACCTTCTTACTGTGAGGCAACAGTTGTACCCACTGAGCCGTCGTTCTGCCAAAGTTTGATATACATATATACAAATCATTGAAAATTCTCAGACTTTCGGAAAGAAAAAAAAGCTGCACACAAACAACTCTGAAGAACTTTCATTTTTTGAATCTTTGTTTTTTTAATGGTTGCAACATCCCCTCTAGAGTCCTGTAGCCCTTGTAGCTTCTCAGTTTTATGGTTCTTTTGTCTCACAGATGAAGCATTCTGATGACAGGACTTCTATAATCTGTGAAATCAGTGCAGTAAACTTGGACCTGAACCTTGATTACTGTTCTTCTTGTCTTCGAGTCAAACTCCAGCTCTCTGTGTTCCTCATGTTTTCACCACCGTGAACTGAACTGCAAATGATTCAAACACTTTCAGACACACTAGTCCTGTTGGGATGTCAGACATGCTCAAGCTCATGTCGTATAAATATTTAAGTATTCTGGTTCTTGCAGGTCGTTAGTTGAGTTTGAGGTGCAGGCTAATTGTATTTAATTTGACTGGCGGAAACGATTAGAGCCCAGTTTCATGATCACTGGTGCTCATTAGCAGGAAACGTCAGCCTTTAGCTCGTTCTGTTTCGCTCCCTGTATCAACGTCTTTTCTTTCTCGCCGCAACACGTTAAGCTTCAGACGCTCTCCTCGCTTAGGGATACAATTAATTATCTGTTTTTCTCACGTTTGTGTAGAAAAAGTCACTGTCATTTGTATGTTTTGGGTTTTGAGTTATTTTCCTTTCCAAACACAAACTGATTGTTGACATGGCCACACTACACCCCCGAAGGACCGCTGCAATCTCAGCGCCTTCCTTCAACAACTTCTTGAAATGAAAGTTGGCCCACCAAACTGAGAGCTGGCAAAAACAGTGGGTGGGTGTTTCTGAGGGGGGTGCTCATCAAGTGCACTCAGACCTTTAAGTAGTTTAAGAGACTTTCAAGCAGCCGGTTTTGGTGCAGTGAACAGACCTCGTTAGTCATTCTGGCCACCGTTCAATCTGTTTGGCTGGAAGGATTTCAACACCAGTTCAAATGTCAAGATAAGGCTCTTGTGTTTTAGTCATCACAGCGACCTCAGATCAAAGAGGGTCCAATGCAAGACGGCAGCAGATGATTTAATGGGTATTGTTTAGACAGAGTTCATTTTTAGTTGGACGAGCTGCGTTGCGTCCCTTGTGACATTTGATTTGTAGAGATGACATGTTCATCCTGATTACCTCCTTTCTTCTCTTCCTTCCACTCCCTTCTCTGTTTGTCCTGGACAAAGACATGCTGATGCTCTTTTTTTCATACTGGTGCAGCTTTGACATGTCATTAACCTTTTGATACATCATTGTCTTATCTTTTAGTGGAGGGCACTCTGACAAAAATAACCGCCCATGTTTTTATTTAGTAGGAAAATGTCTCATTTTCTGTTTTACAATGTTTGATCGTACAGAAATATGATAAATTAAATGCGAACTGAGTTTTTATGATTGACAAAATTATGCACTGAGTTTATATACACAAGATTTGGGGGGAAAAAAACACAGAAAACATAATATTCATGTACAACAATTACAGTCTCCAAAATAATTATAAGTTAAAATCCAGGTTTTACTTAAATCTTCAGTTTTATAAATTTAGATGCGTCAAAGTGAAGAAAATGTTAATAATAAATCTAATTTAAAAAAATTGCAGTTTCTTTTTTGATACTAAGATTTAGATAAAACAAAAAACATTAATGTTAAGCTTTAAAAGGTCAGTAAACGTTAAAATGGAATGTAAAATGTTATCACACTGCAATCAAAAAAGCAGCTGACCGCACCTCATGTTCGAGGTGAGTTATGAAGTTTCTGTGTTGCTGAGATGTAATTCTGATGAATGTGTCCTAATTTGTAAATTGAACTAAAGACACTGTATACAATGCATTCCTGGGTGTAGCTGACTGTCGGCACATCTCTGTAAATCATGACCCTAAAAATAAAAGAACAAACTGGTTGAAGCCAGCACACATCCACCTTTGGGTGGTGAACATCCTGGTGAGTTCCCGCATTATGGTCCCACTCCCTCTCTGATCATTTTCCAGAGGTTGTTTCACAAATGTGCTTTAGTCATTAATGTTCTTTTTAAAATAAAAGTGTCCTTTTTAACCGCTTACTCTACATTTGATTTTAGTATTTATTCATGTTTTGAAATTCTGTACATTAGAAATTAATGTATATAAGGTTTGCCAAGTGTGCAATCTCTCTCACTACTTTCAGTGTTGACTTTATTTATATGTTAAATGAGAAACTTCTCGTTTGTTTTTTTTGGTAAATAATAAAGCAAACAGTTTGAGTTGTGTTTGTGTCATACTGACACGAAACCTTTCTGCCTTCCCTCATCCAGGTGGACGCAACATGACCATCTCTCTACAATCCAGGACGGGTCACACTCACATGCCCTCAGTGGTCGGGCTGCTGGTCTTCACCCAGTTCTGGTTCTGGTTCCCCCTCTCACACTTCCTGTCACTTGCCTTCACACCAACGGCTATAATCGGCCTTAACAAAGACCTCAAGGTACTGAAGTCTCTTTTTCTGTCATTAGTGCCTCTGGGGGATTTTTTGCAATGAACCATCATTCATTGATACAAATAGATTTATCTTTGATTATTTGTTGTCTGTATTCAGTTTGGCTGATAAATGTGGCAGCAGATTTTGTCTTCAATGTTGCATTTGGTGCAGAGGATGTTTCTGCAGCAGCCTGTCTCTATAACAAAACTCTCCCTGCCTGGCCAAGTTTGGCCTCCTGCCACTTGCACAGTGGTGCCAAGGGATCAGTGTAACACATTGCAGTCCTAAACTGGCATTAGATGGGCTTTATCTCTTCTTTGCTACCTGAATCAGGAGCACATGACACCAAGGCCACTGACGCACTTTTATGAACTGTGTGTGCTCAGATTAACAAAGATACACACCCTGTAAAAAAAACTCCAGGCTCACTGCATCGTGGCGAGGTTTATTTATTGAGCTGCGCGGCAAGGGCTGCACTTGACTTGGCATCTCAAAATTGGACTCCTTTTTTTAAAATCTAAAGAGGTGTTATAGTTTAACTCTTGGACTTTGCCATAAAAACTGTTCCATCAGAATTGAAACAACAGAACCGTGAGTTATTGGAAAGTACGCGCTCCTGGTCATACTGCAGCGGTGCTCTGCTGGAGGCTGTTAAATCATCTAGTTTCAGCGAACTGTTGTAATATGAAGGCTTACACTAAACAGGAGACACCTGATTCTGCAGTGACTGCACATCTTCTTTAATGTTTGTCTTGGCAGCGTTGACAAAACAGTTCTTCAATTTTTACAGAAGCTTAGTTGTGCTGTGATGTATGGGAGGGGTGAAAATGCACAACTGGTCAGCCAGTCAATTGTAAGGTAGTTAAAAAATAAAAATAAAAGTGAAGTAAACACACAGACTCGAGAACTATTCCTCCTAGAAAATGTGCTGCTGTTTTTTGTTGCGTGTTTGAAGCAATAAAAAAACTTTTGTCTAAACTTATTTGTGTTAACCTCACAGTTTACCACAGATTCTAACTTCTGAAAATGTATGCACAAATTAAAGGTATGAATCTTGTTGACACTTCAAATTTTGTTTTTCTACATTTGACCCAAAGCTCTCCTGTCGTCTTGTTTCCAAGCTGAACTGAGCATCCAAGTGTGATGAGACTTTACAGATCAGTGAAAGAGGCAACAGGAGGGATAACGCAACAAAACTGAATAAAACATTAGAACAGCAAAAGCACCAAAAGTTGGTTTTAAATGAAACAAAGAAATATAATTTTTACATTTAAATAAATAAAACACCTTTACCATTAGAAGCTCTGTTTGATTAGTCTGTAAACACTATTTTGATGGAAATGTAAATACAGTAGTCCCTTGATACTTCGTGGTTCGACTTTCGCGGATTCACTCTTTCACAGGTTTTCAATGTAAGATTGTACACAACACACGATTGGCTGATTGATGGAAGGTGACCAACCAGAGCATTGTGCTGAAGTGCGGATCAGGAGCACCAGGACATTTCCCGGTGGCCTGGCCCACTCTCTGAGCAGTAGCAGTGGGGGAAGGACTGACCCCCCCTCCCGCCCCTTCTCTTTCTGAGGCTGTCTGTCACAGAGGAGCAGAGACGCTCTACTGTGACAGACAGTCTCAGAAAGAGAAAAGCAAGCGGGGGGGGCTGTCTTTCCCCATTGCTACTGCAGGAGCTTCAGTGAGACACCTGAGTGACCGGCATGGATTGTTTATTTAAAATAATCAAGCACGACCCAAACTGAGCCTTTCATCCAGCCCCTGGCGATCACTGAGCAGGCCAGGCCACCGGGAAATGTCCCGGTTCTCCCGATGGCCAGTCCGGCTCGGATTGGCTCAGTAACCGCAGCATCAGCCTGTCTGCTCTCTTTCGATGTGCTTTTTTAGAGCATTTAGAGTTTAGAACATTGTTAAGAACATTGCAAAGTGTGGGAAGGGTTTATAAAGCCTTAAATATGTATATAAATACTAAAATAAATATAATATCCCTACTTTGCGGATTTTCACCTATCGATGGGGTGTCTGGAATGTAACCCCCACAAGAAGTGATGGACTACTGTATTTTAAAACATCTTTTTAGTCTTTAGACAGTAGGGACTCAGCTGTATTCATCAAATTTATTGAAAATCCAACAGATGCGGAAATAAGCCACTTCTCACAAAAGTAAAAATATTGTAGAGCTCAGGAAATTTGATATTTCCTAAAACGTGCCTTTGATGTGTCTAAAAACCACCACAAAAACAACATAAGTTGGTTTGACTCACATAAACCTACAAAACACTTCTATAAAAGATGTTTTTCTTCTTGTCTTTCTCTTCAGATGCCCAAGGTGCTGTACCGCTCCAACTGTAAGCCCTCCACCTTCGCCTACCCACCAGCGCTGGAGGTTCCCAAAGAGAAGGAGAAGGAGAAGGTGAGAACCGAGGCGCCACAACACATCCGCTTGTTTTGCTTCTCTTCTTCTAATATTATTAACCCAGGACAGCTGATCTTGCCTCATATTGATTAGTGAACGATTTTAAACACAGCTTGTTAGACTCTTCATCTTTCTGCCCTGCATGTTTATTATTTTAGCATCTCTGCCCTGTTTTTCTCCGTTTCAAAGTTTGATCTAATTGTAGAGAATGTAACAGCAGATGTTTATCTTGTGGCTCACTGGCTTTTTGTACATTTAAAGCCATGTTTGTAAAACAGTAATTGTCTCTGGTGTTGTCTTACATTATGGAAACGACTCGTCTCTTTCTCTCTCTCCATCTGTCTGCATGGCAGGTATCTACTGCCGTTCTCTCCATCACTGCCAAGGCCAAGAAGAAGGAGAAGGAAAAGAAAGAAAAGGAGGAGAAGATGGAAGTGGTAAGTGGAAAACGCTTCCTCTGAACTCCTTCACCTCCACCACACGGACAGATTTGTGTATCGTTTATATTTTTATGAAGCACAAGTAATTCACAAAAAGATATTTTAACCTTAGCAGTTTAGTGTTTTTGGACCCTGTATTTGTATTTAAAGGATTTACACAGAGGTGTTACAGTTGTAGTGTGAGGTATGTTGTTATTATCTGCAGTTTATTATATGGCGATGACCTTTGCTACTCTGAATCTGTTGGCTCAAGTAGACCTCAGAAGAAGCTGCTTGTTGTCTGCAGTTGGTTTATTTCACTTTATTTGCTGCTATAACTCTTTATTACACCCTTTACTGAACATCCTGAAATGGCAATTTTTAATAGTATCTGAAGCATGCACCCAGTTATCCACTCGCTGAAGCTCTTTGCCACCTGACACACTTCTGCATTTTTTTGTTCTGTCTTTCTGCTCATACACACCCAGTATTCACAGAACAGAGATGGAAAATACTGAGACATGGCTGGAAACATCTGGCCTGCTCACAGCTGAGGCTTTATATTTTTTACATAATCTGTTGAACTGGTGTTTAAAGGAACGCCATCTCAATAAAACTGGGGTCAGATGGTTCAAAGTTGTCTGGCGGGATGAAAGTTTTCCTATTTCTTGTCTGAGTGCTCATTCTGCATTTTAAAAATACATATGTTCAAGAAGAATCATCAAGACCTACAAAATAAATGCATATAGTGGGAAATAATTGTTGCTGTTTGATGCAGGGAGTTCTAATTTTCTTTCTATAGGAAGTTCAGGAGGGCGAGAAGGAGAAGAAGGATGAAGAGAAGGAGAAGGAGAAGGAGAAAGAGAAGAAGAAAGAGGCAGAGCCAAACTTCCAGTTCTTGGAGAACCCGGCCAGAGCGATGCCGGCTCAGCTCAAAGTCCTGATAATGCCGGAGTCCTGCCGCTACCAGCCCTTCAAACCGGTAACAGCCTCAGAATTTTTGTGAACAACTGAAGACTAGAGAAACTGCATTTCCTGCGAAAATACAGTGTGAATGCTTATTGCTGAAGAACAGCTGAATTTCAGTAAAAACATGCTGAAATCTAGCTGAAATGGAAGAACAAGCCTAAATAAGTAGAAGAAAACAGACAGAACACATTTGCTGAATTTGGTTGAAATAATCAGAAATGAGCACAAATTTGAGTAAATTAGCTAACAGGCTGAAATTGGCAAAAACAAAAAAAGCAGAAAGAAGGTTAAACTACCAGAAGGAAGTGGAGAGAGCACAAATGTGCTCAATTAGGCTGAAAGAAGCAGAAATGAGAATAAGTGGAGATGATCTGAAAAAAGCAGAAATTTACAAAAAAAATCAGCTGTGTAGTAGCTAAAAAAGCTGAAAGAAGCTTAAAATTACCAGAAGGAAGTGGAGAGAGCACATTTTTGCTGAATTAGGCTTAAAAAAGTAAAAATGAGAGCAAAACATGTAGAATTGGCTGAAAAAAAATCCAAAATTAGCATAAACACAGCTAAATAGTAGCTGAAATAGCCAAAATAGCTGAAACACAAATAAGCTGAAAGGAGCATAACAAGCTGAAATTTGCAGAAAGAAGTTAGAAAAAGAACGAACATGTTGTAGTTTGCAGAATAACGCAGAAATTAGCACAAAACAGCTGAAAGTAGCTGAAAAAATGTTTAAATTGGTATAAGGTAGTTGAAAGAAACTGAACCAGAACAAAATGTGAAAGGAGCAGTCAAAGGTTGTAAACAGATGTAAAGATATGAAGGATGTAAAATGAGCTCAATTAATTTTATATGAGGAAAAAATGGCAGAAAAGGCTAAATATTTCAAAAGGCTAAAGTTGCACCAATACCAAAAGTCCTAGCACACTTCTCCTGCAAGAGCTGAATGTTTTGATGTATGATTTGTTGAAATGGTGCAAAAATTGTGGAATAAGAAATAATGCTGAAAAACGTACGGAGTAGGGATAGTAACTATAAGGAAGAAATATAAACAGAATCACAATAGTACTATTAAGTATATAGTATAAGTATATAGTATCACTATGAAGCTCTTTATTAAAAGGATCTGAGTGATCTACAAAGTTATTTATAGTTGAAAGACCTCAGAATGTGACATCTAAATCTAAGTAATTATACTAACATGTCGAGTAATAAAATATAGCAGTGTAAAGTATCTCAGAGAGGAGTGTTTCCCCTTAAATAAATCCTTCACGTCAGGGTCCAGCTTGTTGGTTGATGTTGGCCGTTGTTTGGTACCTAAAAGTTCCCTCTCCAAGCCTATAAAGAGCACGGCCCGGCGGTCCTGCTGTAAATGTTGACAGTTCTCTGCAGTAAATGGAAAGACCACGAGCAGTCACCCAATAAGCTCTCGCTTCAGCCCCGTTAAGAGGAAGTTCTGTTTGATTTCTGTGTCCAGCAGGCAAAGCACAGAGTATTGTATTGTACGGTGTTCTATATCAAGTGCCAAAATGTGTCTTAGCTTGTCTAAAGTTTGGTAACGCTGCCTTCCTTTTAAGGGTTTGTTTTTTTATTCCAAGGCAGGTTTAGGAAGTGGAGTTTTTACAGACTTATCCTGAAATCTGTTCAGTGTAAGGACATTTATTAAAGACATCTTTTGTGGAGATTATGAGATTTCCTGTTTTGCTCAGTAATGTTTTTCTGCATCTTTATTTTTTCTTTAAAGTTCTCATCAAACTGGCTCCGAGCTTCACAGTGTTTGAAACATTTGAAAAAGCCCTAATGAAACTCTGATGTTGGCATAAAAACATCACGGAGCTTTAAACTTCATCTGCTTCTCCCTGTCTGTCACCAGCTGCACACAGGCGGGATCATCATCCTAAAAGACACCAGTGAAGAGGAGGAGGAGCTGGTGGAGCCCGTCTCAGCCCACGGGCCCAAAATAGAGGAAGAAGAGCAGGAGCCTGAGCCCCCCGAGCCTTTCAAGTACATTGATGAGTAGAAATATCGCAGCCAAGGTAAGTTTGCTCCCATCATTACTGATCCTGAAACATCTGCATGTGTTCATCACATTGGTCTCTTCTTATTTTGGTACCAACTGTTTGTGTCTTTAATAAATCCCACACAGCTTTTTAAATTACTTGCTCAACTCTGAAAGTTTGATGAATTATCAAAGCAGGTCTAAATTTCTGTCCTACAAGTTTTGTTTTTAAGAAACAGGGCTCACATTAGTTTAGCTGCTAGCAAATACAGAGAAGTTTGGTTATATAGAGCTGCTCACGGTGTGGAAGTACTGTTGGGGTTATATATAATCCTCTTACTGATCTACAGACAGCCTTCTGGCTTTAAAAACTTCCACACTTGTCAGGATCTTGTCATAGGAAGTTGTGTGTTGTGATAAAGCACAACGCAGCGTCTGCTGCTGCCTGACCACGTTTCACCAGCCAGCGCCTGAGGAATGTAAACATGGCTGCCGGCTCACATCACCAACGCTGAGCATCTAATGATGCCGGGATGTTTTGTTATGTTAGTGTTGGACCGGCCACTGCCTGCCTCCTGTGGAGGAGTGCACCGCTGCATGTGATGAGACCGATGAGGTGTTGATGACCAAATTAGGCCCTCTGTGAATACTATGTCATTTCATTATGAGGCTCAAGTGCAGTGTGACAGAATAAACACTGTCAGGATTACTTCATATGTTTGGTTTGGATGTTACAGGCAGCTCAAGAGCCAAAGAGGTTACAGTGGGTCCGATTTTAACAGGTTTGATCCCAGAGCACGAGTGTTCAGTGACTGTTCCAGTGTGCTATGTCCTGATTGTCTTTAACTGGCCTGTTAGTGTTTTAGTGAGAGTTATTAAAGGGTTACACGCAGTGCTTACTGGTAGTTTGTAAACCAAACTATATCCCACAAAAAATTTGAACAAAGTAGTTGCCATTTCCTGCATTCTTGTTTATTTTAATGGGTTGTTTTGTAAACACTTGATTCAATCATTATTTTAGAGAGCAACAAGAAGTAGCCTGACCAACAGCTCTCCTTGTGTGAATAGAGCATGCTCCGCTTCTCTCAAGCATCCTCGCTCCTGCTCCAGTGTCTTTATTGCCACTGCCTTCATGTGCTTCAATTCTCCGTTGTTTAGTTGTACAATCAGAAGACTTCTTTTTAAAATGAAAGTAAATTGGACGATCTTTTTGACATTTTGATCGCTGTTATTTTGACAAATTGGCGCCGTTGTTTTGATACGTGATGCATGCCACGTGATTACCCATCAAACCTTTCGTATTTTTAATAAATAATCAACATTTTATTAATGACACACTTAAACTTTAAAACTGATCCGCAATTTAGTCGTGCTGTTTAATTATATTTGTGTGTTTTTAATTAAATAGCCCATGACTGAACTTTTAGGGGCAGAGATTTTTTTATGGGTGAAGTGGAAATGCTTACTTGGAGGGGCAGCTCTCTTGTAATATTAAGAAGCTCATAAGTGGCTGTTATGTTTAAAATT
The DNA here is from genome assembly GCF_014905685.2 of Nematolebias whitei. Taxonomy (NCBI): domain Eukaryota; kingdom Metazoa; phylum Chordata; class Actinopteri; order Cyprinodontiformes; family Rivulidae; genus Nematolebias; species Nematolebias whitei. The sequence goes on from NC_056500.1 coordinate 17,716,123, forward strand.
AGTGTTTTATTTTCAGATTACATTACAATGGGATTTACCTGTTTAAATAAAGGTTGAATGAAAAAAAATTATTCATTCAAGCGAGTCAAATTTGTTCATAACTTTATTATTAGGTTACCAAATCCATGCAAACAGTTACCGGAACGCACCCTGTCAAAATAAAAGAGTTCCTGGATCCTGTTCCAGCAGGATCTGTCTCAAATTAAACCCTGCTTACAGTTTTTTTAAAAGAATTACTTGATTAGAATAAAAGCAATAGACAAATAGTTTTTTTTATTTTTAATGTGGATGAACTTCAACCTCCCCCTTCAGATCAGGATGTAGTAGTTTTTGTTCGTAGTTTAAAAAAAAAACTGATGATTTTGTTTTAAAACTGGAAACCTTTATTTTATCATATTTACCTTTTTTAAGTAGCTGCTTTAGTTGTGCTTTTATTGTTTGTTTTTTCTTCTCTCCGCAGGTATGAGACGACGTGAGACTTCAATATTTTGATCCTGTATCCATCAGATTCCTGCTTCACTTCTTTTTACGCGTTTCTTTTCTGTTTTTGCCACACGAGGAATGTGTTTCTTTCTCAGTGTTAAATTTTTCGTTCAATAATAATAAAAAAAACATCCATATTGGAGACTGGAGTGTTTATTTTACCAGCCGTGGGTTGTTCTATCCTCGAACAATTTATCTGGTTTACATTTTTATCTTTCAGCAGCAGCTGCAGAGGTCTAGCAGCTCCGGGTGGGTCGAGGAGCGGGTGTCCAAACTAACGGTCAAACTTGAGTGAGACTAAAGTATGAGATCTGTTGGGGGTGGGGGGGGGCAGGAGGAGGACAAACTCCGCTAACAGCACGTCTAATAGCATCACTATTCTAGAGTTAAACTTGTGTTTAGAGATTGTAAAAACATTATTTCTTTAGAACTTGCTTTGTCTCTATTTTAAACCGTGCAGATGTCCAGTTTGGTCACCGACACTTTAAGAAGTGAACAGAATTTCCTCTTAAATCCTCTACAGGAGAGAACAAAGATAATTAGCGGATGTGATGGTACAACCGGCTGGAGATGAGTCACTTCTTCTCATCGACACCGAAGCTGTAAGTGGAGTGTCTTTACAATCAGAGATCTTTCCCTGAAACTTGACTTTCACTCGTGGAATGAATGAGCGCACAAAGATGAGACAAAGTTTTAGCATCGACTGTGTCTTGAAATCACAGAGAAGCTCTTAAAACTATCCGGTTTAACCCACGACTGACCGGATTAAGATCCATTTAGAAAATCACTTGTTTATTTTAGTGAACATTTGACACAACGAACTGTCACCAGGTCTCTCTTGTCAATGAGTCCTCGTGGCTCAGTGGGACTAACCTGTTTAAATAAAGGTTGAATGAATCACGTTAGAATGCAAATGAAAGTTTGTTTCTAAATTTCAGGAGCAAAAACGTTTTCAAAAAGGACTCCGCTCCTGCTTAGAGGAAATTGTCTTCAATATCTGCATAGTTTACAATGCAAAAGCCTAATTAGTTTTCTTGAGCAGTACTTTGTGTAGATAAGGATTTTTATAATCATTTGCAAAAATCCTTCAAGTCAGTCAAATTTGGTGTGGCTTATCTTAAAAGATGGAACTACAGTAGTCCCTCATTTATCGCGGGGGATCCGTACCCTGAAGCCCCGCGCGATAAGTGAAAAACTGCCAAGTAGGAATAATAGTACAAGTAGTAGTTTATATATATATATATATATATATATATATATATATATATATACATAACAATGTTTTAAACCCTTTCCACACTCGTGCAATATTCTAAACAATGTTTCTAAACTCTAAACAGTCTAAAGAGCACAAAATGTCATGATTTCAGCTCTCGGCCTCTGCCAGCGCTCTCGGCCACGCCCACTTCTCCGCTGCAGAGCGGCGATATGACACGCTGCAGGAGGAAGCTTCTCCTGCAGCTGTGGGCTGCACACACCTGTGCAGCAGCTGCTAAATAATTTTAAATAATTTATTTTAAATAAAAATGCCATGCCGATTGTGCGCCTCATCCATGAATCAGCATATTGTGTGTCATGTCCAATCTTACTTTGAAAAACTGCGACAGAGCAAGTCCACGAAAAACGCACCACGAAGTATCGAGGGACTACTGTGTATAAATTGGGAATACATTTTATGTTTGCAACAGGCTGTTAAAGTGCCTGTAAATAAAAATTACCTATCATCAAAGTTCATGCTCAATAATTAGTAAAAAAAATAAATAAATCCAACAAAGTTGGGCATTTGGACGGTTTCTTTTTTTGTTGATATGTTTGGTCCTTCATCCAAAGGACTTCTTCAGTCCAAGGAGCCACAACAAACTGAGTCCCACATGCAGCACACTTACGTATTTGAATGATGAACTTTCTGAACTTTGATGGACTTTTTACCTGGATGATTGAGCATGAACTTTGATGTTTTGAACCACTTTGGCTATGGCTTCCTCAGAGGAGTTGATGGGGGAGAGGGTGGGCCCCAGAACCATCTTATCACCAGCAAACTGGTTGGCCCAGTGTGCTGCTTGTGGGACCGAGTTTGTTGTGGCTTCTCAGACTGATGAAGTCCTTTGGATGAAGGATGAAACGCCTCAACAAATATAAGAAACCGTCCAGATGACCTGACTGGACTTCATTGGAAAAACTGCCCATGTACAAAACTAAAACTAAAAAACCTTTAGAAAGCCAAAAAGAAAAATTATTTAGCACAACTTAACGGTAATAAAATACAAGAGTCTGGTGGCTTGAGGGCAAAGTTAAATAAGTAAATAAGAAGGGTGTTAAAACTTTTGCACAGTGCTGTGCGAACAGTAACATCTTAAGTCCAAGCCCTTTATTACAAATGGATTCTCATCTGCAGTGGAATGTATTTTATTTTGTGGTTTTTCGGTCTTCAACACCGGATCAAGTTCATCAGCTCCATGAGGCCAGTTCTCCCAGCTCCGAGTTGGACCGTATTTGGTAAACGAAGCTTCCTGTGGAAAAGTGGTTTCTGGGAACCTTTGAGGAAGTTGTTTTCTGCATCACGTGCTGGAATGCCACCCGTTAAATAAAAAAAATAGTTTCTGTCAGATGATTTATCGCTCATCAGCTCTCAGCACGGACTCGGCTTGGATGTGTTTGTGGCCTGATATGAATTCTCATCATCTTCTCCCTCCACGTTCCTTCATACTCTGTCATGGCGAGTGGGTTAACAAGCGTACGAATTGTTTCCGGTCTTCACACGGGCTGTCTGGGAACAAAGAGGAAACCCTGACACTGGACCTATCTGTAGAACCTGCTCCTCCACAGCTTTGTGCAGCGCCACATTCTTGAAGGTGCATTAAACATCGGGAGGGGATCTTTAGTCATGCTTCAAACCCTTCCGCTTGTTTCCACCCTTGATTCCAGTTAAAACGAGTCGAGGTCTGGCCTCAGTCCTTACTTCCAGTACGTCTCAATAAATCACAAGAGGGACTGGTTGTAAATATGTGGAACATCTGCCTCTGTTCAAAGTCACGTTTCATATTTTTCCTGCTTCCTCTGTGATGAAGCAGACCACCTCACCGTGTAGCTTCTCCGTCCGGCAAACTAACAGCTGACTCAAATCTCGACCACGAACATTTAAAGCCATCCATCCGTTTTTGAGACATTTGTCTCGGAGTTACGGTTCTTCTTCGTTCATTGGTGTCCAGGACAGTTTTCTGTGACAAAGGGCGCAGAAGGTCAGATCAGCCAGTAAAAACAGAACCAGCTCAGATCTGTGCGCATGTTTCTGCAAACCCACATCTCCAACTCCTAATCTTGCATCATTTTGAGACATTTCCACCTTTAAATCTAACAAGAACTCCAAATGTCCATACAAGGAAAAAGTGATCCACATCTGTCAGCACGCCGGAGAACCAGCTGTCGAGTAAACGGTTTGGACCAAGAGTGTAGTCATCGTCTGTGGATGCAGAGATGGTGACCGCACCAGTGAAAGGATGGAGGCTCCGCAGCACTGTTAAAGCAAACAGGACTGGAGAGCTCATCGTGTGGCAGGCAGACGGGTCAAGGTCCCGTAGGCTTCCTGGCAGGACTCGAGGGCCAGCGAGTGATGTGCCGATGGTCCATGATGGAGATCTGGATGTTCTCGTCGAACAAGCCCAGAACGATGTTAACTTTGGCTTCAGCTGATGGCAGCTCATAAATTCCCTTCATCTTTGAGACAGAGACCTACAACGAAGCATCATGGAGGAGAGATACGAGAAACTCCAGTTGGGCTTTAGATGTTTTCTTAATCTTTCAGTGTTTTTTTTTATCTCCCACATGGTCTAGTTTTTGTCCTTGAAGTCATCAGTCAACTGCTAACATCAAGCCACACGCAGCAAAGTTCATCCTGCTGCTCAGAAAACTGAGTTATTTGTCAAAATTAGACTATACGCGATATTAAAAAAAGACTAACACACCAAAAAGAGTTCAAACATCCAAATTTAATACATTTTTGAGGAGGGAGAAAATCAGCTGAGCACAATGAAAGGTGGCAGTAATCACCTATAGACACCATAGTAACAGAAAATCTCATGAACCACTGACCAGATTTTAATTCAACATTCTGGAAGTAGTCATTGGATGAAAAGGTGTAGTCTATGTGATACGTGGGTATACAGAGTATACCTACTAGAAAATCTTAAGAATTTCAGTGTACCCACTTAAAAGTGCCCAATGACACATGATATATCATTAGACACGTGTCACTGATGCGTTAAAATGCTTCAGTAACAATCTGTCTGTATGAGCGCTTATTGCTTGTCCAGCAAATTATTGTACAATTAATACTTCTGTACTTACTACTTAATACTTGAACATGTTTTGCTTTGATACTGTTTTATAAATTCTATGACATGTTTTTAATACAAAGCCAACTGTTGCACAAAGTTTGTTGTACATTTATTGAAATATAAGCATCAGAGAAATTAAATGTTCAATATGCTTAAAAATCTAAATAAAGTGACGATCACTTTGTACTAACCAGTGTACTTTGGTTTCTATGCAGTATACGGACCGACCGCAGTAAAGTTTACGTTGGACATTAGCGCTTTGTGGCTTCACCGGTGTCCAACGTAAAACTAACTTCTCCGCGGTGTACCCACTACAGAAATGTAGACTACACCACCTCCATCCTTTCGTTGATGCGGTCATCACCGCTACAACTTCAAGGTGGCCACTCAACACAAAAACGGCTACAACTCCACTCATTTTACAAATATTGAGCTAAAATTTGATGCAACAGACCCATTCATGAGTCTGAGCTCTATGATGATGCTTCAAATTGTGCAGAACATTAAAACCAAACTGCTGTAAGTAAGTCACGGATATTATTTGGATAAATAATGATGATTACTTTGTACAAATCGTTCCCAGATCGATACTTTTTATCTACCCTGACTAGTTCCTCGGTTTGTTATCCACATTACGCTCGAGTTGCTGGGAAGTGCTGCATTGCCACAACAGAACTGTTTTTTTTGGATTCAAACTTAAAAACAGCCGAAATGTTGCACTCATAAATGTGTCCAGAGACTTTCTTGTATCTTTTCTCCGATCTGCGATTTGACACAAATCTGAGTTTATACGTACTTTTTATTTTATCTCCTGAGGCTCACTGTATGGGAATCCTTCCATGCAGATAGAACACTATCAGCATGCAGATTCTCAGTCACGGTAAAGTCCAAAAAAAGTTTCAAGACAAAAACAACTGGATTTTATTTTATAACAGAAGACGTTTCGCTTCTCATCCGAGGAGCTTTCTCAGTTCAAAGAACAGAGCGTGTGGGGTTCGAGTTATATTCCTATCAGGAGCTTCATCCATGTGACCAGAGTTGTCCATCTGTGAGTCAAACAAAGACCCTAACGAACCCTTATCGTGAGGATTGATAGGGCAATCTGCATATGTATCTAGCTTAGCTCCACTTTATAACTCGAACCTCACTCTCTGTTCTTTGAGAAGCGAAACGTCTTCTGTTACTAAACAAAAGTCCGGCTGTTTTTGTCTTGAACTTTTTTTGAAGATACCATCAGCAGTTCAACAAGTGGTGACAGGAACGTTGGTTTTGCTGCATGTTCTCAGCATCACTGCCTCCTATTCAATTTAAATATCGTCAGTTCTTTTGGAAATATAGATTTTCAAGAGAACGTGACAGATCCAGCTTCCTGAGACTAAGTTAACTTGTTTTCAGGAGGAATTCCCAACATTATTTTAAAATGGGGGAGTTAAGTGGAGTGTTTCACAGCAGCAGATCAACATATTTGGCCGTCAAGCAAAAATGTCTTGTATCCGAACCGATAAGAACTCCAGGCCACACAGACACGACCGATTATTATTTTAGGAAAAGCATGCAACGAACAGTTAAACTTCCTAAAGTTGATAAATGTAAGTAAAAGTAGAAAATTGACACTTCTGATCAGAGCTCCCTGCAGGATGTATTGTTTTGACTCGAAACAAAGGCGATGTGAGGACGTGTGCTGGTTTTGGCGTGCTGTGATTTATTAAAAGCAGGAAAGGATCAGCTTGAACAGTAGCTGTTTACAGCTGGGGTGAGGGAGTCAGCAGAGCTCCTGGTGTCTCTCATCCTCTGCAGCAGCAGAAAGCGAGAAGGAAACTCCCAAAAGGCTGACTGCTATTTGAGGGAAGACATTTCATTTTTATAATGTTCATCCTGCAGAGACATAAACAAGTATAATTAGAGGAGTGTAGCTGCTCTCACACCTCACCGTGCGCTCACAACACTGGGCCTATTCATGCCGCCTGTCCATTCATCATCAGCTGCTGGAGAACTGTTTGGATTTTCAACACAAGGCCGCTCCGGAGTCTGAAACCCGAGTGTTGAGTGTGAGCGCAGGCCGTGTAAACACCAGGACTCACGGCCGAGGAGTCCAAGACCGCAGCAGCATCTGAGGAGCAGGATGACAGCGTTTCTTCACAACAGTCTGAGGGGGTTGTGGAGACACTGATCCACTCCTCCAAAACGTTAGAAGAAGAGGAAACTTTAGAAAATATGAAGTTAGAGCAATAATTCAAATCAAAATCAGCCATTGATAATTAAAAAAAACTCCACATCGATACTTTTAAAGGTGTTGAACTTCAATTCAGTTTATTTATTTAGCGCCAAATCACAGCAGAAGTCATCTCAGGGCACTGAATGAAAACATTCACTTACATATAAAAGCCAATTAGTAAAAGTTCTCTATCTAAGGAAGATGACGAGTTCAAGCTTCACTTCGTCGTCGTCTTTTGTCCTGAGCAAGCACAAAGGCAACAGTGGAAAGGAAAAACTCCATTTTAACAGGAAGAAACCTCCAGCAGAACCAGGCTCAGGACAAGCAGCCATCTGCTTTGACCAGCTGGCCACTTCAAGTAAAACCTCTAAAAAATTAATTGTTTTTAATTCAAATTAAATATAAAACTTGTTTTCTTTGACCACGTTTGCTGTAAAATCTACCTGAAAACTCAAATATTTTATTTTGAAAGCCTAAAATCGTCCATCCATTATCTTTACCCTCTTCTTCCTTTTTGGGTCGCGGGGGTCAGTGGTGCCCGTGTCCAGCAGTCACTGCGTGAGAAGCAGGGGACACCCTGGACAGGTCTCCAGTCCGTCACAGGGACACAAACGAGACAAACAACCATTCACTCTCTCACTCACACATAGGAACAATTTAGAGTTACCAGTCAGTCCAACATGCATGTTTTTGGTCTGTGGGAGGAAACCCACGCATGCATGGAGAGAACATGCAAACTCCACCCAGAAAGGCCTCCAGCCAGGATTTGAACTGGCGACCTACTCGTTGAGAGGTGGCAGCTCTACCAACTGCACCACCGTGCCACCCAGCCTAACAGCAATATCCCCAAAATATTCAAACGCCTACCGTTTCATGAAGGAGCACGTGTCACCATGAAGGTAGAAATGTAGCAAACATCAGAGAGGGGCTGAAAGAAGAAAAGTCCTGAGGACAGGAGACCTAAAACAAGTTATGACCAAATATGTAGCTCAAAATGTGGACAACATTTCTTAATCCCTGCTTTGTGACATGTGAAGTAAATGAAATGATCTCATCCCACAACCCGTTGTGTTTTCTTTGTTTGAGAAAAGTCATCAGTCACCGCTGGACGTGTCGACCTGTTAACATGTTCGGACCCTGGCGTGAAGATTAATGGAGACTTGGCCCTTCCAGCATTTCTTCATGTGGCACTTTTATGAAGGGAAACATCTCCAGCAGGTGGCTCTTCGTTTCTCCACGGGCGATCAGACCGCAGACTTCCTGGAACGGCTCAGAGGGAGGGGACAGCGCCAAGTGTGCCACACAGATTTATGTGTCAGCAGTTTTTAGAGTTAACCAGATCCATGGCTAACAGTCATTCCCCAACATAAACATGGCTTCAACTCAGTGAACTGTACACTGAGCTACAGCTGGATGTGGTGGCAGCACGGTGGTGCAGTTGGTAGCGCTGCTGCCTCACAGCGAGCATGTTACCCTGGTTCAAATCCTGGTCCGGGCCTTTCTGTGTGGAGTTTGCATGTTCTCTCCGTGCATGCGTGGTTTGTCTGCAGGTACTACAATTTCCTCCTACAGACTATCCTGTGATGGACTGGAGATCTGTCCAGGGTGTCCACCGCCTCTCGCACAGTGATTGCAGGACATGGGCACTGGCGACCCCCGTGACCCAAAAAGGAAGAAGCGGGTAAAGATAATGGATGGATGTGGTAGTAGCTGAGAGTCATTCCCAACACATACTCTGAACGTGACATCTTGAGATAACGCATGAGACTGTGCATCTTCAATGTCTGAGCAAAACAGCCTCTCAGCAGGGGCGATTCTAGAATCTGCTCTTTAGGGGTGCTTAGCCCCCAGTGCTGACAATGACTCTTGACTTCAACAGTGCAGTGGTCATTGGCATCAGCAGTGTGTGTGTGTGTGTGTGTGTGTGTGGGGGGGGGTTCCTCCTCCAGAAAATTTTAAATAGATGTGAATGAATGAAATCAGTTTAGTTAACTGATCATAACAATGACTAAACTTATGTAAGCAGAAATTACAACATATATCTATATTTAAAACACACAACACAACTAGCTTCAAGCATTAGCCTTTAATTTAACCATTAAACATACAATGTAATTATAAAAAAATGGAGGATTTACCTGCAGTTACCTTCGTACAGATGAACACGTGGTACTTCCTGTTTATGTTGTATTCAGCTGATCATGTCGCCCACAGGCCTTTATCATCTTTTACATTTCTCCAGACTCCGTTTAGGTTTTTCAACATTTATTAAACTGTGTTACATCTTGTAAACTCTCAGGGTACCGCTGTCTGAATTGTGTTCTCAGCTGACATTTTTTCTGATGATTTTTCATGAAATCCCTCTGACCGCAACATTTGTACCCGTAATGCAAAACGTGGAGCTCCTGCAGGTAAGGGGCGTTACACTTCCGGGACAAATTGAGATCGCTGATTGGTCGGTTGATGACAAGCCTGGATTGATTGACAGGCGGCATCAAGGATCTGACTTGAGCAGAAAAAAAATCACAGATTTTACTGGACCGTTTTGTACGGTCATCATTTATTTCATATTTATTCCAAATTCATTAAATATTTTGGTGAATCTAAGGTTTGAGAACTGAGTTTCTTTACACAATCCTAATGATGGTTTCTTTATTTTTCAGGGGTGCTGAGTTAAAACTGTGTTTGAGCACCCCTAAAGAGGCTAAAATCACCTCTGAGTTGGTTTTATGCTAAAAAAATGACAAAGTCTAGAACTAAAAGGCGAAGGACAATCTAATTTCTTCAGGGCATTTAACTTATAATAAAGTATTGGAAAGAAATGTCAAAAATTTGGGACATCTGATTGGTAGCTGTGGGGCTTTTTTAAAATCTGCAATGAGACACAGACTCAAATAACTTTGAAGTGCAGAATGAAAGAAAAAAAAAAAGCTTATGCAACATCTTTGTTCCTGTCTCAAAAACTTTCAGTCATGCATTTCTATCAAAATCAGATTGTGTTTTTAAACTCCCAATTGTGCTCAAACATGCAACCAATCCAAACCGCACGGTTCCAGGATGACTTCCAGGTGCCAGGCGGAGGTGAGGCGTTAACGCTCCTGCTTTCTGAGAATAAAAAGCACGTCTTAGAACGCAACTGTGAGAATAAAGGACAATCTGTTCTGAGCTGCACGTTTCTTTATAGCATCTCTGGAGCTGCAGCTTTTAACGAGAAGCAGCAGCGGCCTCACCTCCACTTCTGTCTGAGCTCAACACATCCAGTACAGAGTGGATTTTGATTGTGCGATTTGTTTTCGGGAACATTAGTTAGCAGCAGACTAAACACCATGCACGCTCCAACTCATTTGAAGTCATTTGAAGTGGCGGGCACTGCTGGCCCAATAGACAGCTGCAGAAATAAACACCATAATTATTAAAGGTGGAAAGAGATGAGGCGGCGCCATGGTTAATGCCATGGGGAAGGATTTGTGACCTCATCGCTGCATCAACAATAAAATAAGACAAGACTTTGGATGTGCTACAATCATTTTCTGTCAGCCTCAAAGTTAAAGCTGCAGATGTGTAGGTGGAGTTAATGTCCTGACAGAGAGAGTTCAAAAGAGACAACAATAATAGGCAGAAATACAGACTTAAGGTTTGGTTGAGTAAACAAGGCTGATTACAAAAACAAAGATGGCTTCCAGTCCAGGGTCTGAGCTGAAGTTTCAGGCACTTCTTCCTCTGCTGGACACTAAAATGATGCTGCTGTTTGCTGCAAAACTCAAAACAATAAAACTCTGAGTACTGCACACAAAACTATTGGGGATGCACAATATTGGATTTTTGGCCGATATGCCAATATGTTAAAACGTATTTGGCCGATAACCGATACAAATACCGATATTTTGTTCCCCTAGACCTACTTACAGAGACTACATAGCTTTATCTAGTGTAATGAAAATACTAGATTATTCTGCATGGTCTTTGTCAGTTTGGCCTGCTACCAGATGTAGATGCCAAAAAGGAGCTGACAATGATGTAACACTTCAACTTGGACTATATTTAAAGTCAAATTTATTCATGACATTTACTCTCTCTAACACAATGACAACACTTGAACAGTGCAAATTTTCACAAATTTAAACTCAACCTGTTCACAAGTGACAAGTGAAAAGCGCATAAGTAGTTGAGCTTTAATAGATATACTTGACAGTTTCTTAAATTAAAAATCAATTTAAAACAGAAACCTTTTATATTGGCGAGTTGTTTTGATGGAATGGCTGATATAGATATTTAAATTTATTGCTAATATGGGCTGATACCGAAACCACACAGATAATATCGTTCATCCCTAAAAACCATAAATCTTTATAAGAAGCTACCCTTAAAATAATGACGAGAGAATGAAGCCACAAAGATAAATAACCCCAAATTGTTCAAGTAAACAACAAAATTGGAAGACTGCGTCACCACACAGACAAAAAGTTGAATAAGGGAGCTGCGGCCTCTTTTCTTTGGACGACAGAAACAACCACGGCTGTAATTATCCCGTTTCTAAGACAGAAAATTACAGTCTGAAAAGTTTAGTTACGTTTGTTTAAAAATGGCATCGTCTTTCTGCAAGAAACACAAAAGCCGAGGATAAAAGGAGCTGAAATGACACATTATTAGTAACAAATACAAGACGGAGCCAGAACTCGGATCCCCTTCATTAAAAAATAATCACGGTTCCTGGAATAACACGATCGCGCTCTCTATAAAAAAGAATTCAGAAATAATGTCAGTGAGCAACTCTTGAAAATCATCTTTGGTAAAAAGAAATAATCACTTTTATCACTGACACGTTTGTTCTTCGAGGAGGAGACATTCTAGTGTGCAACAGATAAAAACATTTATTTAAAGCCCCTGAATCAAAGAAGCGCAGCTGTAGATGTTGCAAGCGTAAAGAAAGGCAACATTCAGAGGTCAATCTTTTGTGTGGCTGTATTTAAGTCACGTGTATTATACAGTACATGTATGCTGGTGTACAGACAAGCAATATAAAATGAGTGAGAATTATCAAAAGAATACAAAGAACAGCATTTACAAAAGCTTATTTCAAGTACCTCTAACTTCATCCTTCAGTCCTCTGGAGAATTTGAAAGCATCTGTACAAAATGTACAAGAGTTGTATCTCACGTCGGCCATAACCGTCACCTCTGGTGCTTAAATTTAAACAAAAAATGTTTTTTAAACAGATTTAACAGAAAAAAACAACAACTTTATACAAGTCTTCTACAACTGAGCTGGTTTTTAGACACCAGTGCTAATGTGGTTTTACAGAAGCTTCCATTTAAAGACTGCAGTCTGACACAAGCTCCCAGTTTAAGACTTGATGAAATGTGGAAGAACTGCCAGTGAAGAAAGAGACGGTTTCCTGTTATGACCTACGAGTCAGCACGATGTGATTACAACGCGTTTTAATATTTGAATAAAATCTCATTCGTGGTGACGGAAAGCGTTCCCTTTGATAATGACTGGTCTGTAAATTCATTTTTACTTTCAGGATCCATCACTGTGGAGCTAAAAAAAAGGGAATGGGGGATAAAGCACTGGCAACATTTATGGATCTGTAGAAAAGAGCCGTTTATGCTGATGGTCCTCAATGGTTCCCAGCTCTGGTCCTTGAGGAACACCATCCTGCATGTTTTAGTTGTTCCCCTGCTTTGACACACCTGATTTGAATAAAAGGGTGATTTCATGCAGAACTTGAAGTAATCAAATCACTGAAACAGGTGTGATGGAGCAGGGAAACAAGTAAAACATGCAGGATGGTGTTCCTCAAGGACTAGTGTTGGGAACCACTGCTATAGAACATTAAAACACTGTAGCTTTGTCTGATTCAACATTTGTCTGCATTTCTGAAGCTGCTTTAAGTTTTCCATCTTGTGTTGCCTAAAATAAAAAAAATAAAAAAATCAAGACGTGTTTATTAGCAAAGTGTTTAGAAATTATGGACTCATAAAATGTTTTTTTTCTGGTGTTCTGAAACAATTAATCCATGAATCTGAATCAGAAAAACGAGCTTTCCCAAATGTTCTGATGACACAAACCACACGGTGTAATACTTGAAAGTCTAATCATTTAAGATATCAATTAAAGCAACTAAACAAGCATAAAAAAACCCACTTTAAATCAACATTTTAAAATTACAGATGCACTGATAACAGGTGCACAAGACAGTGCAAATAAGTAAAAGCATTTAGAACAGGGTTATTCAACTAAATTGCTCAGGGGGCCACAGTTACTAAAAGCTAAGAACCCAGGGTCCGGACATCCAGCAGTTATTGTCATTAAGTTTGTTTGTTTGTTTAATGATTTAAAATCTAGTTTTATTTAAAAATGAACACATTTGTGCGCTGAACTGCGCTCACCCGTGGGCCTGATTTGGCCCCTGGGCCACCAGTTGAATAACCCTGGTGTAGAGTTTCTAAAGGAATAAACAGAAGCTGAAATCCAACAGAAGACAGGAAGAAAAAGATCATTAATCATCGGTCAGGGACTTGTTTTTACAGATTGGACGCAGCGCTTATATATTTTAAAAGAAATTATCTTTGACTGTAAAGTAGTCACATGAGAAACTGATGAACCTTTTTTTTTTTTTTACATTCAGAGTTTGTCTTAAAACCTTTAAATTGGCTTCAACCTTGTACCATTCGCCTGCTCTAAGAGGTCCAACTGAAAAGCTTAAAAAAATAGATCCGAGTGCTTGTAGTTGTCGACAAAACCTTCAGATGGTGATGAGAAGGAGCTTCAGCTGCATCCGAGGCTTTAACGCAGATGCTCCTGCGTGACGCTGGAGGGAAAACTCAACCTTGTTCCAGGACTTTGTTTTTTTTTTTTAAACTTGCATCAAGATGGAGTCAGCATGACCTCTGCAGCGTGGTGCGTGTCAGGGTTTCTGCGGGTCGTACGGGTAGCGGTTTAGTTTGTCCGGATCGTTTGAGGCCATGTGGGTGAAATCTTGGAAGATGTCCTGGTAGGTTTCATCTCCTGGGAAGACAAGGAAAACGGACGTCAGTAACAGCAGAATCACAAAAAGATCTGCAGCTGCTGTAACTAATCAGAAAAAAAGAATCTATAAAATATATTTCAGGAAGAAATAGGATAAAACATTCAGAGTTTGGAGGATCATGCAGACAAAGTGTCATCAGCGTCAACAAGAATTTTAAAAAAAGGTAAAAAGTTACCTGTCGGAGCGCTGGCGTGGCTCGAAATACGAAACAGAACAACGCAGAGCAGCAAAGAAGAACAGAACACGTAAAAGAGCTGGCGAGGAAACAGGAAATCCACTCAGAAAGAAAAGCCCACAGACGTCTGGTTTCATCAACAACTGTATTGCTTTTAAAGTGCAGAAGTTTATGTACAAAAATACAGCTGTGTTCGCCTCGGCACCCCAAAGAAAAGAACGAGAACAGAAGAAAAGGCACAGACTCTGGGGAGGAGAGCGAGGGATGAAAAGCAAAGTACAAAACGGAGAACATGACAGCAGAAGAGGATGAGATGAATACGTTACAGAGAAGGAAGAGCATTCACTGACCAGTGGTTCTCAATCTGGACGAGCTTTAGGAAACAATCTCTTTATTTTACTGATTTTTAAAAATCACATAGAAGTCATTTAGTTGTTTAAAAGACTAAAAATATTTCTGAAGCAACCCTGAGATTAAAAACCACTGCTCTGCATGTCTACTCATCAAACCGCTGAATCAAAAGACCAATTCAAATCAATCAATCAATCAATAAAGAGGTGGCAAAGTTCTCTGGTACATTCATTCCACCTGAACATCTGCCCTCGTTCAGCAGCTGATTGGAGATAAACACCAAGTCTTCCTCTCTCTAACAGAAGACACAAAGAGCCTCTCACACAAACATGAAGCTGCTGCTTGAAACAAAAACTTCCCTTAAACACGTTCACTGCAGCTTCTGATGCACAGTAAATCTGTAAAATAACGACTGTGAGCAGAAGTGGTTTTCATCTCCTTTTTAGTCATTTAAGTCCAGATTCCACTTTGTAAAACAAATACGAGTCAGCAGCACGAACAGATATGAGATGTTAGTGCGCCCTCTTGAGGTTAGCACGAGTACACAACACCTGGGGGGGGGGGGGGGGTCATAATGCTGTAAGAATCAGGTCCCTTCAGTTTACTTAACCGTGCACTCAAATTAAAAATGTATTAAATTTATTATTACAGTATGCGAGTGTGGATTTTCTGTACATCCTGATTGTCTACAGTCCCTCGACCCTCGTCCGACTTTTGGTTTTGTGTTCTCGTCTTTTACCCTGTGCAAACTGAAAACAAAATCAAGCACAACACCTGCTGCACCCTGACTCCAGTGTTACTGTGACTCGTCAGGGTGATGTTTACGATGACTAAAAACAAGTAAAAAGTACATTTCTTTCGGCTGCTCCGTTCTTCAGGGGTTGCTACAGAGAGTGAACTCGCATAAAAGATTTAGCAATTGTTTTACGCCCGAGGTCCTTCCTGACGTGGCCTGGACTCAAACTCGCAACCTCAAGAACTGCTAGACCACAGCCCCTAACTAAAGTCAAGTCCAGAAGCCAAAGATAAAACCACAGACGCTCACTAGTGGCTGGATATAGTGTTTCCCCTGCCATTACACAAGCGGGGTGCCCCGCCCCATCAAAGAACAGAGCGCCCTGCCTACCGAACCACCAACCCCACCCACCGTTGACAACTGTTGGTATTGATGCAGCGCGGGGCGCAATACAAACGTGCTAGCAAAAACGCTACTGACGTACTTCTCTGCTTTGCATACCCCACCATCGAAAACCAGCTGCAACGTAGCGCTAAGCTAGCAACAACACAGACGTGACTCCGCCTTGTCGACCCCCACCCCAATAAAAACCGGCAGCAACGTAGTGCTAAGCTAGCAGGCGGCAACCCAGTCGACAAAAATAAAATACAACGAGCGAAACACAGATAAAGCACCATTTTTAAGAACAAACGGGACATTTTCTTGTTTTTCACTTTTTTTGTTGTTTTTGCCTTTTACATGTTCAAATATGCATTTTTATACACTTAGCTTTAATTAGTTATTTGAGGCTTAAAAAAGTACCATGATGCACTGAGATGATTGTGTTCCAAAAACACATGGCAGCACGCACCCCCCCCCCCCCCATTGGAGTTATTTATTTTTATTTCTGCTGTGAATTTGTGCGAACAGTTTTGTAAACTGATGGACCAAGTTCTGAATTTCTACCTGTAATCCTCAGGGTGCTGTAAGAACGGCCTCATCACTCAATAACTGCAGTCACTTTTACATTTGTAGCCGGGGGCGCCGCTCCGCTTCCTACAACCATTTATTCAAAGTGCCTCGAAGCCCTCGTCATGATTAGAGGCAGGATGAGATGAAACTCAGTCAGCAGCATGCTCATCTCATCCCACATGCTCCCAGAAAATCTAGACTTATGTGTGTTTAAAGCTCACATTTGATTCACCTACACAGAAAACAGAAGTAAAAACAAAGTTTTTCACAGATACATCTGTTTCTGTACAGAAATCCAGTAACATTCCTGACAATCACTGCTGCGGCACTGAAAGGCCCTTCGTCTTACAATTTTGGATTTCTTGTGATTTCGAGCAACAAGCAAGCACACGTAACTGACTATAACCAAGACACAAAATCTTCATACGCAAAAGTGAAAACGAGCGAACAGAAAACCACAAGGAGTCGTCGTGTCACTCATCCCCGTGCAGCCAGTCTCCATCTGCTCTAAACTCTGCTTACTGAGTCAAACACATATGAATCATTTACAGCAAGTAAACTACAGTACAGATCCTAGAGTTAATTTATAAAAGAAAAAAAACCCTCTACAATATTTTTTTTTGCAGACCACATATGTAAAAACAGCAAGATGCATCCAGTTTGAACAATAAAACAAGTAAACAGGCCCTGAAGGAAATTAAGACTTCAAATTAGAACCATACAGATACAGAAAATGTACAGAAGTTGCATAACCATCGACAGGAATGTGCATATTATTTGACAAGTCTATTGAAAATGAATGATAAGAGCTTATAGATAAAACATGTTTTGTATAATTCAGAATTCTGGATTATAATAATAATAATTATTATTGCTGTAAAACTGGTGGATATAAGAGTCTCTGAGGTCTGGGCGTCACTAAATACTAGTGGCAGTTACTATTAGATCAGATTATTTTCTACCAGCTGGTATAATATACATAAATATCTTTAAAACAAAGAAATATATAATATCTAAACTTAAAAAAATAAAGACGGTGACTGTTTCTTTAGGTTTTGTGCTACAACACAAAAAGTAACAGTCACGTGAAGGAAAAGCTGCACCACTTTGGAACACATCTTTTCATTATAGATCAGATTCGATGGCTTTTCATGTTTACATTGCACACCTGATGCTGAACTACAACTTAGTGCAGCAGCTGGAAGAACCATCAGACTGAGCAGCACGCAGGACTCAGACCAGCTTCAGGTCAGTCGTTACAATCAAGGGAATGGGGAGTCTCTTTAAGAAAACTTGTGCCAATTTGTGAGTTTCATCTAATCTGCTGCTTTTACTGAACATAATCCTGCTGTGCAACACAAACGTTCTGTCTCTAATCAGACTCATCCAGCTGCAGGCTAATAAACTCCTGCATGCACTTTCTGTACTGCATCTCGGTGGGGCTGTTGGAGTTATATTGACCTGATGGGTTGTAGGGCCCCTCCGCCTCCCGCATCTCCTCGTTCATCTTTGCCAATCGCAGCCTGAAATTTGAAGAAAGAAAACAGGAAGTTACAGGCAGACGCAAAAATGAAACAGACCAGGCTTCTTATTAAAATTAACAACCAGTCATATTAAAAGGGTCACAACAACAACAACAAAAGTCACAATTCAACTTCAAAGTTTCTAATTTTTTACAAATAAAAACCTTCGTATTATCAAATTTGAACAAAGTTGCATGTTTAAGATCTACAAACAGAAAATGCTGAAAATATTTTGTTTTTAATATGCTTAAATGATCACAATTCATTCGTAAAGATGTTACATAATGGTTAATGAAGAACTTGGGCAATATTAAAATAAATAAAACATAACGTAAAACACATATTTGCATCAATTGAAACAATTATTAAATTATTATGAAGCTGTTCCAAATGCTAATAACATATAATATCATAAATGTATTTAAATATAACACAGATATCTGAAGACAACATCTGAGTAATAAATGCACCCAAAGTTCATGGTTTTAATAAAAAAAATGAAGCTCACAACGTGACGATGTCTGCATTTGCTGCCTCCACTGCTATGCTCAGGGGCGTCTTCTCATCGATGTCTGCAGCGTTTTGGTTCGCTCCTCTTTTCAGGAATAAACAAACCTGCCTGTAACAGAAAGCAGAGTTAGGTTAAGCTGTTTTTGTAGCCCCTGTGTGACAGTGGCGCTGTGGTAAAGGAGGATGACGCATAAACAAACCCTGTGTGTCCCAGCGTGGTTGCGTGGTGCAGCGGTCCTCTGCCCTGAGCGTCCTGTTGGTTCACGTTTGCCGCGTTTTGGAGCAGAAACTCACACGTGACCAGCGAGCCCTGAAATTAACCGCAAGATCAGTTTGTACACACTTAAAATGCAGCACATTTATGACTTTAATTTTAAAAAAGTAACCAAATTAACAACATCTGCTCAACTAATTGAAGAAAACACCAACATACTGGACTTCCTGTGTTCATACTAACCCCGTGCACGGCCATGATGAGCGGCGTCTTCTTGTCCTCGTCCGTGTTGACCCAGTTGACCACGGCTCCATGGGCCAGCGCCTCAGCCATGTCCGGCAGGCTGCGGGCGCACGACGCCCAGTAGAGCTGCAGACCCGGGCTGTACTCCTTAGGCTCGTAGAAAACCACTTCCTTGCAAGGGGACGGGGGAGGAAGTGTTGCGGGCATGGAGGGAGCCTCAGCAGCGTCTAGAATATGTAACGACAGATACGTTAATCTAAACAAAGCTCAGTGTGCTCAGTGGTTTCTTTTTTTGCAAAAATATGGCTTAGAAAATTAATTGGAAACAAAATTCGGGCTACTAACAATACTAAACTTTGACATTACGTATTCAATTCAATTCAAAAATACTTTATTAATCTCAAAGGGATTAATGTTGTCGTAGCTCATCAGCCTGGTTTAATTCAAGAGTTGTTATAGATGCTGATAGCTGTGAGCAGGAGGGACCTCCTGCGATCAGGTACTTGAGCACCACCACCAGGTTGACGGGAATTCATCCACGGCGCCTCTTTTTCAACTCATTTGGGACTTGGGGGTGTAGCTGAGATATTTGAGTTTTTGAGATGTTAATTAGCTGCTTCTTGTCGTTAAAAAACATGTTGTTGCTATGGTTACGCTACATAACAAATGCCCAAAAGTAAAAAGGTTTCAGTAAAAATCCTTCCAGCTGCACAGCATCCGATACCAGAGGAAATAATCATCCGAAAAAAGCAATTTACATCCATAAAGAAGAGGAATTAAAGTTTTCAGAAGCAATAAATGAGAATGAAAGTAACAGCTACTCCAACATGCAGCCATCTTGAGCGGAACAATTCTAGAGCATATAGGAAATATTTAGGATTGTAAGCAGCTGAAATTCTTTTCTTTCAGTGGAACAATAGACCATAAACACATTAGTTTTTTTTTAAAAGTCTGAGATTCAGCCAAACAGTCATCCACCTTTTCCATTTCTCCCTTAAGATACTGAAATCTTAAAAAGCCCGGATGTGACAACAGGCGTGTGCCGTACCTGCGTCCGCCAAGCTGTTACTGGATGGAGTGGTGGCCAACATCTCCCCGCTCCCATCAGCACTGTTCTGAATGCCACTGTCTTCTCTTTTCACTGGAAACAAACCATCTGAATCACTACATGAAGAACGCAGTTCTGCCATGACCAAGTGTTGAAATAAAAGGAACACCTTCCTGCTGATTTGAGTTGAGCAAAGCTATTTTAGCCCCTAATCAAAAATAAGCCTATGAATGTTTGATATATTTAATGTATTTATACACGTGTATTTCTCCAGCCTGATTAAGCAAAAGGTATTCCTAATATTTTACCATAAACAGACAGAAAGAGACTTTTGATAACAGATCCACTCCATCACCTTAAGAGCCAGTCCCCTAAACACTGAAAGGATGACGACACAGACACACAAATGCCAAACACTGACCAAAAACAATGAGTGAGTGAAACACTGCCCTCCTCAGGAAACACAAAGCGTTATGTTTTGGAGCATGGGTCAGTCAGAAGGTCTGGACGAGGAAGGAATTAAGAAAGGGATAAAGGAGGTGTTACTCCACAACCCCAGAGAAGTACAGTCGAATGAAAAGGGGGGGGGGGGGGGGGGGATGGAAAGCAAGCAAAGCACTCAGCTTTTAGTACTTACTGCTCCTGAGCTTGTGGGAGGTGTCAAAGTAGGAGAAGAGCGAGTCAAGCTCATCAGGACAGAAGAGAGAATCACGGCGGGCCTTGGTGCCGCTGGCAGCAGCTACGCCAGGGATGATGGGAATAAGGATATTACAGGACGGAGGTGAATATAAGATGGTAAGGGGAGTTTTGAGGTCAGCGGTATGAGCAGTGGGGTTAGTCCAGAAGCAGAGAGCAGCCATGGGAGGAATGGGGTGTATGAAAGAGGAGAGAAAGAAGAAAGCAGGGAACAGATGGTTAGACTACAGGCTCAGCTAATGCTGGAAAAAAGACAGACTACGGCAAGCAATGTGAAGGCAGAGAGGGTTCAGACATATGCTGTTCACAGAACACACAGTATGTCAATGGAGCACAAATATCACGTGGTATAAATTTATCATGCAGTGCTCTTTCTTCTGTCTTGAAGCTGCAAAGTTTGGTGTCTGAAGAAGTACAAGAAAATGTTCCAATATCTACAGTTCCATTTTGTTATAATCATCTCAGTCTGTAATGTGGAAGAATAATGAAATCATAAAAAAATATGAAGGTGCAGTGGATCAAAAGAAAAAATAAATTGTTTTGCATCTACCTGGCTGCCCTGACGCATGAGAACTTGGCTGAAGTTTTGGCGTGGGGGGAGGCGGTTTTGGAGGCAGGTGCTCAGAGCTGCTGCTCAGTCGTTTTTCCTGTTTGCTCAGAGAAACGACTTTGTTTCGAAGCTCCTCGTCTGACGGCCGGCGAACAAACCGTCGATCCACATATTTGGCTTTGATGTAGGCCTCCACCTCATGTCTGTTTGAAAAAATACGTTTAATTCATCACATGACTTCAATTCAATTCAGTTTATTTATAGAGCGGCAAGTCACGACAGAAGTCATGTCAGGGCACGGAACAGAAACATTCATATATATATAAAGTAAGTTAACATTATTTATCTGAGGAGCAGACTGCTTTGAGTTTAACTTCATCACAGAACTCTCATCTTGAGCGAGCATGAAGGCGACAGTAGAAAGGAAAAACTCCCTCACGAGGAAGAAACTTTTAGCAGAACTTGTCCAGCAGAAACCAGAAGAACTTCCTGTCCTGCACAATACTTGCTGAAGAAATCCACCTTTCAGCACTGACATCTATAAATAAAACTATCACTGCGTGTGCATGTGCATTTTTGTGTACCTGGGGTCTCCTGGCTGTGGCTTCCTGGCTCCCAACTCCTCTCGCCGAGCTTCATAGATCTGGTTGATCACTTTGTTTCCCAGCTCACACATCAACTGTAAAATATTTAAAATAGAAATAAATCCTTTCACTGCATTAAAAAAACAAACAAATAATGGAACGAGAAATAACTTTCAGCACTTAACTTAAAATATGTCAGTAAACGAGTATGAACTGTTCAGGCCCTCACCTTGAGTAGTTCTGGCTCCCAGGTGTCCAGAGTCAAAGATCGAACCTTAGAGAAATGTACTCCCAAACTCCTGTAGAGGAAATAAATGACATTAAAGACACAATGCCTTCACCCACCATGCTTTCATTAGCTGAAAGTTAAATCCTTCTGGAGAATGTTGAACTTTTATCATAAAAACTGTACTTTCATGTGGAGATTGTATTCTCTGATGAAAAGCTGCCATATTACTTTAATTGTAGATAAGTTCACAAATAAAAAAAGCCATGTGTACTGGTTCTCTGACATCAGTCACATTTTTGATGAAAATTGAGGAAATACCTGCAAAATGCTGCTGACTGTATCTGCAACCAACAACTGAACACCAGAAATCAAACGTCTTAAGATGAACCACTGGACCATTTAATTAAAGCAGAATAAAATAATCACTGATGAAAACATCTTTAAAAATAACTTATCAGTTGCATTTGTTTTTCTACAGGTGAAAGGAAATTATTCAGACTACAAATACAATCCAGATTAGTTATAGTCATGTACCTTAAGGCATCACACACGCACATGCACGCATGCACGCACAAACACACACACACACGCACGCACGCACGCACGCACGCACGCACGCACACACACACACACACTGTGTAAATGATAATTGCCACTAAAGCCACTTCGCTTATTGAAAATCACAACAGGAGCAAGAAATCTAACCAGATGATTACAGCTTCAAACTGAGAGCATGGGAACTGACCTGAGCACTTTTAACCCAAATAAACTTTAATTAACTTTACTCTGAAAAGTAATCAAAGAGGTCGCAACATCCTAAACAGACTGAGTTTATATAACAGTGAGTTTTCATTTAATAAATCCCCAAAGGCCAAACACTGCAAAGAAGCCTTTCACACCATGCTGCTGTGGATTGTTTCCTAAAGCTAACAAAAGCAAAGATAATTTAATTATTTAAAGCTTTCACAGAGATAAATTAAACTCCAAGTGAACTTCACTATGACAAAATTTCAGAAAGATTAATAAATTATACTCTAAGAGTTCACTTTGTTGATTAATTTTAATTTTCTCTGGAAAGCATTCCTTCCTTTCAGTTATTTTTCCCCATTTCCTATATGATGTTTCTCCTTAGAGCTTTAATTTTCCATTTCTTCTGGTTTCTGTGGGAATTTAAAAACACATTTTGTAAAACAGGTCTCGTACCTGTGGATGCCAGAGCACTGTATACAGAGGGTGATGCCCAGATTGATGCTGGCCCAGCGGGGATCTGGCTGACCGCAGTCGCAGCAGCAGGAGTTGCCAGGGATAGCCAGGACCTTCTGCAAGGCGCTCTCTCCTTTCAGTGACCTCTCCTTCGGCTCCCCTCCAGAGTCCAGACTCCCTGTCGATGTAGAGGACTTCCTGTCCAGCTTCTAGCACAGGAAAGAAAATGCTCAGTCTCCAAAATTGATAACACAGAATTCATTAAAAAAAATTACACTTGAGTATTGTGGAAGAAGCATCGGTGGGAGGAGATGCACTGAAAAAAATATATAACTCCATTTTACTTGATTTACTGGTACCTCAGTGTACAGTTATTGAATATGAAATTACAATTTGTCTGCTGCCACATCGATTCATCACTTATTCTTTAAAAGACCCACTCCATTTAGTTTGGTTTTACCTCGCCGTTGTCTCCCTTGTCGCGGAAGGCGGTGGCGATGCTGTTCTGGACAGCTTTGATCCAAGCTTGTCGCAGCTTCTCTGAGTCGGCCTGCATCATACAGCTCCTGCAGGGGCACAAACGTCACACAGCAGCTGTCAGCTAAAACACCGTGGCTGTGGCCGCGTCTAGTGGATACAGTGCTGCTCTAAATGTCCATGTTTGATTTTTGGTTGTTTTCCAGACTTTGATTATGTCGGGGACTTAAACTTACTTTGTGGGTGAAACCACTTCAAAACAGAAGCGACGCTCGATGTCCTCACAGTGTTTGACTGTGCATAATCTCAGGTCTTCCACCACTACTGTCGGGGTGTCCTGAGGGGTCAGCAGAGGGTCTTTTATTAAAAACAGTTCAGGGTTCCTTGATATTCTACACAACAAAATTCAAAACCTTTTAAAACTAAGACTATTGTGGTTCACATAAACTACGCAAACATTGAAAATACACAAAGATGGATAGCAAGATGAAACATTTGTAGGAAAAACGTTTTTACGTGCCTTCAGAGTAATTTTATCATCAACTTTAATTATAATTCACATTTAAAATGACTTAAAGTTGACCTAAGTGCCATATTAACCCAAAAACTAAAATTCATTGAGGAAAAAGTAGAAAAAAATGTAACTTTAAAACCAAATGAAAGAAAAATCAATATCAAATTACTTTAAATGAATTCATGTCTAAACTTCTTATATTAAACATCAAAGTTCATGCTCAATAATCCAGGTGAAAAATCCAACAAAGTTCAGTCAGATCATCTGGACAGTTTCTTTATTTTAATGAGATGTTTTGTCGTGGGTCAACCAGTTTGTTGGTGATAAGATGGTTTCTGGGGCTCGCCCTCTCCCCCATCGACTCCTCTGAGGCAGCCATAGCCAAAGTGGTTAAAACATTAAAGTTCATGCTCAATAATCCAGGTATGATGAAGTCCTTTGGATGAAGGACAAAACGTCTCAACAAAAAAAAGAAACCATCCGGACCTGACTGAACTTTGTTGGATTGTTACATTTAAACTTTTCAAAACTTGATTTCACCCCCGACAGAAGACAAATAAGATGTACACAGAATGGTCAAATGTGATCTTATCTCTTATGTCTTCATAGTTTATTTTCTCCATACACTACTGTAAATATTTAAATATAAATGTATAGAAAACTTAAGGCCAGTGATGACAAGCTTCATCAGGTGGCTACAACATGTTTGTGCAGCCGTTATTTTGCTAGAACAATGTCAAAAACACTTAAAATAAGTAAAAATATTTTTTGATTTGGTGTTTTAACAAACAAATTTGTTGGTTTGTTCTTTTTTCCTCTCTCCTGTACGTCGTAAGAGCAAACTGTCACGTTATGTTTTCGTGCCATTGGTTTTAACATGTAACACAAATGGTAGCTTCAGGAGATTAAAAAAATCTGACAAAGATACAGTTCAAGTAAATGTGTTTCTCTACCTCTGCGTGAGTGTATTTTAGAATTTAATTGATGCATTTCACTACAAGAACAGTGCAGGAACCCATCTCTGCACAAAGCAGTGGTTTTCTGCACACCACACAAACTGTTTACAACATTTCCTTAAACTTAAACTGTGGCAGAGCGCTAAAACTACATGAAGGGACAGCTGCAAAGGAAGCATATTTCTATGTGGTTGGTGGGGAGAGTCACTTAACATACCTTAAATTTCTTCTGGTAAACGAGCTGATTGTTTTGGATAGAGAACCAACGTCTGAAAAGAGATCGCAAGTAAATTAGGAAAACTGGTCTCGCACACAGCTGCCTGAAATAACTCGCTCTTACATCCTCTTGGTGTGGCGTGAAACTAAATTATTACAGTACAATCTGAAGAAGACAATAATGATTTCCCTCTACAGGAGTCTTCACAAAGACAACAGCAGATCAACATCTGAGCTTTGAGTCGGTCATGTTCCAAAACATCCTTCCATTCATTTGTCTCTGCACGCCTTTAAATTGGAAACTGAGAAGACCTGATTGAATCGAACCATTATTAAAGAAATATAGCAGCATTTATGACTCGTCTTGAACTTTGTTTGTGATTGTTCAGATAAATAATCAACCAAGAGTGGGGGAAGGATGTGATCATTGAAATCTGCCTACTTGTAAACAAGACGATGTGAAAATACCAAGACAGATTTTATACAAATAAACAAAGAGATGGTGAATAAGCAAGATAAACTCTGCTAATAAAGGTTGTCATTGTTTTTATAAACCTAAAATGGCTTTGAAGACTTAAGAGTTAAACAAATGTTACCTTTTAGTTATGTCTCTGGCCTGTTTTGTCTAATGATGGCATATTTATTTGCATCACTTCTTTTAGATTAAAAAAAAAATCAGCATCTGGAATCAATTCGACACTTTATTACTTTGTTTTGCTACAAGATATAAAACAAAGAAGCCACATTAAAACAAAACACAGTTAAGAACGCATAATGTTCCATTTTGATTGTCACAGCAACATTATTTCACCTAAACATACCCGAGTAGTAACGAACTACAGTTTAGGCGACTTTTGAAGCGTTCATAAAGCTTTAGATTAAACAACAATACCTGTTCCACGTCTTAAAGGCGTTACTCGCCCTCTTAAACAGATAACCCTCCATGGCGATGCCATTGTCAGCGTCCACATTGTATTCCAGTTTGGTGTCGTCATTTGAGAAATCCTGGTATTTGTGAAAAGAGAACAAAACAGACAGAAAATACAACCTTTAAAAAATTTAACAAGATAAAACCTGTGATACCTGAAATCACATACTTAATTTGAAAGCGTAAAGAGTTGCATTTTCTTAAAAAGCTCAAACACTGTTATTATTATGATGCAAGACTTTCCCCACATGCGTATTTGTTTGTAGTTCGTGTCGAGCAGAGTCAAGTTACAGAAACATCGTGCGTCCGTTCTCTCAGCGACGCTGTCATGAGACCTTCCATTGTGTAAGTCGAGCTGTAACTACCTGAGCTCCTGTCACACACTCCTCACACACTCATAGTGATCTGCAAGTGCTCAAGTGTGTGTGTCCTTGTGGAGTCAATTTACACCAGACGTCAGCGTCTCCACAAGCAATTACAGCTCAATGAGCCGGGATCTGATACTATGACGAGCACGCGAAGCATCCTATCTGTTGTCCTTCCAGAAACCTCCAAACGCTTCTCCAAACTCACTCTGAAAAAGTTGTACCCTGCAGCCTTTATGAAGTAAGTTTTAACCCCGAAGAACTAATCTGCTGTTTTAGATGATTGAGATTTTCCCACATGGAAAAAACTTCTCGTCTGTTATTTGATGCAGGTTTAAGAGCAACTTTAATAAACACCTAAACATGTCTGGAGACCCGTTGCACAAAAGTAGGATTTATACATCCAGGATGCCGGCAGGAAGCTGCACTTGAACAATCCATGAACTCGCACAAACGTCAAACCATGCTGAAAGAGGGCCGCTACTTCAGGCCAGGTTTAAATCAGCTCGGTTGAACTCATGGTTTCCCTATAAGATCCACTCTGCAGATCACAGATTTCCTGATTAAACATGGACAGAAAGATACATGCATCCCACTTCTCTTCAGTGGAGCAACGGATAATCAAGGATACATATGAAGAGATGAAACACATGCTCACTAAAATAGGAAACACTGCAGCCTACATTAAGCAGACAGAAAGACAGTGGCAAATTATAGCGGACCGATTGAATGCGTAAGTCATTTCAAAAACTGAATCTGTTTTCAAGTAATCTCAAAATTAACAGCTGAACACTTTTCTTCAAAAATGAGCAGTGGAAGTTAGAGTAGAGTAGGAAATTAACCATAAATATTCATTGCACAATTTCAATTTATTTTGTGCATTGGCAATTATGAACATCTCAGATAAATAGTACGAGACCACGGCAAAATATTCCTCTTTTGGACCGAAAATAATATAAGAAAAAGCAAAAAAGATGCAGCACCTCAAATATTGCAAAAGAAGACAAGTTCATTTTAACCTCTTATCATTTTCAACAGTAAATATTTTTTTTTCATTTAATGTTCATATAGCACAAATGTGAGTGGTGGCCAAAAACGCACCTGGCAACAAGTGAAAGGTAAATACAAGAAACATGTTTGTAAGCTCAATCATCCAGGTAGATAAAAAAAGAAGGTTAAATCATGTCATCTGGACAAGTTTCTTTTAAACTTTTTTGTAAACACGAACTAGAACCCAACCAATATATCAGTAGGGCTGATAATTTAGGCTGATATACATGTTTGGGGACCTATTGGCATTGGTGATAATTGTCCCATTATGCGCCGATATAAAGTTTTCTAATTTTCACCATTAAAATGCTGGAACCAGTCATAATTGTACAATGTATCCATCAGAGGGCACATATGGACTACTTTCAAGTAGTTGCTGTTCAGTTTAAGTTTCACTTTCACATTCAGCACAGAAGAAGCAGGGAGCAATACTGTGTAGAATATTTTTGCTGAACAGAGCATGGTAAGTTTACTTTAACTGATATGTCAAATAAATCAACAATAACAAATTATCTTCAATCCTCCAACCAGGTGGCCATAACCTACATGCCTCTCAAGTTAGCAAGCTAACGTTTAGATAACCAGCATAGGCTATTGCCTTGTAAAACTTTATCCAGAACAATAAATCTAACAGAGCGGTAAATATATATCAGTGTTTGTAACGTTATCTTTGTCATCCTCAACATGCATTGTTTGTCTGAAATCTTTACTTCACTGCAAAGAAAAAATACGCAGCTGCGGTCAACAATAATTAGGCCTTCACTGTATGTGACTGACCCGTTTAAACAATGAACAGGGAAGGGCGTTTCTTTGTTTTATTTATATTTATGTTAACACACTTGATAACTTCATGGTGAATAGTGGAAGATAGAAAACGTGAACGCACGTTGGGAAGACTGTTTCTATGACCAGTGCACCACTCGTAAACACAGTGTGGGTCTAGGTATAAGGTGACTCTTTGCTTAGCTTCATGGTTACTAACAGCCGCGCTAAATAAACAAGCCCCGCCCCATTCGCCGTTTTCTTAGATTCTTGGGGGTGGACAAAGCTCAAAATACTTCAGCCATTATATCGGTTATCGGCGGCCGCCGTCTCATATCAATATCGGGATCAGTGATAGCCAAAATTTCTATATTGGTCGGACTCGAACAAGAACATTCTGCAGTCTGGTGAACTGTAGCTGATGATGTACAGTCCAGATGACGTGTGTAAATGACTTGGAAGGTGTTTGCTCACATATTGTACTGATTTTAGCAAAACTTACACACACATTTCTAATTGTCTCTACAGCCGAAGTGATAAGTAGGCTACTCAGTAAACCTCACATATCAAAAAATAGCAGTGCAATAATCATAAACGATTACCACACAATTCTAAGAATATTGAAATTTTTATCATTATTATTTCTATTATCAGGACTGGATTTAGTTTTAAACAGTTATTTGATGTCAAAATGACAGTAGTTATTGAACCTGTGATATTTTAATGCAATGTAATAAAAATTAGGCAAATACATACGTAAGAAAATTGAATGATTGAATGAACACACTGGTTTCTGATCGGAGCGACCGCCGACTGCTCAGAAACAAGAACAGATTAATTAAGCTTCAGCTTTAGCTGGGTCAGGACCAGGCTAGTTTCAGGGGATTATTCTCCAAGGAAACATATGTGCCTCCTCTTTTGTGTAACTGAATCAAGGATTAATCCATCAAGGATAACACGAAAATTCTGGCTTAAACTTTGATATTACTTTTGTGCAACGGGCCACTGTTTCCACGAGTTTCAGGATATAATCAAAACATCAAACAGATAAAATATATTATAGATAAAACTACAGGAGACTTGGAAAGAAAGAAAAAATCTCAACGTTGATAATTTTGTTTGTTTGTCGGCAGGAAATGACCTCAGACATTCAGTGTGTGCGCGTGACAATGACCACCACTTTCTGTTTATTTCCTGGACAGTAACATGCTAAACACAAACATTATTCTTATAAACCCATATTTTGATGGGCACTCTGCTCAGACAGGACTTTTTCTTTTTCTTTCATTTAACAGATACTGCTGTCCAATTATCTCTCTAACAGTGCAGGTATTCCCAAACAGTTTGTGTAATTCAAGCAGGAATAAATCAGTCATCTTCATCGTGGCCTCTCCAAGTCTCTGCTTG
Source organism: Nematolebias whitei (assembly GCF_014905685.2). Taxonomy (NCBI): domain Eukaryota; kingdom Metazoa; phylum Chordata; class Actinopteri; order Cyprinodontiformes; family Rivulidae; genus Nematolebias; species Nematolebias whitei. The sequence continues at coordinate 17,745,876 of NC_056500.1, forward strand.
ATCTGGAGCATGACTGACCGTTGTCTGTCTGAACTTGCACACTCTCTCATTGCCAGATTATCCAAAAGTAATCAGAGAAAAACTGACCAAGCGTACATTTTTGCCAAGTTATTTTGGTAGCTCAACTGGAACAAATGTGTTTTTATTAAATGTCTGGATAGAAGGAGAGTACCAGTTCAAACAGTTATATTTTACTGGATTAGGCAGACAAATGCACAGCAATAACAAACTTATGGTACTATACAGCTTTGACAGAGAAGACAGAAAACTGACATGAACCAATGGTACGGCATGCCAATGAGCATTCACTCCATGCAGATAAAAAAAAATCCAAAGTTTTAAACTAAACTTTTAACATTTCTATTCCTTAGTTTTAAATATTGGCTGATTTTTCTGAGACTTTTTTTTTGGTAAAACAAACAAAGCTAAAGGGGCTGTTGATTTTAGTTTTGAAGCACTTTAGACACACGGGGAAATGTGAACAATTACAGTACAGGACATTGAGATAAATGACGACAAAAGACAGCAAAGCATCAAAACACGGACGTCAAACCAGCAAGTCACGTTTCTTGTGTTGGACACACACCAAAACAGCATCAAAATGTTACATGCGATGAAAACATCTGCACTGATACTGTACATGTGTTTATGAAGTAACAAAGGTGCAAATATCTCCACAAACACTGCAGTGCAGTCTCTTTATAATGTGCTGAAGAGGAGATGAAGGAGCAACGAGAGTGGGGTTACAACACACAAGTCGGATGGAAATCGATGCATCGACTACGTACGGAGGTCGACCTCCAGGCACAAAAGTTGCGGTAGTCTGGTAAAAAGTCAACATCTGTCACCTCCTAAAATGTCACAAACAGCAAGAGAACCACACAGAGAGAAAAAGAAGTTTGTGTTTTCCTGAAGCTAAAACGAAGGAATCTATCATGGATTTAATAACGGTCCGAAGCGGGAAAATCTTCAACTGATGAAGCAAAACCAAACAAACACTATAACCACAAGCAGACATGGACACAGTGACACCGTCACATGCACCGCACCATACAAACACCTCTAATCTATTAGATGCACTCACCAGATACCAAACATAATGAAAACGGCTGAAAATCTTCATTTGTCAAAAATCTTTTCTTGGCCGCCGACTGGGGTGTGTGTGTTCCCCGTAAGGTCGATAAATGATCAGAGTCTCCAACCCTCTCTGTGTAACATCTCAGTGACTGAAGTCACTTGAAGCAGCGTGGTTCGTCTCTTCCTCATGCCCTCAGCTCCTTCTCTACTGCAACTGAGTCTAAACACTCATCACTGCCTCCGCTGCTGCTCCTCCTCTACAGGACTTGTGCTCCAAGCAAAGGTCACCCTGTGTGTGGGTTTGACTCTTAGTTTGGGACAATTAGGTGCACCACAAAGAGGAGCATGACCATAAATATTCATAAACTATTTTATGCACTCTTGTCTTTAACCCAACTATTATACTTAAAATGTACAGAATTTGATCCTTAAACATGGACTGAAAGTTCTTTGTTTATAAAACAGTAAAGGTGCTGATGTGAACAGCAGGTCTTTAGCTTCTTTAAAACCACCGTGACTTTGTCCAGCTTGGCTCAGTGTTTCTGCTGAATAATGCACACAGGCAGAGAGAGTAAACACAACCCCCGGACCCTTTTCAACTCCTGTGAGGATGAAAGGTTTTGTCAAAAGAATGATAACAGCAATTACTTACAACAATAGATGAAATATCACTAATATGGTCAGATATCAGTTAGGCCTGTCACGATAACAAATTTTGCGATTGTCTCAGAAATTATATTGATAAACGACAACACTGTTTGAAATTTGACCATAATTAGTAATTGTCAAATTTAAGAAGACATGTTGGTTAATGTTTGTGTGTAGTACCTTTTCTGATCACTGGATGGCAGTATAAAATGGTTTAAACCAAAGGATGGATAGTGAAGGAGCAAGCAGCGTGTATCTTTAAGAAAAATGGGAGGGAGGCACCTTGACGTGACGTGGGCTATTTTTCGTTACTGTTTTTCAGTTCTCAAAATGGCGGATGCGCAGTGTGGTTTGAGCTCTTTAGCATAGCTAGCTATAGCATAGCACTGAGCATGCATCAGGATCTTTAGCATAGCCTTTGTCACACAAAGCTTTTAATTAAAAAAAAAAACAATTTCTCAGCTTCTTTTTACAGAGAAAAGCAATTTCTTAGACGAAGGCACGGGTTTCAACCATGAATTTTGGAGCGTCGACAAGACAGAGGTTTTATACTGAAGTCGGCCTGTTAGCTTAGCTCGTAGCTTAGCTTCTCAGCTTAGCTGCTTTAAACAATCCAAAATCGTGATTTTACACAGTTAAAATGGATTTTAAAAGAAAATAGTAAGGGAGGAGTCAGTATACAGCACCAGAGTTGAGCCTTTTGTCATCCAGTGTCTTCAGTAGAAAGAGAGAGACACGAAGAAACGATAAAGCCGATAAATTAAAATGAGGTTGATAATTTTCATTTATCGTGCGATTCATTTATTTATTGTTTATTGCGACAGGCCTAATATCAGTAGAAGCAATGTTTTGATTATTGATGTTCACTTCACTTCATCAAATAACTCATCATCACGCCAAGCTAAAAACATTACAGCTTATTATCAAGAATTTTGTCATGTTCCACGACCAAATGCGTTAAACTGGTAAGAAATAATTAGATCTTTAGGAGAGATGAAAGAGACAAGAATTAAAATAATTTGTTTTAAAAATAGAGAATGAATGTTAAATTAGTTATGTTTTTTGTTTGTTTGTTTTAATTATGCAAAGCTGCTCCAATAAAGTTGCAAAATAACTGCAGAGGTAAAAAAAAACAATTTTTTTTTTGTTGTTCTTTTGAAATATTAAACATTCTAGTGAAAATGGTACATAAGTGTACAGTAGTGCTATTTTCAACTGCTGATATAATTCAAATTTTTCAATAACAATGAGATAACAGAAAATGCAAGTGATAAGGACGCTCCTTTTTGCTCTAGAGATTCTGCAAAACCACACCGATTAACATTTGTGAGTAACAAACTGCCTGACCACATATAAACCTTGGGAAGTCATTGCAGATGCCAAAAATGTATAATGTTATAACTAACTGCAAAGAAAATTCCATGTTTGTGGTAGAAACGGGTACTACGACGTTTCATTATGACTACTGAACCATAGGGTCTGTATCCTATGGCTCCTGAACTGGGCAATCAAGCAAATACAGATCATGAAACCATTATGAGCCGATTTGATTCTACAGTTTGTGTACACTCAGATCACGAATGCTTCCTGGAAGCTGACTGGCTTGTGGGTCTGAATCATCTCAAATCACGCTCCTCCATGTAGATACTACTGGTTTTGCATTTTACATTCAGCACATCTCCAGACACTTTGTACTCTGTTGAACTTGTGACCTGCTGCAGGATTTAATAAATTGCCACGAAGTCCACCATTACTTTAGTAAATTTACCATAATATCATGATATACAAACAGGGCTAACTTGGTTAATTAACTGTGTTGTAAACTCTACCATAAGCTAACAACATGCACAAAAGCATGCATGTCATCAAATCATGCCTGCTGCCTATTTAATCTTGTGTTAATCCATCTTACTTAAGTCTTTAAAATGATGTGAGCAGCAGAAATGAAGTCTGACCTTGGACAGCTGAGTGTACAGTACATTCATGCAGACATGACATTGTGGTGACAGTGAAGGTAAAGGGAGAAGAAACAGCTTACCTGCAGAGCAGCCTGAAGTGAGCAGAAAGAAAGATGAAAGATTATAAAGAAGACAGTAAGTAAATATCTGTAGATGAAGCCATACATAAACCACATAAAGTATGATTTATAAAAATAGTATTAAGCTAATGAAGAGGAGGTGTAAAAAAGGCACTGAAAGAAAATATACCTCAACTTATTGAACTAAAGGCAAGAGAAATAGAGCGGAGTGGATTTAAAAGATACACATTTAGAAGACAAAAGACTATGGAAGTAAATATGTGTCACTAGGATTTGAATTAAAAATGCCAATGAAATTTTAATGTTGTATGTTTGCATTTATTTTTCAGTGTTAAAATATATTCAGAATACATTTTTAACCTAAAAAAATGAATTGTCATTATTTCTATAGGTTTGAAATATCATTTGTTATTTTCACTTCAACCTAAAAATTCAACCTTTCAACATTCAAGCTCAATATTTTCAGTCTCCTGAGATTCAACTGGCTCAATTTCACTGTCTGAAATTCAGCATCTAAAAATTCAGTGTAAAAAATGCAGGGTTACTTTCAGGTCACAGACATTAGCAAAGGATGTCAGAATCCAACACCCACATCTGCTTTCTTAGTCATGTGATGTTACGCTTGTCGCACTCATTTTGAAGGAAAACAGCATGTCCGAGGCGGTCATGGAAGCTAACGCTAACTCAAAGGTTAGTTTAATGCTTTCATTTTTCTGTAGTATGGTTTATGAAGTATCGAACTTCAGGTGCCAAAAAAAAAAAAAAAAAAAAAAACCCGGAAAAATGAAAGCATTAAACTCACCGCTGAGTTAGCATTAGCTTCTATAACCACCTCGGAGATGCCGTTTTCCTTCTAAATAAGTGTGACAAGCGTAACGTCACATGACTAAGAAAGCGGATGAGAGTATTGGATTCTGACATCCTTTACTAATGTCTATGACCTGAAGTAACCCTGTCTTTTTTTACACTGAATTTTTAAACGCTGAATTTCAGACAGTGAAACTGAGCCAGTTGAATCTAAAGAGACTGAAAATATTGAGCTTGAATGTTGAAAGGTTGAATTTTTTTGTATGCCAATTTTTTTTTTAATACCGAAAAGTTAAACTGCAGAACAGCTACTGAAAATGTGATCACTTTGAAATAATAATGTGAATTTTTTTAGCTTGAAGTGAAAACAAATTAAATTTCAAACATAAAAATAATGACAATCGGTTTTTTTGAGGCTAAAAATGTATTCTGAATATATTTTTAACACTGAAAAATAAATGCAAACATACAACATTAAAATGTAAGTGGCATTTTTAATTAAAATCCTAGTGACACATTTACTTCCATAGAAGACATTTCAGAACACCAAAACCAATGACTCTGACTGGCAAAGAAATTAAAGGAAGCTCAGAAAATAACAGCTGGGTGAAGAACGGACACATGCTGTCTGTAGTTAACGATGCTGTGTGATGTACCAATAAAGTTAGGAGGAAATAATCAACACATGCTGCAACAGAACGAGACAAATTAATTTAATCACACTGACTGAAGGTTCATCAATTTCTAAAAAGCTCCAAATGAAGAGATGCTGCACAGAGCTGAAATGTGCCAGAATAAAAAACAAAAACATTTTGTTCAGCTGCTCCCTTGTGGTCGCCAAACTTGAATTAAGGATTTGGCAATTGATTTACGCCGGATGCTCTTCCTGACACAACCTGAACTCGAACCTGCAGCCTCAAGATGACAAAACCGCTGCACTGACTCCCAAGCTACTGGAACACCCTAAAAACAATGGTGTAAAAATCTAGAAGATATATTGAAACCAGTGAGGAAATTAAAGCTGGCAGAGTTGCTAAACAGACATGGAAGTGTGTTGAAACTGAACCTGGTTTGGTTGGAAATGTGTTCTCGCCAGCTGTCAATAATGCATGGGTGTGTAGCAGAGATCATCCTGCAGGTTCACCTTACACCTGCACCCCATACTACGAGGCAAGTTCAGCTTACCCAGGGTTCAACTAACACTATCAATCAGTGGTACTACGAATAGGCCTATCACAATAACAAATTTTGCTGGGTGATTAATCGTCTCAGAAATTATTGCAATAAACGATAATATTGTTTGAAATTCACCAATTTCTGTATATAAATGTAGATATAAGCAGTTTAAAAGTTGACAAATTATTTATAATCAGCACTGATCTAACAGTCATGAAGTTATTATATTTTAGTATAACCACAGAGTTCAACTTTGTTTTTCAGGCGGCAGCTCAGAGAAAACGAGCTGTTAGTGTTGCTTTTTGTCTCCATGTGTGCTGCTAAATAAACTCTGAATTGTGAGCCAAATGCTATTTGTGTAAACACTGTTTTTTTTTTATTTGGATGCACTTTCAACATTTTTCTTTAAAACGTAAAGATGACAAGATAATTTTGTGAGAGTGTGTGCACCTTTTGTTGAATGGTTGAGTGCTTCTGCTCCATGTCTCTCTTCTCTTTGGCAGCATCGACCACCAGCTGGTCCAACTGCAAGAGATGGAGGAGCAAATTAGTCAGGTTTGAAAACTGACTGGTTGTACATATTTAATTTAAGAACAGCTTTAAAAAAAAAAACATTATGACAAACATAAGACATGAAGGGTGGTGCAATCAGTAAATCTAGTTGCTTAAGAGTTCACCTTGCAAATCAGTCTGAAAAGGTAAATTGTACGCTTTAAAAGTAAACTCCAGCAATTTTTTCACTGACCAAATAAAGACAAAAGCAGTTTTAAATAAAATGAACTGGGTTGCATCAGCTTCTTTGTGTGTGAAACTGAACGAGAAATGATTGATTCTCTTCATTTCTGCACATAAAAATGGAAACAAAGGCCCCTTTGAGCAGAAAAGCAAGCAACAAATTAAAAAAAGAGCCTTGAATAAAGAGATGGGGTTCACAGGGCGTTACTGAAAATGGTCCAGCTTGTCTCAGAGTAGAGAAATCCTTAACTAGGTCTCTTGATAGTCTGTTGCTGCAGCCTGACCTAAATCAGCATGTCTGCAGCCTGGGGTCTGTGCTCACAGGAGCGCTGCAGGATACATGTAAGCATGTGATGATGAGAAGGGTTCAAAGTTTCCTCAGCAAACAGAGTATGGACAGAGTGCAGCTGGAGTTTAAAAGCAGTTCAACACACTTAGGATTCTTGGTAGGCCCCGATTTCTTTCATTTTGGGACATCGGCCAAGACTTGCATGAGAAACCGATTTTACAGATTTTTTTTTTAGTTTTAACAAAAATTGTCTGAACTTCCTTTATATTTCAGAGCACTACCTCATGGCCAGTTAAAACAAGTTTGCATTGTTTCTAGGATATTGTTCAAGGGTATGTTTTTCAGTAAAATAAGAGTGGAAAATTGAAGGTGCATTGTGACCTTAGAACACTTGACAGTGTCGCTTATAAAACAAAATCGATATCGGCCAAAATTGGAATCGGCAAGTCAGACTTTGTAGAAATCAGTGATCGGCCAGAAAACTGCAATAGGAACACCCCTAATTCTTGGCAATAACAATAAATCCCAAGTCTGGTAGAACCAGACCCATAGAGACATGAATTTTATCTTTCAGCTAAATCTGAAAGATTTGTTTAAAATAACTAATAAAGATTGTTTTATGAGTATTTAGTTTTGCTATCAAATATATATTTTAAGATTACACACCTGTTTGAGTGATTGCATACATAAAAATACAAAAATATCTCCATAAAATACTAACGCTTGATAAAAATAGTGGGTCAACCTGGTCTGGCTTAGGTCTTCAGAGGCCCTATAGTAGGGTTATTCAACTAAATTGCTCGGGGGGGGGGGGGGGGGGGGGGGGTGCAGTTACTGAAAGCCAAGAGCTCAGGGGCCAGACATCCAGCAGTTATTGTCATTAAGTAAGTTTGTTTTATGGTCTAAAATCTAGTTTTATTTAAAATGAACCCACTGGTGGGCCGAACTGAGATCATCAGTGGGCCTGATTTGGCCCCTGGACAACCAGTTGAATAGCCCCACCCTATAGGAACCCTGATTCATATATTGCACCTTTTTTATGAGCCAAAATGTCCCATTGTGTAATTTATTAGCTTTTTAATAAATAAACACAAAACAAACACACTACTCTGTGATTATTTTCAGAAAGTGCCCAATAAAAATAAATGCTGCTATCTGACCATTTCGGTGAAGACAGAATTTGAAAGGGCTTTGTTTTGTTTAAAGGGAAATGGGTGGGCAGGAGAGTGGCCGACCTGATAACATCAGATGGGAAATGTTTTTCTTGTCCAGTCTAAAACACACTGCCCATCTGCTGCTTTTTTCATGTTCGTTTTAAAAAGCAGGTGCGATTTTATGAGCTCACCTCTTCTTTAATGTCCATCTTAACATCTTTGCCCCTCAACAGTTTCAGCAGCAAATGGCTTCAGCTGTTCACAACTATTACAAAACACTGAACCTCCGATGTGTGTCCCATCGGTGTATGAATGTGATAAAGCACTGATTATTCTTGTATAGATCTAGTAGAGTGTTGTGTGAATGGATAAATGAGGACACAGACTGTAGAGTAAAGCACTTTGAGTATCTTGACAAGATAGAAAGGCAATAGATAAGTACAGTCCATTTACCATTTATTGAAGAGACCACAGTGCGCTACGTGCATCACCCTTGACATGCAACTACAATGACGAGCTTTATGATTCATGGGACACAAAACATCCCTTTGACTGAACGTATTTACTAAACTGACATGTTCAGTCACAAGATCATGTCTCATCGAATATATAATGAGAAGAATAGCTTATATTTAGAGAGAGCTTAGCTGTTTGCATCAAACTGATAGGAAAGTAGTGTGCTGGATAGAATCATCATCATACGGTCTCTTGTTTGCATGCAAATCAAAAATCACTTTGACTTTGTTAGAAAAGAAACTTCTAAAAGTGTTAAAGCAGTTAATGAGTGAATTGTGCAGGTTTTAAGTGAGGGGACTCCTGATTGATCAGTTTCTCGCTGGACGTATGTATTATTCTGTATTACCAGACCTGCTGGCAGCTCCTCCACACCTCCCTGCAGAGTCTCTCCACCTTCTTCAGCTTCATGATGGGGAGAAAATCCAAGTCCAGTCTCCTTGTTGCTGTTTCCCACAGCTCTTGTCTCTGATCTTCCTCTTCTTCTGCTTTCCTCCAAATTCAGTGTGACAGGCTTGTAATCCACTGCATAGCTCCAGTTGTTTGTCAGCTTGAAACCAACCCTCGCTCTTTTTACCCCCCCTCCTTCCTCAGGATCTGGGTCTTGAAACTGTCTTTTTCAATCGTCTCCCTCTTGTCCTACCAATCCTTGCGTTATTTGTGTTCAGTCCTTTGCGTAGTCCATGGCTTTCAAGTCACTTTCTGCTTTGAGGAAAATCATAATTTGCCCCCCCCCCAAAAAAAGTATCCGCCTTTGAAAGTTAGACTCGTCTTCCCTCTTGTCCTTTTCCTCTTCTTTTCTCAGTCACTGTCGTTAACACAACAAGATGCTTACAGCCAGTGTGAGGACAAGAAACCTTACTTTTTATTTAATCAAATCTAAAAGGTTTTTCAATCTGGTTTTCAAAAAAATATTTCCATCTTAAAAAAAAAAAACACAAGAAGGTTCCTCTTTTAGCCGTTTCAAATGCCACAAAAATGTTTTTTGAGCTACACTTTCTCCTCTGAAGTGCACACTATTCCCCGCTCTGTGGCTACTTTCCTTACGCCCCGTCTTTCAAACAGAATCTAAAGCTCCTGCCGATCGTACAGCTTCAAGCCTTCGATGCTTGATATTCCACATCTGAGCATCTATCTTCAGTTTCTGTGTCGTGTTCACTCAGCTGACTGTCAAGCCCTGCGAGTTTGCCTGTGGGAAAACCCTTTTCCAACCTTCTGACTGGTATCTTCCTCATTCCTGCCGACTGTAACAGCAGCTCTGCTGTGATAAACATCTGAAAGTCACATTTGGGCTGCGATCTGGCTCAGAGGGAATGCTTTGTTTATCAGAGGATGCACACAGACACACAAATGAGAGTTCAGTGAAGATCACGGCATACACACACTCGCAAAAATACAGAAATACTGACAAAAAAAGGAATAAAATGTGAGGGGGAGGGCTGCCTTGAGGTGAAAGATGGAGGTTAGATTTCAGCTATGATTAAGGTTGAAGAGTTTCTCAACATTTTATCTGACTGTGCGCACTATGATGCGGAGAAGGAAATAGAAGCAGGTTTAACAGAAGCAAAGTCACGTGCTGATTGAGTGATGATCAATCGTTCTATAACGAGAGAAAAAAAAAAAACTTCCTGTTTTTGTCCTGATGCATGCTCAATGATCCAGGTAGAAAAATCTCAAACAGTTAAGTCTGGTCCTCTGGACGGGTTCAAAAAACAAAAAACTGTAGAAACATTTCGTCTTTCCTCCGAAAGACTTCTTCAGTCTGAAGAGCTGTATTCAGCTCAGTCTTATAAATAGCACCTTCTCGTAGTGGATCAACCAGTTTGTTGTTGACATTCAAAACTAGCTGTTCACATGATCAAAGAGGACCATCAGCCTAACAATGGATCGTTAACAACAAATGGTTGATCCACTATGACAGGGTGCTATTTATAAGACTGAGCTGAATACAGCTCCTCAGACTGAAGAAGTCTTTCGAATGAAAGACGAAATGTTTCTACAGTTTTTTGAACCCATCCAAAGGACCAGACTTAACATTTTTTAGATTCCTGTTTTTGTGTTGTGCGTCTTTGATTTTAAATTTCATCACTAAAAAACATAACCTCAGTGTCCCACAAACAGAAATGCCTGTGCCCCCATGAAGGTCATGGCATGCCATAAATTTATAAACATTGTACAAATTCACGCATTACCAATTCACTGCTTCTGGGTGAGATGCCAAAACAGATGCCTCCTGTTTGGACAGTAGGACTGACTGATAGGCTAAAATGTTTCTATTGACTATCATCAGTCCAACTACTGGTCATTGACAATATACACTGCCTGGCCCCCCAAAAAATGTTGCCACCAAAAAAAAAGGTCACACTAATATTTCGTTGGACTACCTATAGTTTTGATTACAGCATGCATTCGCTGAGGCGTTGTTTCGATAAGCTTCTGGAATGTCACAAGATCTATTTCCATCCAGTGTTGCATTAATTTTTCACCAAGATCTTGCATTGATGACTAGACACTAGACATGATGGGTGCATCACTTCACCTGCCTCTTCTTACCCTGATGCACCCATCACACTGGAACAGGGTAAATCTGGACTCATCAGACCACATGACCTTCTTCCATTGCTCCAGAGTTCAATCTTTATGCTCCCTAGCAAATCAAAACCTTTTTTTCCAGTTAGCCTCACCGATTAGTGGTTTTCTTAAGGCTACACAGCTGTTCAGTCCCAATCCCTTGAGTTCCCTTCACATTGTGCGTGTGGAAATGCTCTTACTTTCACTATAAAACATAGCCCTGAGTGCTGCTGTTGTTTTTCTTCTATTTGATTTCACCAAATGTTTAAGTGATCGCCAATCACGATCATTCAAGATTTTTTTCCGACCACATTTCTTCCTCAAAGACGATGGGTCCCCACTATCCTTCCAGTTTTTAATAATGCGTTGGACAGTTCTTAACCCAATTTTAGTAGTTCCTGCAATCTCCTTAGATGTTTTCTCTGCTTGATGCCAATGATTTGACCCTTCTCAAACAGACTGACATCTTTTCCACAACCACACGATGTGTCTTTCACCATGGTTGTTTAAGAAATGAGAAGCAACTCATTGCACCTGTTGGGGCTAAATAACTTGTTGCCAGCTGAAAGATAATCGCCCATGCAATAATTATCCAATAGGAGGCTCGGACCTATTTGCTTAGTTAAATCCAGGTGGCAACGTTTTTTTGGCCAGGCAGTGTATTTGAGCAAGCAACTTTAAGCCTTTTTATTTAAAGGAAGGGAAGACTGAGCAACCTCTGTACAACTGTGGAAGCCAGCTGATGATATTTATGGTGATAAATGTCCATGAGGACAAACTCTGTGGCATAGTGAAGCTTCCATTTGTCTGGTTCTGTCATGTTTCGCCTCTCTCTGCCACGCCCACCTCACCACAGCTCATCAGCACTCTTACCGTGCACCTGCCTCACACTCTATTCATGAGCCCCATCCACAATAAACCTCTGCCAGATTATCAAACCCTTCACGGTACTAATGTCCAGCGCTTCATTCACATTCTTGTCTGATTCTCTTGACTTGACCCCTTGCCCGTCTTTTGGATTTATCACCCTGACGGCTCCTCTTCTGATCTTGTTCTGCCCTTCTGATTCTGGTAATGACTATTCCTTCTGGCCTACTGATACTGGACTACGGATTGACCCCTGGATTTGTTTTTGGACCTCTGACTCCCCGTGCTTGACCCCTGCTTCGTCTTTCGGACCACAACCTTGGATTGCCCCACTATCCATATTAATCACAGCGTTCCTCTGCAGCTGTGCTCCCACCAGTTACGGTGATGTCATCTCTCCGAACTCCAGCAGGTGTAGCCCACCTCGTCTGCTTGAGAAGGTTAAATTTAAATGATACCAGAGTCCATTTTACACATTTAGCAAGAGAGGGGCAGGAAATTATGAGGGGTGGAGCGCTATAGCAGAACGATATCTGTTGAACTGTGGAGAAGTGTGCATATCGCAAGTGGGCCTTCACTACCAAACTTTGCACATTACTTCTCACATGTGCACACACACACACACACACATACACAAAGAAAACTGGTAGCAGCTGCAAATGCAAATTACTATTTAAAACAAAATATAAAGTAAAATGATTTGTGTCACTGATTCCCCTACCTCTCAAATGCAGAACCTTAGGGGAAACACTACAACCTATTTCCACTATGTTCCCGTTATGTCAGGGTGCACCCAATATCACGGATAAACTATAAATGGGTTCAAAAAAGTCTCGTTATCTCACAAAACCACTACTAGTGATGTTGATTAGCAACATGTGCATAATTTTAAAAGGGTTATTAAACATAGAAACTATACAGTAAGAAAGTAGCATTTAGCCTTAAATTTAAAAGAAGCAGTAGAGTCTAATATAGCTCAAACTCAAAATGTTGGCTACCTCAGATAGCTGACCAGAATGTGTGTTGAAAGTAGCTTGTACCTGTCCACCCAGCTGTTTCATAAGAGGCTGCAGTTCACTGAACAGGTCATAACCTTGATGGAAGAATGTCAGGTGGGCATACATGAAGGACAGCATCTGCAGAGACACAGGTCACGTTAACAGGCTCACAAGCTCGACATGTTCTACTTTTTAATGTGAGCAGAAGGTAGACTTACTGATTTCAAAATTTCCGATCTTTTCTTGGACTGTAGAACATTTATCTGGAAGCAACAAAGAAAGCTGTGAGAAGCAGGAACATATGCAGAAAACAAATGAACCAAGACAAAGCAGAATAAAAAAAAAAAATAATAAATAAATAAAAGACTTTACAGTCATACTAAGAAAATAAGGAAAAGACAAAAACAAGTTAGTTTTTTTTAGGCAGGGAAGGTTGATCTTTATTACGCTGTTTTCCTGAAAATTATCTTTTGAACACCAGGGGGAGCCCCATTTCTCACAATTCAAAACTGCAGTCAGAGGCTTTTTCATACATAATTTTTATTTTTGTGTGTGTGTAGTGGACTGTGCCACTTGTCAGGACCAGGGGGAGGTTATTCAAGTTTATTGTCTCATATGTTGGATATGTTGAGCTGAATGTTAAACAAAGACATTTACACTTGTTAAACGTTTTGACCCGAGTGGAACCAATATCCGTTTTAAGACAAAAGAGTCACTGTCTAGGGATGCTTGTGACTACTATAAACACTCAAGGGAAACTCTGAAACACTCGAGTCCAGGGACTTGCTTTCTTGTGGCCAAGAACACAGGGTCGCCACACTAATCCCTTTTTGTGGTCAACAGTAATTTCATGGTTCAAAGATGAGAGCGCTTGTATGTCTAAAAAGATCTTAACTCCTATTCTTGAAAGGAAGCTTATTTTTCCATCTGAAAGCCATGACAACTAACACATCACAACTTTTACAAGTCCCCATCCATCTTTTGATTACATGTAGTTAGTAGTTGTGACAGGAGCAGTGGCACCCAAGGATGACTATTTAGTTGGATGAATGCAACATGGAGTCAAGGCTACAGCCACAAGCTAAAGTTGTGGTCAATTAGTCACTAATTGGACATTTAGTTGTGGTAAAACCCTTGTTGTGGGTTGGAAAGGATGGAGCACATTATAGTTTTAAATATATTCTTTACAAAAGCTCAAATAGGTTCTAGTAAGGTTCTTAACTCTAAAAATACATGAATAAAAATATCTGGAACATATCACACTTCTTTCTTGTCAAAATGTTCTTACAGAAAACCCAACCCCTGTCCGTAAATCCACACAGCTTCTGCTTTTTTTTTTATGTTTTCAAATTTCAGGAAACGGTTTCCATGTTAAGGGTGAAAATTTATTGGTCATGTGACTGAACTGTAAAGGTTTATTGCTCTAGCTCTTTGTGGACTAACTGGTAAAAGTGGCATTATAATTTTTTAGAAAATGTCAAATCCAAGTATAGTTAACTTTTTGTAAACCACACACTGCATATTTAAACAAAAACGCCACAAAACAATTCAGGAAAGAACATAAAATAAGGCTAAAATCTGTTAAATGTTTCCTGAAAGTACAGCTGTAACTGTCGGCTGCTTTCTTTTTAAAGTGCTGACTGCTACTAAGCAAAACTTTAAAGGAGACCCACTTAAATCAGCTGAGCTAACGGCTAGTTTCAAGATTTCCTGTAAGTGTACTAAAAGGCGTGATAAAGTCTTGACTAATTCCTTCCAGTCAGGCTTCGTTTTATACGGGGGTGAATATGCAGTGGGCTGAAGCAGAATGTTGGGGGAGTTATTCAGTATCAGATTTTGGGGCTACACAGTGTTGTATGTTCTTCTGAGGAATGATTTAACAAAATCAGCTGGCGGCCACGTAATCTGAGCTGCTTTAGAGGATCCCAAACACAAATCTGACAGATTAATGTGTAAATACTTTTCAACGTAGATAAAAACAAAAGGTTTAAACACAATTAAAATATTATTGCAAAATAAAGGATTGGCTCCAAAAGTCATTAAAAAAGGCTATTCTATGTTTAAAAATGCTCGTTTTGCCTTGTGAAATGTCTGATGAAATGTGAAATGTGCCGACAGCTGAGACAAGAAAAGGCTTCAGTTGTTCTCTTGTACACTTCCACTTTTTTGTTTCCTCAACTTATTTTCCTTTAATTAGATTTTTTTAGTCACGATCCTTACCAAACATGATGCTGCTCAGAGATAATATGACAGTGTTGCATTTTATATCCGTCAGTGTAGGCGCCCATGTGAGGATTAATGATGTGCAAATTATTTGGCATCAAAATTAGCAGGCGAGAATACACGTTGAATTTTCTAAATGAATATGACTGTGCTTTGCCTAAAGCCCTCAATTGGTTTATGAAGTAATCTATAGATGTTTTATATCATAACAGTTTAATAACATGACCTTTTTTCGATTCCTGGTAATTTTTAATTCATTCAACCTTTATTTATACTGGTTAAACAAAAGGTTAATGAAAAATACAAAGTATAAAAAGAAACAGTATATAAGGATCTAAGATATGCACTAAGATATTCACTAAACAATATGCTAAAACAGCTAGGATATTTGCTAAATAATACGATAAAAGAGCTAAGATATTCGCTAAACAATACAATAAAAGATCTAATATTGTCGCAAAACAATATGATAAAAGATCTAAGATATACGCTAAACAATATGCTCAAATATCTAGGATAAGCGCTAAACAATAAGCTAAACTGTCTAAGATATAAGCTAAACAACATGCTAAAAGATCTAAGATATACGCTAAAATATCTAAGATATACACTAAACATAAAGCTAAAAGACCCAAGACATACACTAAAACATCTAAGATATATGCTAAACTATAAGCTAAAAGACCTAAGATTTATGTTAAAAAATCCAAGATATATGCTAAACAATATGCTAAAAGATCTAAGATATACGCTAAAAGATCAAAGATATACACTAAACAATGTGCTAAAAGATCTAAGATATATGCTAAAATATCTAAGATATACACTAAACATAAAGCTAAAAGACCCAAGATATACACTAAAAGATCTAAGATATACGCTAAAAAATACGCTAAAAGATCTAAGATATACGCTAAAGAATACGTTAAAACCTAAGTCACTAAAAGGAGGACTCTGGTACGGATCCGGATCAAAATGATGTCTCATGCAGACCCTACCCTATAAAAGGCAGTTTACACAGCGCATATTTCGAGTGAATCCACACCTTTCTCTCTGCAGTTCAGCTGTTTATTTACAAGACCTAACATATACGCTAAAAGATCGAAGATATACGCTAAATAATACGTTTAAAGGTCTAAGATATACACTAAAAGATCGAAGATAAATGCTAAAAGATCTAAGATATACGCTAAACAATACACTCAAAGACCTAAGATAAACGCTAAATAATAGGCTAAAAGATCTAAGCTATACGATAAACAATACGCTAAAAGATCTAAGATATATGCTAAACAATACGCTAAAAGATCTAAGATATATGCTAAACAATACGCTAAAAGATCTAAGATATACGCTAAAAGATCTAAGATATAAACTAAACAATACACTCAAAGATCTAAGATATACGCTAAAAGATCTTCTAAGATATACGCTAAAAGATCTAAGATATACGCTAAATAATACGCTAAAAGATCTAAGATATACACTAAACAATACACTCAAAGATCTAAGATATACGCTAAAAGATCTAAGATATA
>NC_056500.1:17762519-17767732 GCF_014905685.2 Nematolebias whitei
TATATGCTAAACAATACACTAAAAGATCTAAGATATACAATAAAAGACTTAAGATATACGCTAAAAGATCTAAGATATATGCTAAACAATACACTCAAAGATCTAAGATATACACTAAACAATACGCTAAAAGATCTAAGCTATACGCTAAAAGATCTAAGATAAACGCTAAATAATACGCTAAAAGACCTAAGATACACACTAAACAATACACTCAAAGATCTAAGATATATGCTAAACAATATGCTCAAAGATCGAATATATACGCTAAACAATACGCTAAAAGATCCAAGATATACACTAAAAGACCTAAGATATACGCTAAACAATACACTAAAAGATCAACGACAAACACTAAACAATACACTAAAAAGTCCAAGATATATGCTAAACAATATGCTCAAAGATCGAATATATATGATAAACGATATGCTAAAAGATCTAAGCTATATGCTAAACACCATATTATTTTACATTATTAGTGTTTAGCGTATATCTTAGATCTTTTAGCGTATTAGCGTTCTTTTAGCGTATATCTTAGTGTATATCTTAGTGTATATCTTAGATCCTTATGTACCGTTTCTTTTTATACTTTATATTTGTGCTGTTTTTGGGTGTAACTGGGACCTTGTGTACACAATTTTGTTCCACCTCATGTACCACATGTGATGCGAATGACAATAAAGATACTTAAACTTGAACTTGTTAGTCTCATTGAGTCACGAGGACTCATTTTCAAGAGACCCGTTTTAGACAAAACCACAGATAAAGTAAACACAACAATAAACAATAGAATGTAAATAAAGTAAAAATTAAAAAGTAGTGTCATAAAATAAAATAAAATTAAGATACTACTAAATGCTAAGTATGCTAATGCTAAGCCTCATCAATCTGTTTCTGCATTGAAGTCTCATTAATAAAAATCGCATCCCTCTCAAAAATAAAACCCGCTGCACAAGTGACTTCAAGTTTTGGATTAAACTCTCTCGTACAGCACAAACACATTTTTAATAATTTGTTTCTGTCATAAGAGCATCAGTTAGTACCTGTAAGACGTAGTCAAGGACGATGTGTCGGAAGCACTTGCGTGTGGCAGTGAGGATGTTGGTGGCCTCCTCCACTTCGTGCTGCTTGTTTCGTGGAGCCTGAGCATTCTTGATAAGTGCCGTCTCCTTTTCCTCGCTGACTTTGTCAAATTGTTTCTTGGCTTCTTTGAACTTACGTAGGTCACTGTGAACAAGGAGAGGAAAACAGGCTTTTTTTTAATTGTTTTTTTTTTTTTTTTAAAGGCGGGGGGTTACATTTCACACTTGAATCTGGACCATATCCGTTTTTGCTTAATCGTAAATGTTAAGCAACTTTAAACTACATTTAGTAAATGTGTAACTCTAGTAGACCTATCTGAGCTTATGCACCCCAAAATACACTAATCCAACTATGGAAATACACTAAGATATTTTTCTTTATCTGCAACAGCCTAATGGGGCAAAGGTGAGTTGTCAAAAGGAAGATAGGCTTATCTGAACTCTGAAAGAACTTGAGCATGCTGCTGTAAAGAAGCTCACAAAAAGTCAAAGGTCATTGTATGAATCCCAGTGCCCTGGAAATCCCTATAAGTGAAAACAACAAATATTTGCTGAAAGCCCTTGACCTGGCTTTTGTGAAAGCCCCCAGTCAGTGTGTGTGGAGAGCCGTTGTGATATAATCTTTACATTAGAAAGCTACAAGATGGCCACTAAGAAAAATATTTCCATGAAAGTATGAGTGTTAATAATGTGGGTGTGGAGCTTTGAGGCGCCTGAGGCAAAGACTCTAAATCCTTACAATGACTTACAGACTGAGTAACTGCTTCCTGTATGCTCAAACTGGGAAGTTTTATAGTATTAATCCATTTTGTGTTTTTATTCCTACTGCAGAAGTCCTTTTGTTGTTTATTTCACATCTTTTGCATCAACGTCAAATGTCCAGAAATCCTGCTTCTGCAGTCAATATTATTTTGGAGTTTTACAAGAGAACTTTTTTTTTAATTTTATTTTCATGTTTTGTCATTTTAATACTCACTCTTTCACAAAGGTTTGCAGTTGAGTCTTGATTGATCTCTGGGCCTGATCAAATAATATCTGTACAAAAAGAAGAAAAAAGTAATAACTGCTCATATACCAACAAAAAAAAACTATAAAAGGTTATTTATCAAAGAGCACCAAAAAAGTTGATGAATTTTCTTTCCTGGCCAGTCAGCACTCTGCATCTCTGTTTGGGAGAGTTTTGTTAACATGACAGGGTGCAATTATGCTGCTAAATTTACACAAACACACACTGACTTGGTAAACTCCCCTCATAAAGATATAAACACAAGAAATGACGTGATTCGCCTCCTCGTGCTTGCGACTCATGCCCTCATTAACCTGCATGCTTCCTCAAAAATAAGATAAGTGGCGGGGGGGGGGGGGGGGGGGAGAAGCACTTTAAGTGTGTCTTTAATAAATGTATTAGATAAAACAATGTGAGCAGTGTGGCTGGGAGAAGTGACCACCGGCAAACAGATTGAGCTCTGTGTTGGAGCGGATCATGTGCTGAAAGATGCTGAGTGGCAAAAAGCAATCAGACAGAGTCAGCTGATGTGGTCGCAGTCTCCTCTGATGAGCAATGATCACTGTGGCTCCTGAAGACTTTCAGCAGACTTAGTCTGGAAAGCCAAAACAAGTCAAACTTTGTGACCCCTTTTTGAGTTACTATGTTTTTCTCATCTTCAATATTTTTTCATTGGTTCAGAAATCAAACCAAACTTTATCAAGCTGCTTTGTTTACAGGATTTGTGTGAAGATTTTGCCAACTGCCTTCCAATACATTACACAAATCTGCAGCTATAACATATTTATAATCTGTTTGAGGAGTTTCAGTCAGGGTTGACAGTTCATCATAGAACAAAAACATAGGGATGCACCGATCCACTTTTTTTTTTTCTTTTTTTTTTTTTTACTTCCGATCCGATCCCGATACCTAAATCTAAATATCGACCGATACCAATCCAGTTCCGATATCATGATCATCGATTTTATGAGGCTGTAATAATCTCCTCTCAAGTACAATTTGTACAAATATATGCACGCATGTCCAAAAAAGGCAACTTGAGGTAAGTTTTATTAATGTTGGATACGTTTTAAAGTTAGAATTAAATTCTGCTCGAATGTCCAACGTAAAACTAACTTTACCACAGTTTAATGTGGAGCTATGGCTCTGCAGACATTGCGCGTTGCTGTCTTGTTTTGTGGTGTTTCTAGTGTAAAATACTTCCACACAGCGGACATATTTAGATGAAAAGTTTGTTAGCTGTTAGCCATAGTGCTGCTAACTCAGTCCTCACATTGTAGCTGGCTGCAAACTATGAAATGGATTTCCTGAATGTGAGGCGGGTCTTATTACTCTGGGTTCATGAAGCACGCCTCCGTTCAGGAAATCCATTCCATAGTTTGAAGCCAACGTGCATCATGGATCGGAAATCTCTGCAGGTTGGATCGGAAAAATCCAATACGTAAATGATGCTGGTGTGCATTATGTATGGATCCGTCACATAGTCACCGATACCCAATCCAGAAGTTTTTCCGATATCTGTACCGATATTGATATTGGATCGGTGCATCTCTACAGAAACAGCACTGGTGAAAGTTACTAACTGGGCTTGTGTCTATACTGGTGCTGTTAGACCTCAGTGCTGCATTTGATACAGTTGATCACAATATTCTACTACAGAGGCTTGAATATGATATTGGGAATACAGGAACAGCTCTAAAATGATTTAAATCATATTTATTTCATAGATTGTAGAAGTTTGTAAATGTGTAAATGTAAATAATGAATCTTCTTTATACACCAAAGTTAGTCATAGAGTTCCTCAGGGTTCAGAACTTGGATCTGCTGAAGGTTTCTTCCTGTTAAACGGGAGTTTTTCCTTTCCACTGTTGCCGTTGTGCTTGCTCAGGATGGGAGACTGCGATGAAGTGAAGATTCAATTAAATCTGGTGGCTTCCTTGGGTATATATCTGAAATGTTTTTTTAAAATGTATGTGAATGTTTCTGTTCAGTGCCCTGAAACGACTTCTGTTGTGACTTGGCGCTATATAAATAAAGTGAATTGAACTGCAGCTCAGGATACGTCTTGTGATGACTTAACTTTCATCCATATTTCCTTAGCCAGTTTCCTTGTCTGGACACTTTTTGATGCAAATTATATAAATATCTTCAGTCCATTACAACAAAATCCAGTCCAGTACCTGCTCATTTGATTAATATAATCAAACCCTCTTCTTCTGTTACTGAATAAAGATTAAACAAATGATCAATGGCCAGAAACACTTACAGTAAAGATGAACATTTATCACTTTTATAATTACACAAATTCACATTTGTACTAGTTTCTGTAAATTTACCAAGGCTTTTAGAGAACAGACAATCTTTTATGCCCTTTTTGAAAAAAAAAAAAAAAAAAAAACTTATTTGGTATTGTGTTTACCCAAACTGGTATGAATGCATGAATAAAAAAAATAAACAAAGTCCCTGAACACAATCGTTGCTTCATTTATGGCTTTTCACTTAAATGTGAAGATACATACAAAGCTTGTTCAGTAAAAGCATCAAATGTAACAAAGTTTAAATAACGAGGTTAAATAAAACGTGTAGCCACATGCTCTGAAAAAATGTTTTACCAATAAATTTACAAATCTGTAAACCACACACGAAACACAAACTGCTTAAGTTTAAAATCATTGCCCACCTTCATAATGTTTTGTGACAAATAAAACCTTATTAAAGAAACTATGATACATATTTTTAATCAATGGTAAATATTAAAAGCAGCCATGGCATTTGTTTAGTTTTTTTGTTGTTGTTTTGAACAGTGTGTAGGGGCAATGACAAGTGTAATGCCGACTAAAAACTCACTCAGTGTGATACAGAAAGCTAACAGATATAAAACTTGACAGCAAAGATCAGCAGGACATTCGCCACAGATCAGTGCTCAGTGCTTCTTCTCTGCAGCCGGAGCAGTCTCAATGAGAGAACAAAAAGAGAATGGCAGGGTTTCTTTTGTATCTGAAACTGACAAGTAAGCAGTTTCACAATGGGCCTTCAAAACAAATTAATATATAGTAGTCCTTATCGTGAGTGAGATCCGTATCCTGAAGATCTGTGACAAGTGAAAAACTATGAAGCAGGAA
>NC_056500.1:17767832-17771924 GCF_014905685.2 Nematolebias whitei
TATATATATATATATATGTGTATATGTGTATATGTGTATATGTGTGTGTATAAGTGTTTTAAACTCTTCCCACACACTTGCAATATTCTAAACAATGTTTCTAAACTCTTAAGATCTAAAAGAGAATAAAATGTAATAATTTCAGCTCCCTGCCTCCTCTCTCTTTGCCACCTGCAAGTGCTCTCAGCCACGCCCACTTCTCCACTCTGCAAACTGAACAGCTGGTCAGCTGCAGCAGGAAGTTTATCCTGCAGTAAGGGCTGCACAAAGGTGCAAGTGGCGCTAAATAATTTAAAATAATTTATTTCAAATAAAAATGCCATGCCGATTGTGTGGCTCATCCATCAATCAGCCACTTGTGTGTTATGTCCAATCTTATTTTGAAAAACCGCGATAGAAAGAGTCCACGATAAACGAGCCGCGAAGTAGTGATGGACTACTATATGATCAAAACCAGCTCGATGTGCCTGATAACATAAGAAGTAGGATTACCATTATTTGTTGGCTAATGTTCTGTGTTTGACAGTGAAGCAAGTTAAAATACATGAAGTGGAATCAGGAAGAACAGAATACCGAATCTAAAGACTTAAACTGCTCCAGTTCTGAAAGATGATAACCACAACATAAAATATTGACCATTACCACACGTAGCCCAGTGATGCATAATTTATTCAAACAGATAAAATTACTATCTTCCACAACATGCAGTTTTGCCCTCATAGCTTTTATTTATTTATCTTTTTCTTATGATGACCTATGTTTGCTGCTTAGACAGACGTTTTTAAGAAACACCCTGATTTAGATTACTTTACTCATGTCTAACCAGAGACGAAGCTTCTAGAAGATACATTTTTAACTTTTTTTTCTCCTTAAAGTCTTTCTCTTTTGGATTTAGTGGTTTGTTGCAGTCTTTCCCAGCAGTAATTAAAAACTATGGCAGTTAAAAAGCTGCTCCATACTGTCAGCACATCTGGATTTTGTCACCACTCAGCGATTTAGGGGAGACATAATGAAAATACATCTGGTTTCACAGAGAAGTGGCAGCATACCGTGTGATAGTTGATCATCTCCTGAAGGCTCTCAGCGAACTTTGTGAGACTGGACTGTGGAGAGAAAAGGACGAGAGCCATGAATACAGGCAGGGAGAGAGGGATGAGTTTTATTTGTGAAGGTGAAGAACACTAAAGCACAAAACAGAGCACAAATGGGATGACGCACAAACTCCTCTCTGATGCTCCACAAGCTCCTCAGGTATGACTAAAGGAAAAATTTGGTCCGTCTGAGGAAAAATCAGTGCATTGAGAAGGAGCTGTTCTGGCTGAGTTACTTTCTTTAACTCAATGAAGAGTTTGATTTTCAAACCCAAAGATGAAGTTCAGAACAAAATAAGATTTAAAACACTCGCCTTAAGAAAACAAAACATATGATCTCTTTGAGATGCTGAGAGCAATTCAGTGTTTTACTAGCCCTTGTTTTTGTTTTTTACTTTGATCTAATAGAAAAGTAAATAAGGAAGTACAGAACTTTTTAATGTAAAACCATTCAGTCAGGCTTTTTAGGTGTGTAACAAAATTCTGAAGGAACCCTGACCCCTCACAAGTGAAATAGGAAATAAAATGCAACACCAAAGCTGGGGACTTTCTAAGGTCAAGGTCAAGCTGAATTATTTCTTGTTTACCTCAATGACCTCATCTTTGGCAGACTGCTGGGCAAGCTCCCTGATCCCATTAACAAACTGCTTGTTGGCTGCATTGTAGGCTTTTCCAGCATCAATCATCCCAATACACAACTTCACCAACTGAGGAAAGAAACAGAAAGATGAAGACGTAAATATTCACAATTAAAACTATAACATGACAAATGAACAGAAACAAAGAAGTATTAGTCATTGCTTCTTGTTCTTCTAGTTAAAATACAAATTATAAGTATACAAGAATAATTTATATTTTAATTGATGATTGATGCGTTTAAAAGAAAGATAACATGAATAACAGAAAGCAAACACAAGTACAAAATATGGCTCAGGCTTATTTATTTTACAAAGTTTTAATAGGATATATGTATAAAAAACTATATAAAAATGGATGAACGTGACATTACTGGGCTAAATTACAGTATACGGATAAAATAAATACATAAATGAATGAATGAATAAAGAACTAATGATTTGGTGAAACCCAGGGAGAGTAAAGAACGATTACTGGAAACTAGCTGTTAGGTGCTTTTTCAACTTCTTGGCTGATGAACAACAAATACTTCGTCCTGTTGTGAAACTTTAGGAGCAAAGCTAATTCAAGTTGATGTGATCTCTAAAATCTGGCGGTATCTCCACTTTCCACTCCCGAACTGAAGATGTCAGAGGCTGAATGTGTATTTGAGCATAAATACAAAAATGTATTCACTGATTACAGTTATATGTAGTGACGCATTAGTTTTGTGTAATTATTGCATTGTTTACAGATTATATGTGGTTCAGAAATCCTTTATTATCAATGAATGGATGGATTATGAAAAATATGATTAAGCGCCAATTAAGATGCTTTATATTAAAAGAAACACAAAAATCTTTAGGGCTCTTATAATTCAGTAAATATAGATTTTTTTTCTCATTTTCCCATTATCTTGGAATGACGTCTTTCTTTTAAAAGCACTCCTAAACCGGTTTCACTTTTACTCCAACCTATCTGTGTGTGTACTGATCAAGCAAACCACTGGCTCCATAGGAAAAAAAATAAAAAATAGATGAACTTTGGTCTCTCTAGGCCCGACTCCACCCAAGACTCGGGTGACATATGCACACCATCATAGCCATGCTCATACACGCAAACACACACACACTTTCTGGCAGATCCTTCCTCTCCACAGCAAGAAGGGAAGTGAAGCCGGGGCTGAGTCACAGAGGTGGGGTGAGGACGAGGGTGGAACTCGAAGACTGCGAGTCCAGGAACAATGAAGTGGGTCCTTACAAACTCAAGGTCCAGCTCACAGCTGGTGAACATGCTTTCAACTCTGCAGGGATGTGCTGGGGGAAGGGGGACTTGTTTACTCTCAGGAGAGGGTATCCACTAACTCCACTTTGTTTGGTTTAGGTTATTACTTTGCTTTAGTTTATTTGAACACACTGAGT
This sequence comes from Nematolebias whitei, assembly GCF_014905685.2. Lineage (NCBI taxonomy): Eukaryota > Metazoa > Chordata > Actinopteri > Cyprinodontiformes > Rivulidae > Nematolebias > Nematolebias whitei. The sequence goes on from NC_056500.1 coordinate 17,770,960, forward strand.
TACATTAACAGCAATTCAGAACAGAGGGATTGATAACATAATCAAGAAACAGCAATACATTTATTGGCAATAAAAAAGAGAGTTCATCTAAAATCTTGCTGTAATGAAAATGAAAACAGGATTTGTGTTAAAATTCAACACACAACACACAATGACTAAGAAAGGTCAAATCTGCTCAACTTCACTTTAATGTGAAATATATATTTAAATAATTAAGATGAGCAGCCACTTTTACATGTTTGTAACTTTATGAAAATTGAAATGTACTTAGAATTACATGTACTTACAATTACATGACCACTTATATGACATGCCATTACATGACCACAGACTCATGCTCATGTTCGTGCTGCTGTTTGACGTAATGTTTTTATGCTGTTAGTGCTTAGTGTATTTTTAGTTGATGTTTTTCTTAGTTCATGTCTTAGATGTTATTATTGTTTTTCTTTTACATTTTATTGTTGGATGTAACTGGGACCCTGTGTACATAATTGCGCAGCGAACGACAATAAAGAATCTCTGACTCAGACTCTCTGACACTTACAGTTAATGTGGTCATTTCACATGCACATATGGCTAACCCTTTCCATCTATCTAGCTTATCTTATCTTAACCACACCGCTAACAGTACCACACTGCTAATGGAACTCTGATGCTAACAGAACCACACCGCTAAAAGGGCTCTGATGCTAACAGAACCACACTGCTAACAGGACTCTGATGCTAACATAACCACACTGCTAAGAGGACTCTGATGCTAACAGAACCACACTGCTAACAGGACTATAATGCTAACAGAATCACACTGCTAATAGGACTATGATGCTAACAGAATCACACTGCTAACAGGACTCTGATGCTAACAGAACCACACTGCTAACAGGACTACGCTGCTAACAGTACCACACTGCTAATGGAACTCTGATGCTAACAGAACCACACTGCTAACAGGACTCTGATGCTAA
>NC_056500.1:17771934-17772635 GCF_014905685.2 Nematolebias whitei
ACCACACTGCTAACAGGACTCTGATGCTAACAGAACCACACTGCTAAGAGGACTCTGATGCTAACAGAACCACACTGCTAACAGGACTCTGATGCTAACAGAACCACACTGCTAATGGAACTCTGATGCTAACAGAACCACACTGCTAACAGGACTCTGATGCTAACAGAACCACACTGCTAATAGGACTCTGATGCTAACAGAACCACACTGCTAACAGGAATCTGATGCTAACAGAACCACACTGCTAACAGGACTATAATGCTAACAGAACCACACTGCTAGCAGGACTCTGATGCTAACAGAACCACACTGCTAACAGGACTCTGATGCTAACAGAACCACACTGCTAACAGGACTCTGATGCTAACAGAACCACACTGCTAACAGGACTCTGATGCTAACAGAACCACACTGCTAACAGGACTACGCTGCTTACAGAACCACACTGCTAACAGGACTATGATGTTAACAGAACCACACTGCTAACAGGACCATGCTGCTAACAGAACCACACTGCTAACAGGACTACGGTGCTAACAGAACCACACTGCTAACAGGACTACGCTGCTAACAGAACCACACTGCTAACAGGATTACGCTGCTAACAGAACCACACTGCTAACAGGACTACGCTGCTAACAAAACCACACAGCTAACAGGACTACGCTGCTAACAGAACCACACTGCTAACAGGACTA